>NW_028227261.1:8830000-9330000 GCF_978045245.1 Mus caroli | reverse complement strand
CCTGCCACAGTGTTCTGATTGCTGGGATTACGCCAGCAGCACTTGCAAGTTTTATGTCTATAGAGTCAAGCAATGTAATCACACTTTGTATATCTCAACAACATAATTTATATTCTAGAAAACATCTTTTGACTGTCTTTCCATTTACACTAACACAACATTAACATCCTACGAACTAGAAACAACCATAAAATATATTTTTTCTGTAGAGGGCAAAAGGAAATTATGGTCAAGAATAAGCTCTAAGTTAACCAGGAATGTAAAACCACAGCGTTTTCTCTTCAGTGCAAGAGAAGTACACTTTTTTTTTTTTAACCAGAAGTAAAAGAGTGGATGTAGTAAGCAGCTTGGTGACCTGTGGTAAATTGTAGTGGCAGACCACACCTGGAAGCCCCAGACTATTAAATTGTCCCAGACAATCATCCTAGATCATTGTTTCTCCAGCAGTACAAACCATCCTTGGGGGATATAGGACATGTACCTTACAGCTTGGTGTCCTCTACACTGTATGCTTGATCCTCCTCTAGGCTCTTTAGTTTTAGAATCCAACTTTAAAGAAAGACTCACGTGTACTTTGCAAAAGACCTTTGAAGTAGCCACACATTCATCTTCATTGTATACAGACAATTGACACAATTATTACCAAAAAATTTCTTTCCAAAATTATACTGTGCTTACTTGTTCCTAAAATAAACAACCCTGAGATCAGAATCTTGAAATTTCACTCAGCATTGGCAACTGAGTCTACCGGGAAAACTTATAGTTTACTTCCCAGTTTTAATAACTCAGAAACTCCTTATTTTACTCAAATTCAGAACATAAAATCCAGGCAATCTCCAACCAGAGCTATTTCCAATTCTGAAAATCCTTCCCCCACACCCACCCCAAAAAATTAAACTATGCAAAGCCTGCCTCCCACTCATTTCTCTTGGGCTTCTCACCTGAACAGAGGCAGCCTCCCTGTAGTGTTTTCCCAATAAATTTCTTGTGTGTGGTTCATTGTTCCATGGGACGTTGTGGTATATCATGGCTTCTGACTGTCAGGAGACCTTTTACTTCAGAACTGTTCACATATTCACTGGGAAAGATTTTCCCTGAGTGCTGCTTGAATTTCATTGGCAATAACCCACAAAACACCCACAACCAGTGTAGAAATATTTATAGAGTGGTATTGAACTAGATTTCTTTTGGTCTCATGGCTTGTTATTCTACCAGACCTAGTATTTGCAGAGACCCTCATACTTATATCACCTAACCAGTAAACATCAATCATAGTCTTTCATTCTGACTAATAAACTCAGTTTAGAGCACAAAATTTCTTCCCTTTGAAATTTTAGCTTTTTGATGTTTTTCATTTATAATGACCTATAGAGAATATACTTTACCAGAAGGCAGCAAAATGTTTCACAGAAAAATGCAAAAACGACCAGAAATTTGAGACTATAATTTGTGAGGTACAACTATTAATGCCTACACATGAACTATTAATGATGATGTTCATGCTGTGAATAAATTTCAGTAAAAGAACACTCTGAGCCAGGCATGTTGGCGCATGCCTTTTAATCCCATCACTCAGGAAGCAGAGGCAGGCAGATTTCTGAGTTTGAGGCCAACCTGGTCTACAAAGTAAGGTCCAAGACAGCCAGGGCTATAAAGAGAAACCCTGTCTCAAAAAAAAAAAAAAAAAAAAAAAAAAAACAATAACAAAAAAAAAAAAAAAAACAAAAAAACAAAAACCAAAACCACTCTGAAATCCAGAACCAAGATCTACTTGGCCAAAAGTTTAGGGAAAAAAATCCCAGTCTATGCACCTATGAACATGGTTTGCCTCATGATAAAAATGACTGAGTTTGAATGGCCTGTGAATATCATGAAGCCAAGGAAAGAGAAGATGAGAGAAATGGGCAGAATGTAGATGAGAGGGTACTTACTGGCTTTCCAAATGGAAGGTGCTGTGTTATTCACAAAAATCCCAAGAATCAGACCTCTGAAGGCAGGGAAACATAGATGCATATAGGCAAAATCCATTCTCAAAGGGTCTCCATAGGCCAGAGATGTCAAAGGTGTATGGATGCAATAGTAATCTATGCTCTGTGATGGTGTGCCAATCCTCTGAACACTTCACGCAATAATAAGCATGTGATGGAGAAAAGACATTATCATCGCTGGGAATGGTGGCACACGCCTTCAATCCCAGCACTTGCGAGGCAGAGGCAGGGGAATTTCTGAGTCCGAGGCCAGCCTGGTCTACAAAGTGAGTTCCAAGACAGCCAGGGCTTTACAGAGAAACCCTGTCTCAAAAAACCAAAAAACCAAAGAAACAGACAAAAAAAAAAAAAAAAAAAAAAAAAAACGTGTCTCAAAAAACCAAAAAACCAAAGAAACAGACAAACAAACAAACAAAAAAAAAAACCTGTCTCAAAAAACAAAGAACAACAAAACAACAAAAAGAAAGTATCATCATTGCAGCTTCCACAATCACAGGACACTTTCAAACACTGGAACCCATAGAAGAAGGACTATTTTGTTGAGCAGAGATGAAAGTGAAGCAGAGGCCAGCTCCCTGTGGCTCCAACTGCTCTGTGTCAAGTCGCAGTTTTGCTAACATCACTGACATGAGGGTGGGCAGAGCAGACTGCTCTTCTGAGGCCTCCTTTGCTGCACTGCCATCTAAACCATACAGAGGCTGTTCTACTCCACGCGGTAAGGGATTGGATAAGGAATGTTGCTCTGAGGATCATGCATCTGGTGGAACTCTTCTGCCAGGGCTGGTTCCTGGCCCGCTTCCCCCAGCAAACTCAAAGGAATCACTAAGTTTATGTCCCCCTAGAAGTGCCTTTCCCTTGGCTAGTGTCATGGCTCAGCATTCCTTTTCCGATTTCGCTAGTCATTCTGCTTTTTCTCAGGAGTCTCTACTTCTTTATCACTCAAGGACCCCACGCTGCATAAACTCTGCTTGGAAGACTCACTGTTGAGTGGTCCCTTACTCACACCAACTCCAGTGAACCTGGCCTCTGGTAATTCCTGCCTTCGTGGGTCCAGGCTATGCAGTTCTTCCATCATTTCTGCCGCCGCTGCCGCTCCACTCAACTCTCGGGAGGGGCCCCGACCCGACCCGGCTGCCGACCGCTCCGCTCTCCCCCTGGGCAGGCCCGGGGCGGAGCCGGGGCCTCTCCTGAGCGCCGCAAACCCCGCCCTGGCAGCCGCCGCCCCGCCGGGCTCCACGACAGGGCGGGCTGGGGAGGGGGGCCACGGAGGCCGCAGATCCCCGACCTCGCGTACGGAGCCAGGAGGCTGACGCGGGCTCGGGCACCGGCGGCCGGCAGGGAGCGCCGGGCCGGCCTCCTGGCGCCGGACAAAGGCCAAGGGAGGCGCAGAAGGGTCTGGGTCGGGCCGAGAAGTGGGGGCCCGCTCGGCTGGGGGCCACTCGGGTGCGGCGCGGAGGGCGGGGTGCGGGGTCGGAACCGCTAGTGCCCAGGACCCGCCTCCAACCCTTAATCCAGATCCGTTCCTCAAGTGAGCTTTCTAGTAAGCTACCTGAGTTGGCTAAGTGGGTCCCCTTAGTAAGCTACTCCTTAATATTTCTGTTTCTCGGGGAGAGTGTATGGGGGACTTTTGGGATAGCATTGGAAATGTAAACGAGGAAAATATCTAATAAAAAATATTAAAAAAATATTTCTGTTTCTCTAAGTCTGTCAGATGACCCTGGGCAATAAGCTAAATACTAATGCTCCAACATGTTGAAGTAAGGGACTGTCCAAGTGATCCGTGATCTCTGTAAATTGGCTAAGTTTTGGAAGCTGTGTTAGGCTTTCTTTATATTTTCAGTTAATATCAGTCATTCTTGGATTTCTGATGGGGTTGAAAAACTGTGTAGTCTCCTAGCCAACCCAGGTTTTTTACTTTGAGAGGAACAGTTCTGAGAGGATGGTTTTAAGATGGCATTCAATATAAAGCCAAGACATATCCAGATGTAGAATTATAAGTCTTTTAAGTAAAGATCCATGACAGAGGTTCCGTTAAATTAACAAAGATGTTAGACTGGGTTGGGTCTCTTGTACTTTATAAATTACAAAATAATAATAGTTATGTTCAATTATATATGAGATAAAATAGTCTTTTAATTGGACAGAAAGGGGGAAATGTTATGAATAGCCCCGGAGCTAATTATATTTGATGTTAATTCCATTCTCCTGTGAGTGGTTGTGAACAAGGAATGAGTCTGTACTCAGGTGATTTCTAGTAAACCAGCTCCCCACCTAAATTTGTAAAATAAAGGAGAGCTGATAACTGGGCAGATAAAGGGAAGGTGGGTCAGAAGGTGGCAGGAGACTGTGTCTTGATACTAGCTGGGGGCAGATGAGTTGGCTTCAAGGGAGTCATGAGAGCAGCTGAGCTGATTCTGATCCTCACCTTCCTAGCAGCTGAGACAGCAGGCCCTGCATCTCACAGCACAGTAGAGCTGTCCCTGAATATGGGGCTTGCAAGTGAGGTAATCCCAATGGCATGAGCACAGCAGAGCTGGGTCCTCCTCATGGGTGCACTGTTGTACCTCTCTTGAGAATTCTGTCTAGTTCTGTATCACATTTTTAAATTGGGTTATTTGGTTTGTTGGTGGCTGACTTCTCCAGTACTTTATATATTTTGGATAGTAGCCCACTGTCATATGTAGGGTTGGTGAAGGTCTTTTCCCATTCTGTTATCTGTTGTTTTGTCTTATTTACAATATATTTGCCTTACAGAAGCCTTTCAGCTTCAAAGGTTCCCACTTATTGATAGTTTGTCTTACAACCTGAGCCATTGGTGTTCTGTTCAGAAAGTTGTCTCCTATACCCATGAGTTCAAGATTATTCCCCACAATCTTTTCCGTTAGACTTAGTATATCCAGCTTTATATTAAGGTCTTTGATCCCCTTGGATTTGAATTTTTTGCATGGTGGCAGATATGTATCTATTTACATTCTTCCAAATGCTGACATTCAATTAAGTCAGCACCATTTTTTGAAGATACTTTCTTTTTCCATTGTTTGGGTTTGACATTTTTGTCAAAAGCAAGTCCTTTTCAGCCTCCATCTTACACCCATCAGAATGGCTAAGATAAAAAAAGTTAGAATATGCTGCTGAGGATGTGGAGCAAGGGGAACAACTCTTTCATTGCTGGTGGCAGTGAAAATTTATTCAACCACTTGGAAAATCAATTGTGTCTGTGTCTGTGTCTGTGTGTGTGGTGTGTGTGTGTGTGTGTGTGTGTGTGTGTGTGTGTGTGTGTGTGTGTTTGCAGAAAAACGGAAGAAGTTCTACCTAAAGACCCAGCTATACCACTAATGGGCATATGCCCAAATGATGCTCCAATATCCCACAAAACACTTGCTAGACTATGTTCATAGAAGCTTTATTCATAATAGGCAGAACTGGAAAGATGTCTCTCACTGAAGAGTAGATAAGGAGAATGTGGTACATTTACACAATGGAATACTATTCAGCTACTAATAACCAAGACATCACGAATTTTGCAGGGAAATGGATGTAACTTGAGAATATCATCCTGAGTGAGGTAACTTAGTCCAAAAACAACATGGATGACATATACTCACTTAAAAGTGGATATTAGCCAAAAAAAATTACAGGTAACATGTTACATTCCATAGACACAAAGAAACTAAACACGAAGGAAGGACCAAGGGAAGAAGTTTGAATCTCACTTAGAAAGAGGAATAAAATAGTCATAAGAGGAAGATGGAGGAAGGGAGCTGGGATGGAGAGGGGTTGGGGAGGGCAATTCATAATCAGGTGTTCGGAAAGACAGAAGAGATGGCCAGATGTCCATGAAAATGAATGGAAATCTGCAACTGACTATGGTGAGGAGGTGTGGGGCATGTTCAGGATGAGACAGAGACCTAGTATAAGGAAGGCCCCCAAGAATCAGTGGAGGTGACTTTAGCTGTGACTCACTTCTTTGGGGATATGATTTCTTAAGAGGCCATCTCCTGTAGCCAGAAAGGAGCCTCTAGGGTGTTCTGAAGACCTTGGAGGTGAGAGAATCTCAAAAATCAAAGGGAGAGACCTTAGATGAAATACTGTACAGTGGGTAGAGGAAACTCAAATAGTCCATCTCCAGTAGAAAGACAGCATCAAGTGGACTTATGGGATTGCCATCCAACAGTCAAAGATTCTGACCCAAAATAGTTTCTGTAAAAGAACAGAAGAGACAAAAATAGAGAAGAGACTGAGGGAAAGGAGGTGCAATGACCAGCCAGAATTGGGATCTATCCAATGAAACATGGCTAATGAAAAAGTAATGCACTTCCAAGTGGAATTTTATTTAGCTACAAAGAAAACTGAAATGAGAAAATTGGCAAGAAAATGTATGGAACTATCAGAAAATATATACTAAGTGACAAATATCAATGGCACGTGTCCATTCTCAAAAGTAAATCCTAATGGTTACATTTGAATGATTTATTGTTAAGAATTATTTTCGCTGTTCTGGACTTTTCACCTTTCCAAATGATTTTGAGACCTGCTCCTTCCATATATTTGAAGAAATGTGTTAGGATTTTGATGGGGATTACATTGAATCTATAGATTGCCTTTGGTAGGATGGCCATTTTTACTATGTTAATTCTGCCAATCCATGAACATCAGAGATCTCTCAATTTTCTGAGATATTCTTCAATTTCTTTCTCCTTTTTTGTATTTATTCTTTTTTTATTAGATATTTTCTTTATTTACATTTTAATGTTATCTCCTTTCCTAGTTACCCCTGAGAAAATCCATTATCCCTTTCCTCCTCCCCCTGCTCCCCAACCCACCCACTCCCATTCCTGGCCCTGGTATTCCCCTATACTAGGGCATAGAACCTTCAATTTCTTTCTTGAGAGACTTGAAGTTACTGTCACACAGGTCTTTCATTTGTTTGGTTAGAGTTTCTGCAAGATAATTTATATTATTTGTAGCTATTGTGAAGGGAGTTGTTCCCCTAATTTCTTTCTCAGTCTGTTTATCATTTGTATAAAGGAAGGCTACTGATTTATTTGAGTTAATATTTTACACAGCCACTTTGCTGAAGTGAGTTATCAGCTGGGGGAGTTCTCTGATATAAATGTTGGGGTCGTTTATGTATACTATCATATCATATGCCATTAGTGATAGCCTTATTTCTTCTTTGTCAATTTGTATTCTCTTGATCTCTTTTTGTTGTGTTATTATTCTAGCTAACACTTCAAGTACTATATTGAATAGATATGGGGAGAGTGGACATCTATATCTTATCCCTGATTTCAGTGGGTTTGCTTCAAGTATGTCTATTTACAAGTATGTCTATTTAATTTAATATTGGCTGTTGGTTTACAGTAAATTGCTTTTACTCTGTTTAGGGATGGGCCTTGAATTCCTGATATCTCCCATACTTTTAACATGAAGGGATATTGTATTTTGTCAAATGCTTTTTCTGCATGTAAGGAGACGATAATGTGATTTTTTTTCTTTGAGTTTGTTTACATAGTGGGTTACATTGATGGATTTTCGTATATTGAAACAACCTTGCATCCCTGGGATGAAGCCTACTTGATCATGTTGAATGATGGTTTTGATATGTTCTTGGATTCAGTTGCAAGAATTTTATTGAGTATTTTTGCATTGATAATCAAAAGCAAGATTGTTATAAAGTTCTCATTTTTAGTTAGGTCCTTGTGTGGTTTACGTGTCAGAGTAATTGTGGCTTCATAAAATGAGTTATGTAGTGTTCCTTCTCTTTCTGATTTATGGAATAGTTTGAGAAAATTGGTATCAGGTCTTCTTTGAAGGTCTAATAGAATTTTGTACTGAATCCATGTAACCCTGGGCTTTTGGGGGGTGGGAGGATTTTAATGACTTGTATTTCCTTATGCAGTATGGGCCTGTTTAGATAGTTTACCTGCTCTTGATTTAACTTTGGTATGTGTCATCTGTCTAGAAAACCATCCATTTCATCTAGATTTTCTAGTTTTGTTGAGTATAGGCTTTTATAATAGGATCTGAAGATTTTTTTGAATTGCCTCCATTTGTGTTGTTATGTCTCCCTTTTCATTTCTGATTTTGGTAATTTGGATACTTCCTCTTGGGTGGGAGGATTTTAATAACTTCTTCTATTTCCTTGTGCAGTATGGGCCTGTTTAGATAGTTTTGGCTAGGGATTTATCAATCTTGTTGATTCTCTCAAAGTGCCAGCTTTTGGTTTTCTGATTCTTTGCATTGTTTTCTTTGTTTCTTTTTGGTTGATTTCTGCCCTGAGTTTGACTATTTCCTGCCTTCTATTCCTCTTGGGTGAGACAGCTTGAGCAATCACCATCCCTGACATCAAGCTTTACTACAGAGCAATAGTGATAAAAAACTGCATGGTATTGTTACAGAGACAGGCATGTTGATCAATGGAATAGAATTGAAGACCCAGAAATAAAACCACACACTTATGGATACTTGATCTTTGACAAAGATGCCAAAATTACAATGGAAAAAGGAAAGCATCTTCAATAAATAGTGCTGGTCTAACTGGCTGTCTGTATGTAGAAGAATAAAAATAGAAAAATATTTGTCACCTCGCATAAAGCTCAAGTCCAAGTTTATCAAGACCACAGCATAAAACCAGATACACTGAAAATAATAGATAAGAATGTGGGAAAGATCCTTGAATTTATTGACACAGGGGTAAATTTCCTAAACAGAAGTCCAATAGCTCAAGCTCTAATATCAAGAATTGATAAAAGGGACCTCATAAAACTGGAAAGCTTCTGTAAGGCAAAGGGAAGGGTCAGTCAGACAAATCGGCCAAATACAGATTGGGAATTTTTTTTTTTAACTAACCCTACATCCAATATAGAGCTAAGATTCAAAGCATATAAATACCTCAAGAAGTTAATCTCCAACCAAACAAACAACCCAATCAAAAATTGGGGTATAGAACTAAACAGAGTTTTCACAACTGAGGAATCTCGAATGGCTGAGAAGCACCTAAGGAAGTGTTCAAAGTCCTTAGTGATCTGAGAAATGCAAATCAAAATGACCCTAAGATTCCACCTTATACCAATCAGAATGACTAAGATCAAAACTTAAGTTAACAACACATGTTGGAGAGGATGATGAGAAAGAAGACCCTCCTAGATTGCTAGTGGGAAAGAAAGAAAGAAGGAAAGAGCGAGGTTTTTGTCTGGGAGCACGCAGCAGTGTGGCAGTCCTGGAAGAAGCAGAGATCTACAGAGAAACACACGTCCTGTTCTAGGTATCTTCAATACCAGACTATTGAAGAAATGGTTATCAAGGAAATGGAATCTCCCCCAGGATCTCATGTTGAGGTAGGAAAAGGCTGAAGCTTGCTGCTGATTCAGAAAAGTGGATATATACACTTTGAGTTTGATAGAAGCAAGCTTTCCTCAGATGGACTTCAATTCAGGATTTAAGGTCTCAGACACCCATGGTCACACAAAACTTCCACTAAGTCAGTGACCCCTGAGTTCTTATCTCTTCAATTCAAAAAATGAAATTCACAGATAATGAGAAAATGGTAAAGCAAAAACACTACAGCTCTCATCTTTAAGGAAATAAGAGGACGGTTTATTCTGAAGCCATTTCAAGTGACCATTGTCCAGGAACACAGATTGAAGTTACCCCAGACTCTATGTCCTAATGTGAAAGCAATTTCACAGTTTTACAGAACAAAGAAAGTCAAAATCAAGACAAATTTAGTTGGATGACATTTGTAGCTTTGGGGTTGGTAGAAGCTAGGAGTCTGCTAAGTTAGTAAATTTCAAAAGGTTTTTATCTATTAGTCACAGAATGTTAGTTCTGACACAGAGGTGGGTAAGGTATGGCTACTGGGAGGAGGGCTCCCTAAAACTAGCCCAAGACAAGGTAATTAGCCTGCACCATTCCTCTCTCTCCATGGTATTGCAGATCTAATCGGTCTGCTCAGACACAGCCTCCTCTCAGGAGTTGTCATTCACAATTCCCTTGTCTACAAAGCATCACAGTTTGGTCAGGAGCGGTGCCACATGTTATTTATTAAATATCATAAGTTCCCTCACAACTAGGAAGCTCATTCATAGGACCTGATGTAGATGGGGCTGAATGGTGGACAGGACAGCATCTTCAGGAGAGAGAATAGCTGGCAAAGGCCATTAAGAAACAAAATCCTGGATCATATCAATCCATTCTTTCAGGATCCGCACATGAATTATTTTTTATACTCTCTGTACCTGACATAACATGTGAGCTAAGATGACTATACCTAAATTAAGTAATCAACAACACAGTTTGATATAATAGAGTGAAGGTCAAAAAGGAAACATGTCTAAAACCAAACTTTGTAACCAGATTGACTTTGTATTTCCCCTCTATTTATAATTATTTGTAATATATAAACGAACATATTTAAATGGTTAGAAAAGGACTTTGGGAGAAGTCAGTGTAGCAGTATCCTTCCCCCTTTCTTATTAGTAAGATACAAATTGTTTAACTTTTTAATCTTAGCTAATTGTATTATAGGACAGCTTAGATACTAATTAAATCAAGAAACATCACTACTTAAGTTATAAAACATTGTGAATATTGCTATTAGACTTTTAGACTGATGTCTTCTGTATAATTTGGATAAGAAAACCTAACTTGAGACACAGGTTTTAAATGACCATTTAGTAAAAGGATAAAATAACAGTTTTAAAAGTTCTTTTGTTTTTAGTAAATATTACTAAGAACAAATTAATATTTAAGAATATGGATGCAAAAAATCAAGCATTAACTTTATCTTAGGGTTTTGGATTAAATTAAATTTTACAACCTCTCTATTTTTTTTTACATAGAAAACGGATATTTTATTCTTAATATTTCAGTTTTATTCCCTGTGTTACTGGTAATGATAAGTGGAAATGTATTGTTTATTTTATCTTTACCATAGTACTTTGTACTAGGTTTTCTTTATATCGATTTTTCCCTGTTGATTTTCTTATATATATAAGACTATTGACACTTTTGCCATGAATGTTATAGGGCATTTCTCCAAGGTTTTCAAATTGTCCCTAATTTTTCATGGAGTGTTCCACCTTTATCTTATGACATGCTTAGAAAAGACTTTTCTTTTTTCTTTTTTTTTTTTTATTGAATATTTTATTTGTTTACATTTCAAATGTTATCCCCTTTCCTGGTTTCCCCGCTGAAACTCCCCTATCCCCACCCCAACCTTTCTCCTATGAGGGTGCCCCCCCCCCAATCCCACCTCACCACCCTAGCATTCCTCTACACTAGGGCATCAAGCCATCTCAGGACCAAGGGCCTCCCCTCACATTGATGTCAGATAAAGCCCCTTCAGCTCCTTCAGCCCTTCCCCTAACTCCTCCATTGGGGTCCCTGTGTTCAGTCTGATGGTTGACTGCAAGCATCCGTATCTCTATTGGTCATGATCTGGCAGAGCCTCTCAGGAGATTGCTGTATCAGGCTCCTGTCAGCAAGCACTTCTTGGCATCAGCAATAGTGTCTGGGTTTGTTGTCTGCATGTGGGATGGATCCCCAGGTGGGGCAGCCTCTGGATGGCCTTTCCTTTAGTCTCTGTTCTGCTCTTTGTCCCTGTATTTTCTTTAGACAGGAGCAATTCTGGATTAAAATTTTGGAGATGGGTGGGTGGCCCCATCCCTCAACTGGGGGGGGGGGGCTTGCCTAACCTCTGGATATGGTTTCGACCTACAGGTTCTCCCTCTCCTTTGTGGGGTATTTCAGCTAAGGTCATTCCCTTGGGGTTCTGGGAGGCTCTTGCTTTACTGGCATCTGGAACTTTCTAGTTGCTAAACCCCAGTTCCCCACCCCACATTGCTACATACTTCTGTTCAATTTCCTGATCCTCTGTACATCTTCTCCATCTCCTCCCATACCTCTTTTCCCCTCCCTCTCTTCTCTTCCTCCCAAGTTCTTCCCACTCTCTATGTCCCTTGATTATATTGTTCCTTCTTCTAAATAGGACTGAAGCATCCACTCTTTGGTCTTCCTTCCCCTTGAACTTCATGTGAGTTGTATCATTGGTTTTCCACAATCTTTGCCTAATATCCACTTATCAGTGAGTACATACCATGTATGTTCTTTTGTGACTGAGTTACCTCACTCAGGATTATATTTTCTAGATCTATCCATTGGCCTGTTAATTCTGTGAAGACATTGCTTTTCATAGCTGAGTAGTACTCCATTGTACAAATGTACCACATTTTTTGTATCCATTCCTCTGTTGAGGGATATCTAGGTTGTTTTCAGCTGCTGGTTATTATAAATATGGCTGCTATGAACATAGTAGAGCATGTGTCCTTATTAAACCTTGGAGCATATTCTGGATATATGCCCATGAGTGGTATAGCTGGGTCCTCAGGTAGCACTATGTCCAATTTTCTGAGGAACTTCCAGACTGATATCCAGAGTAGTTGTACCAGCTTGCAATCCCAGCAGCAACGGAGGAGTGTTTCTCTTTCTCCACATACTCGCCAGCATCTGCTGTCACTTGAGTTTTTCACCTTAGCCATTCTGACTGGTGTGAGGTCAGTTGTTTTGATTTACATAAGCCTGACGATTAGTGATCTTGAACATTTCTTTAGGTGCTTCTCAGCCATTCGTGTTTCCTCAGTTGAGAATTCTCTGTTTAGTTCTATTCCCCTCCCCACTTTTTTTTTTGATAGGGTTATTTGGCTCTCTGGAGGAGTAACCAGTCTGAGTCTTTTTATTGGGGAATGGAGTCATTGATGTTAAGAGATATTAAGGAGTGGTGATTGTTGCTACCAGTTGTTTTTGTTGATAGAGGTGGAATTATGTTTGTATGGCTAACTTCTTTTGGGCTTGTTGAAAGAAGATTACTTTCTTGCTATTTCTAGGGTGGAGTTTCCCTTATTGTGTTGAAGTTTTCCATCTTCTACCTGTTGTAGAGCTGGATTTGTGGAGAGATATTATGTAAATTTGGTTTTGTCATGGAGTATCTTGGTTTCTCCATCTATGATAATTGAGAGTTTTGCTGGCTATAATAGCCTGGGCTGGCATTGTTCTTCTCTCAGGGTTTGTATGACATTGGCCCAGGATCTTCTAGTTTTCATAGTCTGGTGAGAAGTCTGGTGTAATTCTGATAGGTCTGCCTTTATAAGTTACTTGACCTTTTCCTCTTACTGCTTTAATATTCTTTCTTTGTTTTGTGCATTTTGTGTTTTGACTATTAAGTGACAGGAAGAATTTCTTTTCTGGTCCAATCTATTGGGAGTTCTGTAGACTTCTTGTATGTTCATGGGTATCTCTTTCTTTAGGTTATGGAAATTTTCTTCTATAATGTTGTTGAAGATATTTTACTGGCCCTTTATGTTGGGAATCTTCACTCTCTTCTATACCTATTATCCCTAAGTTTGGTCTTCTCATTGTATCCTGGATTTCCTGGGGTGATTTTGGTTAGGAGCTCTTTGCTTTTTGCATTGTCTCTGACTGTTGTGTCCATGTTTTCTGTGGTATCTTCTGCACCTGAGATTCTCTCTCTTCTATCTCTTGTATTCTATTGGTGATGCTTGCATCTATGACTCCTGATCTCTTTCCTAGTTTTTTTGTCTCCAAGTTTGTCTTCCTTTGTGATTTCTTTATTGTTTCTACTTCCATTTTTAGATCCTGGATGATTTTGTTCAATTCCTTTGCTTGTTTGGTTGTATTTTCCTGTAATTCTTTAAGGGATTTTTGTGTTTCCTCTTGAAGGGCTTCTAGCTGTTTATACGAGTTCTCCTGTATTTCTTTGAGTTATTTATTTTCTTCTTAAATTCCTTTATCGTCATCATGAGATGTGATTTTAAACAGAGTCTTACTTTTCCTGTGTGTTGGGGTATCCAAGGCTTGCTGTGATGGGAGAACTGGGTTCCGATGATGCCAAGTAGCCTTGGTTCCTGTTGCTTATATTCTTGTGCCTGCCTCTTGCCATCTGGTTTTCTGTGGTGTTTTCTGGTCTTTCTGTCTCTAACTGTGGCTTGTCCCTCCTGGATTTTATGTTGACATGTATTATGAAAACAACAACAAAACATATAACCATATATATATTCATACATAATAGACATTTAATAGCTGGGTAGTTAGTCATGGTGAATGGCTTTAATTCCAGCACCCAGAAGGCAGAGTCCCAGAAACTATCTCAAAAAAAAAAAAAAATCAAAACCACCAAAAAAAAGAAAGACAAAATTTTGAACATTATTATTACATTTCCTATAATCCTCATTGTGAAAAGGAAACAAAATAGAGATCTTCAGTAAACATGTAAATCTATTAATTTATAGATGGTCCAGTACAAAAAGAAACAAACAAGCAAACAAAAACAGATACATACAAACATAAATACACTTAACAGTTTTATACTAAGAATAGTTTGGCCTACTCAATTATTCTTTTTATATTAAATGTAGAAAAGTGACTTAGAACGTTAAAGAAACCATAAGGGTGGCTGGTGAGATGGCTCAACAGTTAAGAGCTCTAACTGCTCTTCCAAAGGTCCTGAGTTCAAATCCCAGCAACCACATGGTGGCTCACAACCATCCATAATGAGATCTGATGCCCTCTTTTGGAGTGTCCAAAGACAGCTACAGTGTACTTACATATAATAAATAAGTAAATCTTTAAAAAAAAAAAAGAAATAAATAAGTCATCACTGGGATAACCATCAAAATAATTTATGAATGATGCAAAACTGCCACAATGTCCTCAAGGCAAGATAGCTGCGTATAATTGTCAAAAGCATAGACAGATGGGAATGAGAATCCTCTGGCTCAAAGTTGTAGCATTCATTAAAGAAACTTAGACTTAAAAAATAAACAAGAGGGGCTGGTGAGATGGCTCAGTGGGTAAGAGCACCCGACTGCTCTTCCGAAGGTCCAGAGTTCAAATCCCAGCAACCACATGGTGGATCACAACCATCCGTAACAAGATCTGGCTCCCTCTTCTGGAGTGTCTGAAGACAGCTACAGTGTACTTACATATAATAATAAATAAATAAATCTTTAAAAAAATAAATAAACAAGAGTATTTTGAAGAACTAATATGAATTTTATGTTATTCTTTATATATATATGAGATGAAATAGTATGTATATTTAGATTCTGTTTTGGAAGGAAATCCTGATCAATTTTATGTATATGACATTAACTTTTATAGCTTAATGAAATCTTGACCCAACAAATGTTATTTTTTCTTTTCTCCCACTTCTGTTTTTAAAGTCTTTTTAAATGTTATTTTTAAAACAATAAGCATTTTAAGGTTTATGAAACATTTAACATTTCCAAATATATTATTATTTTTTTAAAAAACTTTTTATTGATTCTTTGTGAATTTCATCATGTACCCCAACTCCACTCATCTACCCATCTCTTCATATCTGCTTTCTGCCCTTGCAACCTCCTCCGTAAAATAAAATAAAATAATAATAATAATAATAATAAATACAGCATAGAAAACATCTCATTGTGTAAGCTATAGCTTTGATCTACAGGACCAGCCCTTTCACACGCTCCAGCAGTTCAGAGGTGAGGTAGATGTTGGAGTGGCCCAACTCAAAGCCCTGGATCTGAACCTAGGGGATAGCTGAGTTAGTCAGCCTGCCAGCTCTCCTGCACCCACACCACCAGGGTGAGCTCTCCAGCACTGCCCTGGCTAGCTCACCCAGTGCTGCAGCTGGCAAGGGGCAGAATCAGCTCTCCTGCTCTCTCTTGAGGTTTGGTCTGTTACTATGTATTTAATACTAAATTCTGTACCTGAAGGTCTGGGCCTTGTGCAAACCTTGTTTCTGAATTTAAAACTATTGGCTAAGTAAAAATGGCTACAGTCAATTACTGGAGGGATTAGAGGTAGGCAGGTTTTGAGTTTCCTGATTGGGGGTAGAGAAAAGAGGAGAGAGGAGAACAAGGAGGAGAGGGAGGAAGCACTATGGGAGGAGACAGGAGACATGAGGGTTCCCAGCTGGGGAGGTAGGCCTGCCAGCTGGCCAGCCTGCTCTCTCTTGAGGTTTGGCACACCTAGATCCCCAGATTCTTGGGTATGGTCCCAGATAGCTTGAATAAAGTCTATAAAGGTTGTACACTGTGTCTGAGTGGGTCTGAGTTAGCATCTGGTGACACTTGGAGATTGCAACTTGTGACCAAGTCGGAGGTTGGTTCAGCCACTTCTCAAAAAGCCAATAAAAAGAGCCAAAATTAAAAATGGAAAGCAGAAAAAGGAGATCTACTCGATGGAGTCTCTTTGGGAAGAGGGACAAAGTAGTCTAACACACCCTTCAAGTCCGTTTTTAGGGTCCTGAAGTGAGCATACAATTTAAAGAGAGGGCTAAGGATTCCCACAGCTAAGCAGTTCTAGTCACTCCCATCTTTGACTCTTCCTTGTCTAGGTTTTAATCTCATCCTCCATTGTGGCCTGACAAGATAATAGAATTGTGTGAAGTCTCTTTCTGGGAGACAAGTTTACTCTCTGGTTGCTGCTCTTTCTTTCCCTGAAGATGAGAGTCACAGGAAACTCCTTTATTCTTAGCAAGTTTTTATTCTTTCAACAGTCTAATTATCATATTGACAGACAGTCTCTTTATAATGTCCTTGTATCTGCCACACCAGTTACATGGCAGGGGGGGGGGTGTCAGATTTTATAAGAAAGAGAGAGGAAAAGAAAGAAAGGAAGGGAGGGAGGGAGGGAAGGAGGGAGGGAAGAAGGAAGGAAGGAAGGAAGGAAGGAAGAAAGAAAGAAAGAAAGAAAGAAAGAAAGAAAGAAAGAAAGAAAGAAAGAGAGTCAAGAATGAGAATGTATTGTAGATTCTGTCCTTAGTTTTGGTATAAATGAAACATTTTTAGATATTATTTTTATTTTAGCATATAACTTAATCCACATGGAGTTTTAAAAGAGTTCTTTATTGTAATGAATTACCAATTTTATTAGTTTTTTATGGCTCACTTACATTTTTCATTAATTAATATTTACTTTACATCCCAATCATAGCTTTCTCTCTCTCTTCTTTCCCAGTCCCTCTGCCTCACCTCCCTTCTCCCCAGTACCCTCTCCCTTTCTCCTCAGTGAAGGGGAGGCCTCCTGTGGATATCAACTCCCTTGGCAGATCAAATTGCAGGAGGCCTAACTGTGTCTTCTCCTATTGAGGCTAGACAAGGCAGCCCACCCAGTTTCACATTTTAATTAAAGAATGTTTCCTATTTTATCTTTAAAAATTTTAATCTTTGGGCAGGGGATCTCAAACTTCCTAATACTGTGACCTTTTAATATAGTTTCACATGTGGTGACCCTGTACTGGCCAGTTTTGTGTCAACTTGACACAGGCTGGAGTTATCACAAAGAAAGGAGCTTCAGTTGGGGAAATGCCTTCATGAGATCCAGCTGTGGGGCATTTTCTCAATTAGTGATCAAGGTGGGAGGGTCCCTTGTGGGTGGTACCATCTCTGGGCTGGTAGTCTTGGTTCTATAAGAGAGCAGGCTGAGCAAGCCAGGGGAAGCAGTCCCTCCATGGACTCTGCATCAGCTCCTTCTTCCTGACCTGCTTGAATTCCAGTCCTGACTTCCTTGGTGATGAACAGCAGTATGGAAGTGTAAGCTGAATAAACCCTTTCCTCCCCAACTTGCTTCTTGGTCATGATGTTTGTGCAGGAATAGAAACCTTGACTAAGACAGACCCCCTAGCCATAAAATTATGTCATTGCTACTTTATAGCTGTAATTCTGCTTTGATTTTAATTCATAATGTAAATATTGGATATGCAGAACATCTGACATGGGACCCAAAGGTGTTGTGACCCCCAGGTTGAGAACCAATGCCTTAGGGCATTGTTAAGCACAGGAGATATACCAGTTTGGAGGTAGCAAAAGTTTATATTGTCTTTAGATCTTTCCATTTGTTCAAATACTTGCAAGTTAGTCAGCAACTATCACGCATAAGCCACTGGAGTACCAGACAGCAGTTTCATCTCCAAACACATCCCTATGCATTTGAAGAGGAGAGTCAGGAGACAAAGGCCAAAAGACAATGAATCAATGCATGTCAAAGACAAAGAAAACTAAGACAAACTTTTTAAAAACCAAAATGTCTTTAAAGTTCCAAAAGCAAACAAAATCTGAAAAATGAGTTAAACAGCCAGAATCTAAACTGTCTCTGGAGATTCAAAAGCAAGCAAGTAAACAAGCCAAACTAAATGTCTAGAACAGTTTTTCTAGAGCAAACATTTCAAAGCAAATAAACAAACTAGATCCATTAAACCCCATGCTTAGAGAGCAGATCTAAAGGGGGTCCTACTTAACCACCTCAGAAACTCCAAAATGGATAGTCAACCAAACCAACGGATGTCTGGAGACCCAGGAAGTACTTACCAACATCAGCGGAGAAGGTAACATCAGGCTGTCTGGACTCCAAGAATGGGTCCTTGCTGGAACCTGGATTCCAATCGTGTGATTCCTCCAAAAGAAAGATCATTCTCAGAACCCAGATTGGGATCCCTAATTGTCAATGCAAAAACCACAGCTCTAATCTTAAAGGGAATAAGAGATAGTTTATTCTGGAGTAGGTATGAGTGACCTTTATTGGCTTACAGACAATTCCACTGGGCTCCTCCTGGGAGCCTAGCAACAGTGACTTAGCAACAGCTTACATCATCACCTGCTTCCGGGAACAAGCCAGGTGCCTCAGCTTATAAGAAGACTGCTACCCCACACTCTCTCTCCTTCACTCTCTCTTTCTTGTCCCCACATGTTCCTGGCTTGCCTCTCCCTCCTCTCCTTCTCTTTTTATCTTTCTCCCCTCCTTTTTCTGCCCCTTTCCAGCCCTCCCCCTGCCCCTTACAGATCTTCTTTATACGAGGCCTGTTGGATGGTGTGATTCCTCAGAGGGATACCTTGTCTAGGCTCACTAACTGTCCCGTCACCGCCACCACAATCATACCGCAGTATGAAACGTAACAACTGTGGTGGTTTGAATATGCTTGTCCTGGGGAGTGGCACTGTTAGGAGGTATGGCTTTGTTGGAGGAAGTGTGTCACTGTGGGGGTGGACAATGAGACCCTCCTCCTAGCTGCCTGGGAGACAGTCTCTCCTGGATGCAGTCAGTTCAAGATGCAGAACTCTCAGCTCCTTCTCCAGCACCTTGTCTGCCTGGATTCTGCCGTGCTACCTGCTGTGATGATAATGGACTGAACTTCTGAAACTGTAAGCTACCCCCAATCAAATGTTTGTCTTTATAAGAGTGGCTTTGGTCATGGTGTCTCTTTATAGCAATGGAAACCCTAACTAAGAAAACACAGCTCAGGAACACAGAATTAGGTTAATCAGGGCACGTTTAAAATACATTGTCTATAAGCCTTAGATGCTGTTTGGTGACACTCCTTAGCTTTGGGGTTGATAGGTGCTAGTGGTTTGCTAAATTAATAAACTCTAAAGTGTTTTTATCTCTTAGTCACAGGGCATTAATTCAGACGCAGAGGTAGACAAAGGGTGTCTGTTTTGGAAGCTAGAACTAGCTCAACATAAGCTAATTACCCTTTGGGACTGGAACATTCCAATCTTCCCTCAGTACTAAAATTCTAGTCAGTCAATCTCTGGAGACACAGCTGCTAAAGTTAACATTCACAGGATGAAGTTTATTGGTTCACCCAGTTTCTGGAGCATCCTTATATATGTACAAACATGTAGAAGACAGTCTCAGGGTAAAAGCTGAGAAAGTCAATCCGGAAAGTAAAACATGAAACTGATTCTAAACAAGTTTCCTTCCTAGCATCTCCAGGCGATTTTTCAGGAGAAAAGAAAAAAAAAGTGTGTATTTGTGTGTGTGTGTGTGTGAGCATTTAAGAAGGAATATTGTTATATTAGTCTGGATTTCCTAGAGTAACAATTTATAGAATGACTCTCTCTCTCTCTCTCTCTCTCTCTCTCTCTCTCTCTCTCTCTCTCTCTCTCTCTCTCACACACACACACACACACACACACACACACACACACACACACACGATTTATTAGAAGGACTGACAGGTTGTAGTCCATCTAGCCCAACAATGGCTCTATGTGTATGTCTGTATACTGAAGGTCTAAGAATTCAGTAGTTGCTCAGTCCATGAGACTGGATATCTCAGCTGGTCCTCAGTATATACCATAATCCTGAAGAAGTGGGCTCTAATGCCAATGAAGGAGTGGATTTGCTAGGAAGGGAGGTAAGAAACAGGGATACATACGTACATACATACATAAATATATACAGAGAGAGAGAGAGAAAGAGAGAACGCTTCCTTCTTCTATGTCCTTTATACAGACAGTCAACAGAAGGTGTGGTCTAAATTAAAGGTGGGTCTTTCCACCACAAAGATTTGACCTTCTCACTTCAAATGACCCAATTAAGCAAAACAAAACGAGACAAAACAAAACAAAGCAAAGCAAAACAAAACAAAAATCCCTCTCAATTGTATCCAGACATTTTGAGTTTTAGTTAATTCCAGATGTAGACAGGTTGATAACCAAGAATAACCATCACAGAAGGTGTTCAAAAGGAAGGAAATATTTAAAGATAAACCACATTCTGGTATTCTAGCCAGTTTTATGGTAATAATTACTAACTTGCAAGTATTTGGGAAAACTGGAGAAACATTTACTCCTCCAAACTGTCTTACTATACTTGCTAAAGAAAGCCGTGCTTATTTATTTTTCATAATATACTTAGTACCAAATTGGCTTATAAGTAAGTGCTCATGTAAACTAAAGTTGTAAACTTGACCCAGATTTATTTTGGCTCCTAATAAAACTGAAATTTAAAAGAACAAAATAATGGTAAATGAGAAAAAGTCTATTTAATTAATGCAACCACATAGGTAAAATAGAGACAGCTAATGGCTCTAAATCTCTTTGGGGAACAATTAACTTGAGTTTTTAAGTTAGAATTTTAAATCTACTTTTAGGGACAAGATATACATACTCACATAGTTCTGGTCTAGATGCTATCTCCTTGATCCTTATTTTAGTTCTGGTTATACCACATGGCCCAAATTGCTTGAGACATATATGAACTTTAAGAGGTGGTTGCTCCTGCTGCAGGATATGTTCTTTCTATGAACAATTGCACTTCCTTGAAATACTTAACTCTACTCCAAACGTCAAGAAGACAATTTATGTCTGTGCTTTTGTATATGTTTCATATGTGTATGAAAGTGTATGTGAATACAAACATTAAATTATTCTAAGAAAAATTTTTACCTAACAGTTTTTTTAAGACCCTGATTTTAACATCGCCAATATAAATGCCACCTCTTAAGTATTTTTTTAATTGTCATTTCAAAAACCTACTTGGAGGCTTACTAATACATCTTTAGAGTTTAAATAACCTTAATGTTAAGTAGCCTAATTAACCCCACAATGATATATTTAAAATTTTTTCTCCTGTTTTTAGGTTAAAAGTGAAAATGATAGTCATAAATGATAAACTTTATCCTACTTTGGATGCTTTATAAACACTAATAAAAGCAAATACTTTTTCTAATAAAAAGTGTTTCAAGGTACTAATAATAATTGAAACATTTAACAAGTAATTAACTTAAATTTATTTAAGAAAACAAAAACTACAAATATAATTTACCTGTGTTTATAATTGTTACATATCTAAGATATGATGTGTGTGTGTGTGTGTGTGTGTGTGTGTGTGTGTGGTTTAGAAAAAGCCCCCTGAACTTTCATTTTTAAATGACCTTATTAAAATTGTTATCTGCATTTTACTGTTTTGGTATATGGATTTTAAAAACCTATGATTAAGTTTTAGGGTTTTTTCCCCCTCATTGGACAAAGCCTTTTCTTTTTGGAGGGTCACTGGTTTAACAACAACAAACAACAACAACAACAAGATCTGTTTAGAGAATGATACATACGGTAAATGACAGTTTCTGAAAAAAGGTCTGTGTCTGGCTATGAATGACAAATTCCTGAAAAAGTCTGGATTTGCAGAGAAACTGATGTTCCAATTGAAATTTCAATACTGTGGAGAGACTGGAATCTTGTAGTTTTACAGGCTATTTATCTGAGATAGTTTTAGCCTTCCTGAAGAGCCTTCTGTTGCCCTACTCAGACTCTGACATCTTTTGATTATAAATAAGACCGTTTAAAATTATTGACTTAGTATATCATTAGCTCCCACCAACCCCAGAACTAAGCGTGATATCAGATAGCATCTTGGCCTGTAGATTAAGCTCCCCCATCTCCTTGTACCTGCCTCTTTGAACCCACTAATGTGTTTTAAACTTGCTTTGATGTATGACTGTCTTTGTCTTGTAAAACTATAAAAATGTCATGAAACTACTTCTCCATTGGAACAGTTTGTAATGACACAGATATGTTCTCTGGAGACACAGCCACTCAAATGGATCCAAAATAAATTATTACTTATTCCTTTTAAGATAAGAGCTGTAGGGTCTTATAAAAAATTATTTTATGTATATAAGTACACTGTAGCTGTCTTCAGACACACAGAAGAAGGCATCAGATCCTATTACAGATGGCTGTAAGCCACCATGTGGTTGCTAGGAATTGAACTCAGAACCTTTGGAAGAGCAGTCAGTGCTCTTAACCGCTGAGCCATTTCTATAGCTGTAGTTTTTATGTCAACACTACTTAGAAAACTCCTCGTGAATTAAACTTGTAAAACTTGTTTTAATGGACAAATATTTAAATTTGTTTATAAGACTTGGTCTATTAAATAAACTAATAATGTAAACTAATATTGTAAATGACTTTTAACTTTGGTTACTAAAATTCAAAATTACCTACAGAGTCTTTCTCAAAGGGAGGGAGGGAGGGGGAAGTGGGATGGGGGACAAGGCAGGGAGGCAGGATGGACAGGAATTCATTACTTAAAAGAAAAATAAAATCACACAGAAGATTAATTCTTATTAAAAGAACTGGAGTGTATCCAGATAATTTTAACCCATTTCCTAGAAGACAG
This sequence comes from Mus caroli, assembly GCF_978045245.1. Lineage (NCBI taxonomy): Eukaryota > Metazoa > Chordata > Mammalia > Rodentia > Muridae > Mus > Mus caroli. Next base: position 9,307,039 of record NW_028227261.1, on the reverse strand, counting down.
TGAGCTTTCTCTCATTGTCTGAGAGCACAGGCATGTGAACTTAAAGTAGCTGGATGGTACTCCTCTTAGCTGACAATTGAGTACCCCAAGAACCAAATGTTTCTCTCAATGTTTATATTTCTTTTTTTTTTTTTTTTTTTTTTTTGGTTTTTCGAGACAGGGTTTCTCTGTGTAGCCCTGGCTGTCCTGGAACTCACTTTGTAGACCAGGCTGGCCTCGAACTCAGAAATCTGCCTGCCTCTGCCTCCCGAGTGCTGGGATTAAAGGCGTGCGCCACCACGCCCGGCTTAATGTTTATATTTCTTAGATTTAATTTTTTAATGATATTTAGTTGTTCCACCAATATATCTTTAAGTGATAAAATAATCTTGGTCTTAGAGAAGTTACAAGTGAAGATATAATGTCCTTTCATTTAATCATGCCTTGTAGTTATGACTGCTAGCTTACCCTAAGCCCTTACGTTATTCCAAAACTAACATTAAAGAGATCCAAGGTTTTTACTCTCCTATATACCCTCATTACACAGTATAGTTTGGATAAAATTTTAAAATCTAGTTTTTAAATATAACTTTAATTCTCTTTACTCTAGCTGTAGATAACCAAAGGTTTAGAATTAGACAAAAGATAGCAATCTTAAATAACAACCCCTATGTTGATTTATACATTAAGTATTGATGTTTCTAGTTTTAACTATTATCCAAAAAGTTCTATAGTGCAATTATCCAGCCTTTTAAAAAATCATTAAAGAATGTTTGTATTTTACAAATAAAAAGGGAAGACAATACTAAAGTGATTGGAGGTGTCATTTCCAGTCCCTTAAATATGAGTAAGATAGCTCATACAGTACAAATAACTATAAACACAGGGAAATATAGTCAATCTAGGTAAATATGTACATTTTGGTTATTTTAAATACATCTTTCCTTCATTTGTTAGCTTCACTCCATTAGGTCAAATTGTGTCTTTAATTATTTGATTGTAGATATAGTCATCCCAGTTCATGTGCTATGTCAGATAAAGAGCATAAGAAAACCATTCAGATCTGCATCATGAGCAGATGGTTTAACATCATCCAGGATTTTGTTTCTTAGTGGCCTTTACCTGTTACAGGATATTTGATTATTGTATGTAGAAATGCTAATTATTAGCAAGATGTCAAAGCTTAAATAGGTATACCATTATTCAGTTGCTGTTAGGTGTGTTCTGAAGAGATGCAGTTTAGGCGTGCCTCTAAAAGCCTCCATAGATAAGAATGCTAAGGCATGGAAAATCCCTGTCCATGTTAAGGCAAGTTGCTTGGGAGAAGGCTTGTGTTTCTTGATGTATGACCCCAGACAAAGTCAGCTGGGTGCTCTAGAGCTAACCCGCCATAAACTTGAAATGACTTAGCCACTACTGACTTGGCTTGGAGCCTCCCCATCCCCATCCAAGGGTGTAGGGGAGGAGGTAGAGACTTCTTCTTCTTTTTTTTTTTTTTTTTGATTTTTAATATTTTTATTGCATATTTTCCTCAATTACATTTCCAGTGCTATCCCTAAAGTCCCCCATAGCGCCCCCCACTTCCCTACCCACCCATTCCCATTCTTTTGGCCCTGGCATTCCCCTATATTGGGGCATATAAAGTTTGCAAGTCCAATGGGCCTCTCTTTCCAATGATGGCCGACTAGGCCATCTTTCGATACATATGCAGCTAGAGACAAGAGCTCCGGGGTTCTGGTTAGTACATCATGTTGTTCCAACAATAGGGTTGCAGATCCCTTTAGCTCCTTGGGTACTTTCTCTAGCTTCTCCATTGGGAGCCCTGTGATACATCCAATAGCTGACTGTGAACATCCACTCCTGTGTTTGCTAGGCCCCGGCATCGTCTCACAAGAGACAGCTATATTTGGGTCCTTTCAGCAAAATCTTGCTAGTGTATTGAATGGTGTCAGCGTTTAGAAGCTGAGAGACTTCTTTTATATGCAATTGGACCTTTCATTGTCTGTCTGTCTGTCTGTCTGTCTGTCTGTCTGTCTGTCTGTCTCTCTCTCTCTCTCTCTCTCAGAAAAGAGCAACAGAAAAGCAGCTGGCAGGACACAGGCAAAGCACTATTCTAACAAAGAGAACTGAGGAGCCCTTTTGGGTTTGGAGGAGCTCAAGAGAAAGGTAGACTATAGGATAAGGATTGTAAATAGATACTTTGTATGTAATTAAGAAAAGAAAGTTACCTTGCTGAGCCTGCTTTATCCTCAGTTTACACTTCTCCTGTCTTTATTGGTATTAATATCAGATAATTTAAAAGGTTACATTACCTATTACCTATTCTTCTTTCCAGAAGATGCTGTCTTGCTCTACTCAGCCTCTACATCAGATCCTAGCAATGAGTTGCTTAGCTATGTGGGAACTTATGATATTTAATAAATAATATGTGACCCCACTCAAAAAATATTTGGTTGGCTAACAAAGAGGACTGCAAAGGAGAGTTTCCAAAAAGCAGCTTTATTTGCAGAAACTGAGTGACTAGAATTTCAGCACTGTGGAAAGCCTGGAATGTGGTAGGTCCAGAAGCTAAATACCTTATCTTGGGCAAGTATTAGTCTTGCCATGGTGTCAGAACTAACACCCTGTGACTAATGGAGAAAAATTTATTAATTTACCAGACTGCAAGCTTCTACCAACCTCAAAACTAAGCAGGTTATTCAATAGTATCTTGGGCCTATAAAAAAGATTCCTCAATTTCTATGTACCTACTCCTCTGCTATAACTCCACGGTATTTTAAACTTGCTTTGATTTATGACTTTTTGTTCTATAAAGCTATAATACTTCATGAAACTGTTTCTACATTTGAACATGAATTTGAGGTAAAGTCTGTGTTCCTAGGCCATGGTCACCCAAAATGATTTCAGAAAAACTGTATTTTATTCCCTTAAGGTTAGAGATGTGGTTTTGAGTCAACACTTTTGACCTAAGAAAGAGGAACATTTCTCCAGTTTCCCTATAAGGCCATTGATCATCATGAGGTATTCTCTCAGACACCTCCACATTAATGGTTGAAAGTAACAAAAGCCTCTCATCTTCAGTGTCTTTCTGATCAGATGCTCATAAATTTCCTATGCTAATGGCCCTGCCCCTTGCTGGCTTCAGCATCTGGGAGAGCAGACCCCGCACCTTGCCTGGGGCAGTGTCTTAGAGCTGGCCCTGGTAGACAAGTTAGTTAGCCTCTAGTCCTCTAGTCCTGTAGCATTCCAATCTCTCCAGAGTATTGGAGTTCTGATATGTCAACCCCTTTCTGTAAGCAATCGTCCTTTTTTGGAGGGGGCTGGGAGTGTTGGTTTTTTTGAGACAGGAATTCTCTGTGTAACCCTGGCTTTCCTGGAACGGGTTCTATAGAAGGAGCTGGCATTAAACTCAGAGATCCTCTTGCCTTTGCTTCCCGAATACTCAGTTTAAAGAGGTCTGCCACCACATCCAGGCTCCATCAGTCTTTTCAGGAGCTCTTGTTCACAGGAAGAAAAGTTTAAAAAGCCGTTTGTTGTCAGTTTATAGATGTGAGCTTTAGAGAACGAAGAAGAGGTCCTGAGAAGCAGGGCACCAGCAAACTGCTGGCCTAGGGTCTTTGTGTAAGACTCATGGCAGGAACTGAAGTGGGGCAATGAGGAGGGGGTGGGTTGGCCACTCCAGTTGTCCCAATCATGACCCTGTCCTATTCTACCTTTTAGTCATGTTCTCATATATAGATTGCAAATATGTTCATTTGAGGAAAGAAAGCAATCAAGAAAGCAGAAATCCTTTCTTAAATCCCTGTCTTCTGGCCCAGGCATTGCCTTTCAGCTGCAGTGTTGAAATTAAGCCAAACATGGTGTCTTGTATATAGCAGCAGTTTCTTGCCCAGAAAAAAAAAATCAGATGAAGAAATGGTTGTTCCTATAATAGTTTATATGAAATTAATCATCATGTCTAAGATTCCTTGGATTGATGAGAGAGAGAGAGAGAGAGAAAGGGAGAGGGAGAGAGAGAGAGACAGACATACAGAGACAGACAGACAGACAGACAGACATAGAGAGACAGACAGACAGAGAGACTGAGAGAGACAGAGAGGGACAAAGATAGAGACAGAGACAGACAGAGACAGAGACAGAGAGGCAGACAGAGAGGGGAGAGGCTTTCGTTGAGTTTCTGTTGCATCTTGGAGATGAAAGGGTTTACTTCATCTGACAGATTCCAGTCTATCACTGAGGGAAGCCAAGGCCAGACCTTAAGGTAGGAGTTTGAAGCAGACGCCACCAAGGAATGCTGCTTGCTGGTTTGCTCCCAGGCCTGCTGAGCTAACCTTTTATAAAACCCAGGTCATAGTACTTCAAATAGTGGGCCTGGGCCTCCTATGTCAACCAGTAATAAAGACAATGCCCCACATATGCCACAAGCCAATCTGTATAGGCAAATTCTCAATTTATATTCATACTTCCAAGGTGACTGTAGCCTATGTCAAGTTGACAATAAAAACTAGACAGTATACTAATCATTTTCTCCTTTTATTAAAAATACATTTTTCTTACATAATATATCCTGATTATAATTTCTCCTCCCTCTACTCCTCTCAGTTTCTCCCCACCTCTCTTCCCATCCACATTCCTTTTTGTCTTTTTTTTTTTTTTTTTTTTTTTTTGGTTTTGGTTTTGGTTTTCTGAGACAGGGTTTCTCTGTGTAGCCCTGGCCGTCCTGGAACTCACTCTGTAGACCAGGCTGGCCTCGAACTCAGAAATCTGCCTGCCTCTGCCTCCCGAGTGCTGGGATTAAAGGCGTGCACCACCACGCCCGGCCTCCTTTTTGTCTTTTAACAGATAACAGTCGTCTAAAGGGTAATAATATTGTACTGCATTGTATTGCATTGTACTGTACTGTACTGTACTGTATTGTATTGTATTATTTTAATGATAAAACAAGACTAATGGATAAGAATAGGACAAAACAAACAAGCCAAAAGAAAAAAAATGAGACCAAGAAAAGGCATAGCACAAGAAATAGATATATACACATCACATACTCAGGAATCCCATAAAAACACTAAGCTGGAAGTCATAATATATGCATAAAAGGACCTAGAGAAGAAACATGGAAAGGCTCCAATACAACTTTATGAGACAAGGAACCTCCAAAGATGCCTTTGAATTTGTTTTCTGCTGGTCATTTACTCCTGGGCATGCAGATTACTCTCAAAGAGTAGTTTGTTTCCCCAGTGATATTCCCTTGGGGAAAAAACCAAACTTTCATTTTAAAGTGGTTATCAACTGGAGGTTGCTAGTAGTGGCTTAGGAATGGGGTCATGTGTTCACTTTCTTTTCAGCTCTAGGACCAAATCTGGTACAGACCTCTGCAGGCCCTGTGCATGCTGCCTCAGTTTCTCTGAGTTCATATGTGTGCAGACATTGTTAGTTTACAGGGTCTTGTTTTCTCAATGTCCCTTACCTCCTCTGTCTCTGTCTTTTTCTCTCTTTTGAAAGATTTATTTATTTATTTAATGTTTGTGAATACTCTTTAGCTGTCTTCAGACACATCAGAAGAGGGCATTGGATTCCACTACAGATGGTTGTGAGCCACCATGTAGTTGCTGGGAATTGAACTCAGGATCTTTGGAAGAGCAGTCAGTGCTCTTAACTGCTGTGCCATCTCTCCAGTAGTCCCCCTCTGTTTCTCTTCTTTCTTTCTTTCTTTCTTTCTTTCTTTCTTTCTTTCTTTCTTTCTTTCTTTCTTTCTTTCTTTCTTTCTTTCTTTTGTTCTTTCTTTCTTTCTTTCTTTTGTTCTTTCTTTCTTTCTTTCTTTCTTTCTTTCTTTCTTTCTTTCTTTCTTTCTTTAATACAAACATAGACTCTATTAAATGCTGCTCAATCCCCAGTGAAGATCTCTCATTATAAAACAGTTTTCCATACAACTGCAAGGCAAGTGGCTGGAATGGTACTGGCAACAATAAGTGTGAAAAATACCTGACAGGTAAAAACAGACAAAGCTTCTACATAGTCAACTCTGAGGACACCTGCTGCAGTTCCTTTAAATAAAGCCAGGCAGTGATAGCTAGCAGTCTGCATCACACTGTGGGAGGGACTCAGAGCTCCACCCTGCAGGCAGGCAGGCCTGGGGACTGGCAGGGTGAGGACTGGGAAGGCCCTGCCTCCAGCCTTGGAGGAGAGGAATGAAGGAGGCGAGCCTCGGGTCCACCCGTGGCCTGTGCTGCTCCACACACACTCCGGGGTGCTGCTGCTGAAGCGGGGATTTGGGAACATCAGAATTTTGGCTTACTTTCCCCCCAACTTTAATACTTTGTGCTTCAGAAGCCTGGAAACGTCAGATGTTGTAAAACCCAGAGTATGGCAGTGTCTTTAATGAGGCTGGGCTCTTGTCCCCTGCCCACACCTCTCTAGGAGAGGTGAGGGAAGGGCAACACCTCTGCTTATCTTATGAGACTCTTTCCTCAACTATACTCAAGGTGTGCAGCACCAAGGTGTGCAGCACGGTGAAAACACATGATAAAGGAAGTGTGCAGAGGACAGCTTCATCTGTGTGTGCAGCACAACTGGGCTCAAGTCGCAACACACGCTTGCCACTCCCACGATCACCTCACTCAACAGAGACAGTGACACAATCCATGATTAGACAGAGTTTACAATATACTGTGGCCGTGATACAGCACAGGGCTATGTTTTAGTCCATAATTGTTTTGCTTTTACGCTTGCCAGGAAAAACTGGCCTCCTAATTATATTATACTGATGAGGTCTGCTCTGAAGTTTTTATATATTCCAAAAAAAAAAAAAAAAAAAATGTACAAAACTACCGCCCAGCAGGGGGAGCTGATCTTTATTTGGCACTGGTAGTGCTGCAAATACTGTGCATGTTGTAAGCATTATTCTGTTTCTCTAGAGCCTTCTTCAGCTGCAGCTCTTCTAGTTTTTTCCATAACTCTTCCCGTTCCAGTTCTTTCTTCTCTTGTGGGAAGCCACATATGCCATTACAAGGTGGTGCTAGCTACCGCTGGCTACTGCACATAAGTCTGGGTAAACAACCAATGTGTAAAAGTTTTTCACCAAGTCACTGCCTGGCCCTGGGCATGATAATGAGGCTCAGGTGAGGTACTGAGAGAGAATCACCAATCAGATGAGAGACATGCAAATGAGGTATGATAATGAGGCTCTGTGAGGTACTAAGAGAGTATAACCAATCAGATGAGAGACATGCAAATGAGGTATGATAATGAGGCTCTGTGAGGTACTAAGAGAGTATAACCAATCAGATGAGAGACATGCAAATGAGGTAGAATGCATAACCAATCCGGGTGTGAGACACGCCTCTCCTAGACCTATGTAAGTAGCACCAGTTCTGGGCTCGGGGTCTTCTTGCCTATGCAGTCAATGCTCTCCAAATAAACGTGTTGCAGAAGGATCCTGTTGTGGCCTCTGCTGTGCTTGCGAGTAGGGCGCTCACATTCTCTCTCTGTCTTTCGGCTTTGGCTTTGTAGGAACTAGTAACGTTGTCAAAAAGCTTGCCTTTCATCTCCATGAGGGTTTTCAGCACATTGCACACCAGTGCTACAATAGGCTGATTCCAGTGTTCTTTGGACATTTTATACAAGCTGGCAAACATGATTGGTAGGATTTTATCAATATTTTCTTCAATCAAATTAAGAATATATTCATTATTCCAGAAGTACAGTGCTCTTTCTGCAACCTGGAAATGAGCTGGAGACACACTTGGATATCTGCTTAAAAAGCGGCTCTTCCATTTTTTGAATTGTGTTGGTTCAATGACATCTAAGATATCTTCAATTTCTCCTAAAACATCACCTCTTTCTGACTGCATGTTTTTGGCCAAAATTTCAGCAGTCCTCTGATCACCGGCTCTGTCAGCGTTGTGTCTTTCTCCAGGAACTGCACAACACAGTACGCCAGCTGTGCGTGAAACAAGGCCAATCCTTTTGCAGTATGCATAGGAATATCATTAGAAACTGCTTATGCTCTGCTTTCACTGGCAATGCAAAGCCATTGATGATACTTTCCAATATTTCAAGGAGCTCAGCCACACCATTGAAATGTTCCGTTTCATATATAAACCTGAGGAAAATGTTGTTAATCTGCTTTCTGATGAATGCTCTCAGGCCAAGGAACTTGCCATAAATCCGATGCAGGACGGGTCTTCAGGAAGTCGTGCTCCCGTGGCTCTTCACTATCAAAAAGCTCCAGGAGCTGTTGGACAAACTTCTGATCAATGTATCACTTTGCAATGCTGGGCTGGAAATCAGCACTCTCCAAGAATCTTAAGAATTCATACACCAAGCTGTATGTGAGGCCAAGAGGCCTCAAGTGTGGGGTCATCATTTAAAGTGGCATCTTTGAGCTGGGGCAGGGGGTGCAGCTCCGCCTGGCTGCCCTGGCTGCGGAACTGTGATGAGCCGTGAGAGCGCTTGTGCCTCTGCGCCTTGCGCACCGATTTCCGGGTGAAGCTGTCCTCTTTCTCCAAGGCCGAGATAGTGGCGCAGGCAACAGGTGCGGGCGGCGACCACTAGGACATCTCGGCGACCCGGGGGCAATCGGCGGAGGACGGGCACAGCGGGCCTGCGCCCCTGTGTCCCGGGCCCCGGCCGCGCCGCGCTCGCGCTCCGCAAGCTGCTCCTCACCGGACAGCGCCTCACTGCCGCATCCCCGCGCCGCGCGGCCGCCTCCCGGGGCTGGCGGAGGGGAGGACGGGGGCGCGCGGGCCGCACAAGTTACTGACGCCGGGCGACGAGGGCGGGCGGAGGCGAGCCTGAAGTGTGGACCGCTGGGGCGAGCGCGCGGGTAGGGACGCCGGGCGCGCCTCACGGCCCCTTAGCGCGCGGAGTCCAAGGTCTTCAGCGGCTGCCGCCTGCGCTGTCTGCCCGGCCGGGAGCCTCCTCCCGGGGCGCTTCCATCGCGGGTCCGCCCGAGCTGCCGCCGAGAGATCGTTCTCCTGTCAGCGATGGCCCCTCATCGCCCGGGGTGGCCACCCGCACCCCGATCCTTGGATCCTTGGAGCGTTGCCCTTGCTCAGCCTCCCCCGCCCACCGGCCGCCCACGGAGCACGCCCGGGAAGCAACTGCTACAACTTGAGAGGGTGGCTGGCTCGGGCGGGGGGTGGGGGAGACTCTGTGCGCGTGAGTGCGCGCTCCCGCGGCCCAGAGGTCCTCGCGGGGGGTGGGGGTGGGTGGAGGAAGGCGTTGACTGACAAATTCTGCAGGGTCCCACTAGCCTCCCGAGTCTCCAGGCGCCCCCTCTGTTTCTTAAACTCTTGCTGTCTCCTCTTTCATGGGGTTTCCTAGTGGACTGTCAGTCAAAGAAGATATTGCTTGGTAATTCCTACAAGTTTTGTGTCACCATTCCACTAGCATATCTTGTAAGCAGGGTACCTTTGTAGACAGTGGTGCTGTGGCTGGCTTGATGCTTACAAATCTCTTTTGACAGATTATAGAGTACTTTCCTGTAGTATAGATGCTGTGTTGATTTGAATATGCTTGGTTCATAGGAAATGGCACTATTAGGAGTTGTGGCCTTGTTGGAGGAAGTGTGTCACTGTGTAGGTGGGCTTTGAGGTCTCCTCCTATGCTCAGGCTCTATCCAGTATGGATGAGACCTGGCTGCCTGCATAGAAGAGTTTCCTTCTGGCTGTTTTTTGGATCAAAATGTAGAATTCTCAGTTCCTTCTTCAGCACCATGTTTGCCTGCAGGCTGCCATGCTTCCTGCCATGGTGATAATGGACTAAACCTCTGTATTTAAATTAAAAGTTTTTTTTAATTTATAAGACCCAATTAAATGTTTTCCTTGATAAGTCTTGGTCATGGTGTCTTTTTATAGCAATAAAACCTTAACTAAGACAAATGTCAAAAAGTGTAGAGGGTCTTTAAGATCATGCAGTAGTCAAAATTAGGGACATGATACTCAGGGGTCAGTTAGTTTTGGATCCTGTTCTTTTTGTATTGGGTTGTTTTTTGTTTGTTTGTTTACCAGTTGTTATTATCTGTTGAGATGAGTTGGGATCTCGCTGACCATATCACTTTAGAAGCACTGAAGCCATTTCTCCATGTTGACTATCCCCTTTGGAGAATGAATGTTGAATAGAGTCAAACATCAGGGTTTCCACAGCTTCTCTGACCAAGGAGACAGAGCTGCAGGACCTTAGGAGAGATTCCTCATGATTTCCTGGGACCTGGTTGACCTTGGAAGGCAAAGATCAGAATACAGTGACTTCCATTTAGTTCTGCTGTCCACATTGGTACAGACCTCCCTCTTAGTTACTTTTGGTTGCTGTAATAAAAGACCATGACAAAGACAACTTACAGAAAAAGAGTTTATTTTGTTTTATGGTCCAGAACGGTAATGTGATGCTTCAAATGAAAATGGCCCACATAGGCTCATCTATTTGAATGTTTGGTCTCCAGTTTACAGAACTATTTGGGGGGACTAGGAGGTATGGTCACTGGAGGTGTGTCACTAGGGTTAGCCTTTCAAGTATTAAAAGCCCACACTATCATAGTTAGCCCCCCTTCTCTCTGCTTCATGCTGGTGAATAAGGATATAAACTCTCAGCTACTGCTCCAGTGCCATGTTTGCCTGCTGCTGCTGTGTTCTGCACCATGATGGTCATGGACTCACCCTCTGAAACTGTAAGCTCCCAATAAGCTCTCTTATTAGTTGCCTTGGTCATGGTGTGTTTTCACAGCAATAGAAAAGTAACTAAGAAAGTTAAATGTTCATATGATGGTGACAGGCAGGGCAGCAGGAGCAGGAAGCAGAGAGCTCACATCTTGAACAACTGCAAGCACAAAACAGTGAGTGAACCATAAGTAACATGGAAATTTTAAACACTCATATTCTGCCTCCCATGTCATATCTTAGAAATCCCCAAACAGAATCAGTAACCAAGAGTATCCAAACATTTGAGCCTGTGGGGAACACTGCTATTCAAACTACTGTATTCCACTTCCTGGCCACATCATAATATTTTCTAGGAGCAGAACGTTCCTCAACACTTTTTGTTTCACAAGTTGTATGCTTAGCTAAGTGGGATTTTGCTCTGAGGACAGCCTTCCCTTTGTTCCAGGGCAGAGCAGGGGCTTATTTATTTATTTGTTTGTTTATTCATTTCTTATTTTAGGTGCATGGGTGTTTTGCCTGCATATATATCCGTGTGAAGGTGTTAGAGTTACAGTTTGGGAGCTTCCATGTGGTTGGTGAGAATTGAACCCCAGTCCTTTGAAGGACATCCAGTGCTCTTAACGGCTGAGCCATCTCACCAGCCCCAGAGATGCTCTTGTTAATAGCACTTATGCTCAGCTCTTGGCTGTAATGCTTAGTTCAGTGGTGATCATGTTCTCTTCAAAACTACATTTGTATTTCCTTTTATTCCACTTGCTCCTTTTCATTTATTGCTAATAATAACCATGTTGCAGACTAAATATTATGCTTTCTTAAATTGTTTCCATAAAAAAAAAACATAGTGTGTTACTTTAAATTTACTCTCAGACAATTTTTAGGAAAAGTGCAAAAGGCAGCCAAATTCTTTGCCAATCTCACAGGTGTTGTCTCTAGCTCTGCTGCTGAACTTGTTCCCTCTGAAACCTCATTGGGCCTCCATAATCCACATTGCTACCAATATTACTGTCTTTCTGTTTCCTATAAGGATGGCCCAATAACCACTGCTTACATCATTCAACTGCTTTTATTTTCCACAGTTCCAAAATTTCTTCATTCCTCCAGAACCTAATATGGTCAGGTTCACTACAGCAACGATCGATTCTCTGGGTTGAATTCCTATATTATATTTCTGTAATCATTTAAAAACTATTTCTTAACAAAATCGGGATTTACTTTAAATGTTTAGTTTTACTTAAGCTTTACCTAAATGGAATACTAAAGTTAAAAATAAAAGATTGATGTAGCCTTCTGGATGTTGAATAAACAGATTTGGAGGCTGTAAGAGTTTGAATGAGGATGGCCTTTGTAGATCAGAGGTTTGAACACTTGGTTCAAACACATGCCACACCATGACTGTGGCAACTTATACAAAAACAAATAAATGTTTATTTTGGCTTATGGCCCTCAAGTTTGGAGTTCATAATGGTGCGGATGGCATGGCAGCAGCAGGAAAAGGACTATGCACATCTTGAACTGCAACACAAAGCCAAGTGTGGCATGGAATCTTTAAAATCTCAAATCCCTCTCCAGTCTATAGTAACACATTTCCTCCCACAAGGTCGCCATTACCAAACCTTCCCAAACAGCATCACCAACTGAAGACCAAGTGTTGGAACATCCTTGTTCCGCTTATACAGAGGTCATCCTTGTTCAAACTATTAAAGCCTCCAAGCATGTCTACTCAACACTGAGAACATCAGTTACATCGATCTTGTACTTTCAACTGTAGTGTAACATTTGGATAAAGCTTAAGTAGAACCAAACATTTCAAGTAAATCCTGATTTTGTTAAGAAATAGTTTTTCATTATCTTGATTAGACAGTTTTTAAATTTTTAAATCCTTGTAAATGTTTGTAATTGTATCCTTGTAAAAGAATAGATCATAAGAGAAATATACTGATTTAAATAGAACTTTGTTATTAATAAGTTCAGCTTTGATCTCAGAAAATATTATACATATCATATGTTTCATTATTTATATAACTCATGTAACTTACTAAGACCTTCCATGACGCCTTTAGGCTTCCTAGCTTTTTGATTTTGGACGAACACTTACCATATGAGAAATTGAAGGAGCTAGAGGCAGGTGAATTTCTGAGTTCAAGGCCAGCCTGGTCTACAGAGTGAGTTCTAGGACATCCAAGGCTACACAGAGAAACCCTGTCTCAAAAACAAACAAACAAACAAACAAACAACAACAACCCCCCCAATTTTATACTTATATACTTTTAAACATTTTCTTCTCTTATTTACTGGCAATATTAGCCATGATTTTCTAAATGAAAAGAGTTGATACAATATAGGAAACATGTAATATAATATAATATAATATCAATACATATTTCCATGTCTTCAATTGAAAGGTCAAACATGCAATATTTGTTCAGTCCCTGAGAGTAGATGTCTCTGCAGTCTCAATCTAGTGCTGGAATCCCAGGGAGGTCCTACAGAGCTGCCAGTTTTCAGTCTGCTCTGGAATCCCAAAGAAGTAGGTTCTAAAACCAGAGACTGAATGGCTCAGGAACAGGATAGAGAAACTTGCCAGTGAAAGTGAAGGCCGGCAGGAAAGAGGCAAAGCTTCCCAATTCCGTGTTTTAATATGAGCTACCACCAGAAGGTTTATGGTAGGTCTTCTGAATTCAAGTTGTCTGATTAAGGAAATCCCTCATCGGAATCTTGGATTTTAGTTGCTTTCAGATGCAGTCACATTGACATCAAAGATTAGACTTCATGTCAGGCTTGAGTTTAAAAAAAAATAGTGAGAAATGTGGAATAGCCAGGAAAATCAATAGAGCTGAGAATCAGCAGTAGCATACACTCCTCAATTCAAGAACTACTTTGGTTTGTAAGAACCAATTGAAAGCTTCCTGGGAACTAGCATCCTATTCCAGAGATACCTTAATGGCAAGGACTCAACTTCCTGACAGGCAAGGTCAGTCCCTCAAAGGATCTAAATCTGGAGAAGTCAAGCTTTACCTTTAAAAAAATGTATTCCTTGACATAAAAAAAATAGGATTGTCTATTTCAGATATGGCATAATTTTTTTTTTCTGTAAGGATTTGGAGCTATCAAGTGGAGTTCCAAAAAGAAAAAAACTGTCTATTCTGACCTATGGCTGAAAGATAATCCCCTAAATTTCCCTTAGAGCACAGGAGACATATTAAGTAAAATAATCCATCAAAATCAGAAGCCCTATGCTAAATGTAGTGGTTGAAAAAGAAAGGCCTGATAGGCTCCTAGATTTGAATATTTAATCATCAGGCAGTGGCATTAAATGAAAGGCTTAGGAGGGTGGCTTTGTTGGAGAAAGTGTATTATTGGAGATAGGCTTTGATGTTTTAAAAAAACCTAAGGAAGGCCCATTGGCTCTTTCTACCTACTGCCTGCAGAACTGGATATGGAACTCTCAGCTACCATGTTTGCCTGTATGCAACCAGAATCTCCACCATGATAATGTACAAAACCTCTATCTCATTGATTTTTCCCAAAGAACCAGCTTCTGGTTTTGTTGATTCTTTGTGTAGTTCTTTTTGTTTCTACTTGGTTTATTTTAACCCTGAATTTGATTATTTCCTGCCTTCTACTCCTCTTGGGTGTATTTGCTTCTTTTTGTTCTAGAACTTTCAGGTGTGCTGTTAAGCTACTAGTGTATGCTCTCTCCAGTTTCTTTTTGGAGGCACTCAGAGCTATGAGTTTTCCTCTTACAACTGCTTTCATTGTGTCCCATTTCCTGCATGGCCACAGACATTGATATCACATCCCTTCTTCATCTACTTAACATATTTATATTTATGTCTGTTAATGTATTTGTGAATGAATCTGTGTGTGTGTGTGTGTGTGTGTGCGTGTGTGTAGGATCATATCAGTTGTTTCTTTAGTGACATTCTCCGAAGTCATCAACTATCATGATGAGGCCCAGGAGGGAAACTTCCTGAAATGCTGCTTTCTGGGAAATCCTATTACAAGCTGTGTTTAATGGTGGTGAAGAGACAGGTTAGAGGCCAAAATTTCAATCAATTTGATACCAGTCCAAAAGGCACCTGTGTACCTGGACACCCTTTGAGCTTTCCTAAACAGAGTGAGGCTTGGCCTCTGTGACCTCACAGAAGGGGTCACTGTCATGGTTATGGGTGTACCCTAGTTCTGAGGGCAGCAGAGTCCAATGCCTTAGGGGTTTCTGGACTGTTTAGTTTACCTCATCTTGATTTAACTGGACACAATATATCTATCTAGAATATCATCTGTTTCTTCTAGATTGTTGCAGTTTTGTTGAGTATATGCTTTTCTAGTAAGATCAGATGACCCTGAGATTCTACCATACACCAATTAGAATTGCAAAGATCAAGAACTCAAGTGACAACACATGGTGACAAGGGTGTGGAGAAAGAGTTACACTCCACTATTGCTGGTGGGATTGCAAACTGGTACAACCACTCTGGAAATCAATCTGGCAGTACCTCAGAAAATTGGAAATAATTCTACATGAAGACCCAGATATTCCACTACTGGGCATATACACAAAAGAAGAAACACAATAACACAAGGACACATGCTCCACTATGTCCATAGCTGCCATATTTGTATTAGCCAGAAGCCGGAAACAGTCCAGATGTTCTTCAACCAAGGAATGGATGTAGAAAAACTGTGGTTCAATAACACAATGGAATACTGCTCATCTATTAAAACTGAGGACATCTTGAAATTTTCAGGCAAATGGAGAGAACTAGAAAATGTCATCCTGAGTGAGGAACCCAGGCTCAAAAGGACATACATGTTATGTCCTCATTGATAAGTAGTTATTTGGCAAAAAGATCAGAATACCATTATACACAACTCACAGACCACATAATATTTAATTAGAAGGAATGCCAAATTGTGGATACTTCAATTCCACATAGAAGGAGAAACAAAATAATCCCAGGAGGCAGAAGAAGGGAGATATGTGGATAAAAGAGGGAGAATCAGGGACAATCGGTGGCAGGATCAGGTATGTGGGGAGACAGGAGAGAAGGCCAGAGGGTCAGGAGTATTAATAGAAACATACAACAGTGTGTATGAAGAATGAAGAGCAGGGCAAATATCTAGAAAGTCCCAGACAAGATGGATGTGGAAGTCTCCCAAACCTCATTGGGGATGACCTTAGCCGAAATGTCCAAGAGTGGGTAGACGGAACCTAAATAGAATATCTCCAGTAGAGAGCATGGCCCTCATTTGAGGCATGGGGGCACCCGACCATCTTCAAAATTTGGACCCAGAATTGTTCATATCTAATTGTATATAGTGACAAAAGTGGAGCAGAGACTGAAGAAAATGCCATCCACTGCCTTGATCAATCCATCTTATGGGCCAAAAAAAAAAAAAAACCTTGACACTATTACTGAAGCCATGTTGTGCTCAGAAAGAGCCTGACATGACTGTCCACTGACAGA
Organism: Mus caroli; assembly: GCF_978045245.1. Classification (NCBI taxonomy): domain Eukaryota; kingdom Metazoa; phylum Chordata; class Mammalia; order Rodentia; family Muridae; genus Mus; species Mus caroli. The sequence goes on along the minus strand of NW_028227261.1, from coordinate 9,290,934 downwards.
CTCTATCAGGAGCTTATTGACACTGTTGCCGATACGTAGAGGCAATCATTGAGCTGAAGTCCAGGAGTGTTTTGTTGTTTAAGCCATATTTATACAACCACAACTTAAAGACAGGTAAAACTGAAAAATTGCTAAAATATCGCTTGAGATTCAATCAAAATTCAAATAGTCTTTAAGAGAATAATATTTAAAGACATCATGGGAATGCATAATCTCCATAATCTCCAATAATCTCGACTAGGAAAGTGATACAATAGAAGAGTTAGAAACCATGGATGGATGTGAATAATACCAGCTTTGTTCCAACCACCAGGGAAATATAACCATGATAAAAAAATGAAAAAAAAAAAAAAAGACAAGTTCATCCTCTTAGAAATTACTCTGGAAATATCCACACAATAGGATAAATGAAAAATATCAGGACAAGTCAAGCATACCTAGTCAGCAATTTACCAACACAGTTAAGAAATGCCCAGTAGAATTTGAGGGTCAGAGTTCTTATGAGCAGCAGAGAAAGTGGACTCAATCGTGGTGCAATGCCTTTCTGCCCACTAGCCTAGCAATTCCTTTGACCTGGGAGTTTCCATGACTTCTTGGTTGCAGTTCCTGCCACTGCTCTAGTGACTGAAAAAAATTCCTAAGGCCTAAACTGGCAACAGTGCAGATGAAGGGAATTTTTACATTGTTGTGAGACCCATGGCAGTGTGCTCTACTCCTAGTTCCACACCTTGCAGCTTGCAGACTCCTGACAAGGAGGGGATTCTGATCCCACTCCACTTCCTTCAGGCCCTCAGTTTCTCTTAGGAATCCTCCTGCTAAAAAAGCAGTTTCAATCAAGAAATGATTCTTCCCACCTACTCCTAATGTTTCCCATCCCCATGTTCTCCCACCAGTTGTCCTGCTGCTAAAGAGATATTTTCTTTCCATGCAAGGTACTGCCCTAGTCCTGCTGGGTTACTAAAATTGTAGCCACTGGAAGGTCTTCTGGGAATGTCCATTAGTCTTCTGTAGTGTGGCTCTAATTGTGTATCTTACAATGCTCATCCACAAATAGTGAATGTTTCCAAATTTGGTGAGCCTGTTTTCTTGGTCTTCAAACATGATATTATTAATTTCCCTAAGCCAATGACTTTCATCTTTTTCAATCTGCACATGTCTTCCACATAATTCCAACAGTGAGTCTACCTGAACGTATGTTGTACACCCTCACCATATTCTTGTTGTACCATAGACAAGAAGCCGGTGTATAAATGTTTATAGAATGAAGACAGTCATATTGTATGAGGGGCAAAAGGTAAGTTGTGTATTTGCTGTGCACAATTTGGAACTTTACACTAACACTGGAAATATCTGAAGATATGGGATAATGATCTCTAAGGCATCAGGCAGTGGGGCCTAGAATCATGCAACATAAGAAACTGGAATATCCAGAGATTGTCCAAGTGGTTGTAATTTCCTGACTGTTAAGGGCTATTTCAGAAGCCTAAATTTAAATTGCCTGGTGTGTGTGCATCAGCATCCCTGATGCAGCACTTGATAGAAAATACCAATGATCATTTGAAAACAAGGGCCTCTAAAGTGTCTATTAGTAGTTTGATCCTACTAAGGAAGAGGTCAACAATTTCCAATACTAAGAATAACATATTGTTATCACTAAGTTTCTCAAAAGTTGAGAATTTCCCTTATTTTTTTTAAATCAAGGAAAAATGTGTAGTGATATAGATTTGTTCAACAATTTCCACTACTGAGAATAACATAATGTTATCACAAAGTTTCTCACAAGTTGAAATTTGTCCTTATTTTTTTTATAACAAGGAAATTGTGTAGTGATAATAGATTTGTTCATTTTAACATATGACATTTTCTTAGATCCTAATTTTCTGAGTCTTCCTGAATTTACTATAAATATTCTAATAAAATGCTTTTGCTTGGCATAAATATTTTACATCTTTTTCAGTATTTCCAAATGTATTTCCTGGATGTTTGGATTTTTAAACTGTGCATGAGATTTTACCTCATCTACCATACAAAGGGTATTTCTTTTAAGATTTACATATTCATGCTATTTGTATGGATGGACTCACATATGAAATAAAAAGGAGATTCATACCTTAATAGTGAGTTGTTGTATTTTTCTCCAAAATGTACATTCTAAGGTGTGTAAAATGTGAGCATCCCCTAAATGATTTAGGACAAGAATGGAAATCTTAGTCAGTCCTTGAGGTAGAGTGGAGTATGAGGAACAATAGGACAGGACACCATAATGACTTGTTAGACGTGTCCCTGGAGAGAGCTTTGGAGCTGTGCAGGAACATAGCACAGTTAGGATGGATATCCCTGAAAACTATGAAGCTATATTTTCATTTATTTTTGGTAGTATTTTATCTCATATTCCCTTGAGTCAAGAGAGAGAGAGAAAGAGAGAGAGAGAAGAGAGAGAGTGCAGACTTACTGTTGATGCTCTAAATGCACTTACGTGTTTTGTTTCCTGTTTTGTTGTTGTTTGGTTTTGTTTTTTTGTTGTTGTCTTTGTTTGATTGTTTGTTCGTTTTTAATAAACCTAGTACTGATCGAGCAGTAAGCCTGGCATATTGCATAGAATCTTCCCTGTTTTAGTTAACACAAATCATCATCTCTAATACACTGTTGCTAAATTTTCTAATGCTAAACACTTATATACAATTCATATTATTCGTATGTGGGTCAAGGTTGTTATTGACCAGCTGAAAATCACAAGTATTAAGTTTACGTTACAGGTTTACAGAAAATATTCATGACTTCAGCAAATACTTTATGAGAAATAGTTCCAGCGATGATGCAACATTTATTCATCTAATTATTGTAAGTACAAACTGAAAACAGCCAAGTCAACCTTGTTAAAATATTCAGCTTTATTTACAGGGCAATGAGGAAGGAGATGTTGACAGAGCATAAGGGACTCATAGTCAGTTACTATCCTGAAACGTGAAACCAATAAATCATTTGTCACATTGACGTGATAAGAATAATGAATACTGGATACTCAAAGCACACTTCACATCTGTAGGCATATTGTAGGATTAAGAACATGCAGTCTTGGTGGCTCAGTTTGTCAAATATACTATCAAGTATAATTTGTGTCAATTTCTTCATTTGAATTAAATATACAAAATGCTGCCAGTTTTATTAGACATTTTGAAGGCGATAGTATACTCTTTATTTAGTTTCCTTTTGGAATGGATCATTTCTAACTCCATGAATTGTTGCACAACATCATATTCTTCTGGCTTTCACACCTGCCTTCATCATATAATATTCGAGGGTGAACTAGTAAAAGTTTAATGAAAATGTTTCTTCATTATCATATATTCAGAGTTACTGCCAGCATAATAGTTGACATTATCTAAGATTTGAACATTGCATGAAGGTTTTCAAAAGTTTTCAGATTCATAATAATTCTTTAGTGTAGAGCACTAACTGTTGAAAAGAATATGGCCAGGAGAACTACTTTTCCCATAAAAATTTTTTTACAAATTTTCTCTGCCCTGAAATGAAGTCAAAGATATTTCAGCATATATTATATTTGTTAAGATTCTTGCCTGTATACATTATCTGTTACATTCTAAGAGATAGGCTAAAATAAGGATTCAAACCGGCAATGTATTTGAAATTTTTCCCTTTTGGAAAAATTCTCCAATGAATTTTAAGATGATATTTCTTGGTAAAGGATTATCTTATTCATTTCATTTATAATGTTGCTCTACTGTTTGAAATATCTGTTGATTTGTCAGACTGATGTTGTGGGTACTGCATTTATCACGTACAAAATACTTTGAAGGTTTTTTTTTAATTTATGAATTATCTGATTAATTCTCAGTCTGCCTTTATTAGTAAAGCATTTATCACATTCACTGCATTTTTGTAAGTTTTCTCTACTGTATGAATTCTCTGATGCCTTCTCAGACTGTTTGTGGGAAAATCATTTGTCACATTGACTGCATTTGTAAGGTTTCTTTAATGTATGATTTCTGTGATTAAAAACAAGATAGGATTTCTGGGCAAAACATTTGTCACATTCAATACATTTGTAAGAATTCTCCCCTGTATGAGTTCTCTGATGCCTCCTCAGATTGACTTTCTCAGTAAAGCTTTGTCACATTCACTACATTTGTAAGGTTTCTCTCCTTTATGAATTCTCTGATGCCTTCTCAGAGTGAGTTTGTCAGTAAAACATTTGTCACATTCACTACATTTGTAAGGTTTCTCTCCTGTATGAATTCTCTGATGAATACTAAGATTGGATTGTCGGGTAAAGCATTTGTCACATTCACTGCATTTATGAGGTTTCTCTCCTGTATGAATTCTCTGATGCCTTCTCAGAGTGCGATTGTCAGTAAAGCATTTGTCACATTCACTACATTTGTAAGGTTTCTCTCCTGTATGAATTCTCTGATGCGTTCTCAGAGTGTGTTTGCCAGTAAAGCATTTGTCACATTCATTGCATTTGTAAGATTTCTCTCCTGTATGAATTCTCTGATGCGTTCTCAGAGTGTGTTTGTCAGTAAAGGATTTGTCGCATTCATTGCATTTGTAAGATTTCTCTCCTGAATGAATTTTCTGATGAATACTAAGATTGGATTGTCGGGTAAAGCATTTGCCACATTCACTGCATTTGTAAGGTTTCTCTCCTGTATGAATTCTCTGATGAATACTAAGATTGGATTGTCGGGTAAAGCATTTGTCACATTCACTGCATTTATAAGGTTTCTCTCCTGTGTGAATTCTCTGATGCCTTCTCAGAGTGCATTTGTCAGTAAAGCATTTGTCACATTCACTACATTTGTAAGGTTTCTCTCCTGTATGAATTCTCTGATGCGTTCTCAGAGTGTGTTTGTCAGTAAAGGATTTGTCGCATTCATTGCATTTGTAAGCTTTCTCTCCTGAATGAATTTTCTGATGAATACTAAGATGGCATTGTTGGGTAAAGCATTTGCCACATTCACTGCATTTGTAAGGTTTCTCTCCTGTATGAATTCTCTGATGAATACTAAGATGTGATTTTCGGGTAAAGCATTTGTCACATTCACTGCATTTATAAGGTTTCTCTCCTGTATGAATTCTCTGATGCCTTCTCAGACCGATTTTCTCAGTAAAACATTTGTTACATTCACTACATTTGTAAGGTTTCTCTCCTGCATAAATTCTATGATGAACTCTCAGAGAACCTTTGTGAGTAAAGCATTTGTCACATTCACTACATTTGTAAGGTTTCTCTCCTGCATGAATTCTATGATGAACTCTCAGATAGCCTTTGTGAGTAAAGCATTTGTCACACTCACTGCATTTGTACGGTTTCTTTCCTGTATGAATTCTCTGATGAACTCTCAGACTGCCTTTGTCAGTAAAGCATTTGTCGCATTCACTACATTTGTAAGATTTCTCTCCTGAATGAATTTTCTGATGGATACCAAGATAGAATTTTTGTGTAAAGCATTTGTCACTTTCACTATATTTGTAAGATTTCTTTCCTGGATAAATTCTCTGCTGACTTTGAAGACTGACACTCTGAGTAAAGCATTTGTCAAATTCACCACAAGTGTGTTCATTTCACTATTGTTTTGTCTCACAATGGGTTTATGTTTAGAAACTAAAACCTCATCAAGATTTTTATTTCTGTTGTGTTCTTTCTTCTCTATGTGGGTTCCTTGATTGAGACTAATGATAGAAGACCCCTTTAAACAGTCTACACAGTCTTTATATGTGCAAACTTCTTTAGTGGTCCCAGTTTTATGTCTTTTTAGGTTTGAGGATTGGAGAGTGGCATCTCTTTGGTTAGTGTTATAAGGTGTACTTTCGGAGGATTCATGAATCACATTTCTAAGCTCATTACATTTAGAAGACTTCTTTTGGATATGCCCATGCTCATTGACAATGTGCTGTATGTCTTGATCCAAGATCGACTCATTTTTTCCACATATGCGTTGATTTTCTGAAAAAAGTGGGAATTAGGTATAATAGGGATTACTTATATGAGGACTAAGTATGATTCAATAATCAGTGTTCTAATGTATTCATACTCTCAAGAGAGGTTTTTCCTTTTTTTTTTAAATCATTGCATGGATCCTCAGATGTACCTCAAATTTGATCTATATCAAATGTCAAGAATTGATAATAGTCTTCTAAGTGTTACTTTAAAATGGTAACAGCAACCCATATAAAAAAGGTTAACACAGAATTGCTCCTATGTAAAGGAAATGCAGGGGTAAAGAGTGGAGCAGAGACTGAAGGAAAGGCCATCCAGAGACTGCCCCACCTGGGGATCAATGCTATCTGTAGACATCAAACACTGATATTATGGCTGATGCCGTAAAATGCTTCTTGACTGAAACGTGATATAGCTGACTCCTCAGAAGCTCTGCCAGAACCTGACCAAAATAAATGCAGATGCTTGCAGCCAACCATCAGATGGAGCAGAGTGACCCCAAAGTAAAGTTATGTGAAGGACTGAAGGAGCTGAAGGAGTTTAGAACCTCATAGAACAAAAATATCAACCAACCAGATACCCCAAAGCACTCAAGAACTAAACCACCTGCCAAAGACTACACATGGAGTGGCCAATGGCTCCAGCAGCTTACATAATACAGCATCACCTTATCTGTCATCATTTGGAATGGAGGCCTTTGGACCTCTGAAGGCTAGATGCCCCAGCATAGAAGAATCCTAGGGCAGTGAAGCTGTTGTGGATGGGTGAAGCACCCTCATACAAGAATGGAGTAGGGTGGATAGAATAAGTGGTTTGTGGAAGGGCAACTGCAAGGGGTATATCATTTGTAATGTAATAATTAAAATAACAAATTTAAGAAAAAAATTGTACTTTGCAGAAACTAGGATATGTAAGTGATCCATCTGTAATGAAATGTCAGAAAGTAGATCTCTGAACAATATAGATCTAATTTTAAAGTTATAATAGGTTTCAGAATGATACTTTATAGTTTTGGTCAGGTATAAATTTATGATGCAAATGAAATTGTCATTAGAAATCACTATGTAGTTTTGTTTCAACATCCAAAATGTTAAGATAAAGATCAGGTTGTCCCAGAACAAAACACAGAGACCAAATGTCAAACAAATAATAATAATAATAATAATAATAATATCTCCACACAAACAATATATGCACTTAAAATCTTATGCATTTTTTAAAATCGTAAGAGAATAGTCTAAAGCAGTGGTAAGAATAAAATACTCCAAATATTATATGTATAAAAACAGAATTCCTTATTCTGATTGCTTAATTTTTCTTGAAAGTGAAAGTCTTGACTAGAGCTAGATAAGTGGGGAGGAGAGACCTCAGAGAATAGAGCACTGGTTACTTTCCCAAAGTAATCAGAGAAATGTAAATGAAACACAATGAAAATTACGATTTTTACTCTAATTTCCCTCATTTGGGGGTCTCTAGATATTTCAGAGAGTTTATATAAACACAAAGTAGGAAAATTCAAAGAAAGAATCAGGAATTCAACAAGAAGTGCATTCTTACCCACAAATAACAGATTGTTGTAATTCTCCAACATTACTTCCATGTACAATGTCCTCTGAGCAAAATTGAGACATTCCCATTCCTCCAGTGAAAAGTTCAAAGCCACGTCGTTGAAGGTTAACAGATCCTGTAACGGAAAACTTCTTAGAAAACTTCTTAGGTGCTACTGGACAAAAATGCTTTCTTATGTTAAAAAGGAACTAATTAAGATACACCTTGTGATGATATAAATGAGGCAAGAAGATACTGAATGACAAATGTATTCTAAAAGTTTATGGAGTTGTGTCTGAAAATATGAATTGCTGCGTTACCACAGGCAACCTATAAAATGATTTAGCGTACTGCTTGCATTAAAAAAGGCTCTCATATTCTTCAATTTTCTTTGGTTACTGAGACCTTAGTGGCAGCAAATGAAAGGTTTGCTACCATAACCTTGTTCAAAAGTTTTGTGGGCAGTTTGGATTGTATCATATCTTTTCAAGTCCTCTATTATGAAATCTGTTTCCCGGGATGGTGAGATGGCTCAGTGGGTAAGAGCACCCGAATGCTCTTCCAAAGGTTCAGAGTTCAAATCCCAGCAACCACATGGTGGATCACAACCATCCATAACGAGATCTGACTCCCTCTTCTGGAGTGTCTGAAGACAGCTACAGTGTACTTACATATAACAAATAAATAAATAAAACTTAAAAAAAAAGAAATTTGTTTCCCAGCACTCACATGGCACTAAACAGTAGATGGTTAAAACCAGTCCTTTAAAAATCCAGTGATCTCTACTGAGTACTACATTGCACATATGCATACATTCCGGCAAATGTAACCAACATATATTGAAGAAAAACAAACTTTAACTTTAATAACAGATAAATTCTATAATACTCATAGACTTTTTTAGATTTATCTTTCTCTGAGAATGCATGATATATATAACAATGTCAAAATCGGTAAACATTTACAGAATATAAGTGGTACATTTGACGTCTAGATGCCATAATGTACATTTATGAAAGATGGGCTGATATAAAAAAGAATCATAGATCATCAATTATGATGACAAAAAATATGTTTTCAAATTTTACAATATCTACTTTTATCAGATATGGAGACTAGCTGAGTCCTTGTGCAGCTGTGTCTTCCATGACTGTAGTATATCATATCTATTTGACAATCTGATGCCTAACTACAAAGCTATATCCTTTCTAGAGCAAACAGGTAGAATCAGAATATGAAATGCAGAATTAATGGATGGACTGAATGTCAGAGGTTTTGTGTTAAACCACATAAAACTGCAACAACAGAGCACTGAACATTCTGTATGACACAGAGAACCAAATGCTTTGGGAAGTTATTTTTAGAAAATATATTCAAAACCATAAAGTAGAAAAACCAGTATTTGTGAGCATTAAAATCACTTCATACTTTATGTAAGTTGGCATGATCAATACACAACATAACAATTTCATAACTGCCATATGGCCTTTAACTGAAGAATGATTAGTTATGGGTGTGTAAGCAAATGTCATAGGTGGCAATGCATTCCAATGAACTACAATCATTTTCTTTGCTCAAATTGTGTTTTCAAATTGATGAAGAATTATTCTGGGCTGGTGAGATGGCTCAGTGGGTAAGAGCACCCGACTGCTCTTCCGAAGGTCCAGAGTTCAAATCCCAGCAACCACATGGTGGCTCACAACCATCCGCAACGAGATCTGGCGCCCTCTTCTGGAGTGTCTGAAGACAGCTACAGTGTACTTACATATAATAAATAAAATCTTTAAAAAAAAAAAAGAATTATTCTAAGTCTTCATGAATATTTAATAATTTATTCCTCATGGTATCATCTTAACTGAAATTTTCAATCCCCTAATTTTAACTTTCTTTCCATCAGAATTTGACCATTTGTGTATCAGAATTTGAGATTGCATAGAGAAGTATGATTTACATTTCTTGCTTTGTTTATCAAGAACTAAAATACACCGGTTATATACTGTCTATTGTACAAATGAGCCTCAAATTATAAACCTAGGGCATGAAAAAAATACCAAGATGTAAAGGTACTTGCTGTTTCTGTATAGAAACCTAATTTAACTCTCTCAAAATATATTGCAGCTCACTATTATGCCTGACTTCAATCTTCAAGGTTTGGTGCTGAACTCAATGTTTTAGGGGCATAATGTGCAATTCTATACACATAAAAACATCCAGATGAACATGTATATACCTACAGAAAATAGTATTGCAATAAAAAATAGAAACATTGCCACAACCCTTCAGCTTTCCCTATGTAATGCATTGCTTGACTGAAGAGGAATAACATAGGGTATATCAACCTGTCTTCCTTCTAAAGAAAAGGAAACAAAAAATAGAAAGGATTCACTTACACTTGAAAATTGATGGTTTATGCACAGCACCAAGGCTATCCTCTCTAGAAAAATGTTTCAAATGTATTTCATGTGATGAAATACAAAGGTGAAGACCCCAGGACCTACACTACTTCTAATGACTGGTACAAAAACAAAAGGAAAATAAACATGTCACAGGGACAGTATCTCTCTTGAGTCCAATTTTTGATGTCAACACTAAAATGATTACTGTGTGACTTAAAATGTTAAAAAGAATTGTCAGAATACTGAAATCTGCATCAGCTCAAATTACATCAATGAAAAAAGAAAGACAATTTTCTTCCATCATCTGTGTTTCTAGGGAGCTAATACATTTACTATTAAGATTCAAGACAGCTGGACTTGGTGGCGCAGGCCTTTAACCCCAGCACTCGGGAGGCAGAGGCAGGTAGATCTCTGAGTATGAGGCCAGCCTGGTGAGTTCCAGGACAGCCAGGGCAATACAGAAAAACCCTGTCTTGAAAAAAAAAAAAAAAAGGAAAAGAAAAGAAAAATTCAAGACGGTGGGCCTCATATAATTTTATGCGACTACAAATTCTACTCTTCCATATATTGCTTAGTGATGTGAGTTTCTACATATTTACATATCTGCATTCATAAGCTTGTGTCTGAAAACCTGACCATTTCTGTATTGCAATTTATGTGGGACAAGAGACTTTACTTCCAGACTAATACAACTTTATCCAACATAGGAAATAGTCATCAATATATTTTTTGAGCATCATTTCCAACAGATGCTCTTTGAGACATGCAGTTTGATCGTAATTATATGTCTTCACAGTATAAAAACCAGTGAAAATATAAAGCTATTATATATGTTAGAAACCAAATACTTAAATTTTCATTATCACTCAAGAAAATGAAGAGCATAGAAAATAATCCCCTTAGATAATATTCAACATACAGATAATAAGACTTTTGAATGTTCTTAATATAAAAGGGATTTTAAAAAGATATGAAGACAGGATACTGACCTGTGGAGGGTTTACCAGAGAGGCACTCATTCTTTTAGTTGTTCTTCTCCCAGATCCTTGGTGAGGAGCAAACATTCAAATTCTTCTTAAATTTTACATCAAGGATTGAGTAATAAAATAAATGAAATGCCATTAGAGATCATGCTAAACCACATTAAAAAAAATAAAGCAAAGTAATACCAGGGCTCTTGCCAATGTTTCTACCGACATGATACATTTTGACTGATAAAGAATATGAGTATAATCTGAGGATGATTTCTAATTTCAGGAATCGTCAGGCACAAACACAGAGCACATGGATACCTGCTATAAAGTACTGATACTCAGGGTTATTAGTGAAAACTTATATTTCGGGACTAGAGTCAAATAGTAAGGGCTAGTAGATGCCAATTAATGAGAATTGATGAGGAAAATAAGGATTTCTTAGAAAAAAACTTTCTAGGTAGTGACACTAGGCCACGTAATAGGAAATGCTGACACCCAGGTCCTAAGTGTTTCTTCAAACACTGCATGAAAACTAAATAGATGTATCTCAGAATTCACAAGTTGATTTAGAAAATCCCACAATAATCTTGCAAAGAGACTAAACTATTGCAGAAGACAGAAAAGGGGGTATATTGTACAGTCATCACAAAAAGCTGGCTTTATTTGGTTCCAAAACAAATAACCATAAAATATGTACAGAGGAAAAAGTAACAGTCAAGGTGCATCAATGTCCATGGAAAAAAGAATCTTTCGGGTGGATGCAGAAAGTGAACTCTACTTGATTTCATGCCAGAGATGCAAGACTATTTCAACAGGCACAAACAAAACAAGTCATAGCACAATGTATGTACAGTGAGAGAAGGCTCATAACCATGACGATACAGTTACAAAAAGCCTGGGGAAAAGTATCACAGTGGATCACCTTGAAAGCTCTGGGTATTGTGAGAACAAAAGGAATATTCCTCAGTCTAAGGAAGATAATAGCCAACATCCTACATCTCTCGCTACAAAAGATAAAGACAGCTGTCATCATTCTACTCCTTTTTTCAGAAAAGAGACCAGGATGTGCAAAGCCACCACACTACCTTTTCACAGTGCAGTAGTGCTTACAAATAAGACCTGGAAGACTTTCAATGTGTCAAATAAGGATACAGAGAAGGTACGTTTTCTCAAATTACAAGAAACATAATTCTTCAACACAAGAACTACACATATTTAAAGAGAACACTCCAATCTGATAAGACACTTAATAAGCTACTGAAAATACAAGAAAATATCAATTGGCTTTATATTTTCATGGAGAATAATCTGATATATCAGAAGACTCCTCATTGTCTAAAAAGGACTTGGACATGCTGCTGTGGCATGCAACCTAATAAAAGACCTCTCTTGTCTGCTAGGTGTAAGGAGTCATCATTCGCTCTCCCTACACGCTGATCTTTGTGCTGAAATCTGTCTGGCAATGTATATCTACCAGTGTACCCATGGTTTTAAATGCTTCCTCCATGAAGTCATGAGGAAAATACAGCTTCTACATTAAAACTTGAAAGTGACATTTCCTCAAATACACACCTTTTTCTGAATAGGCATAATTCTTCACTTTTTAGCCTTCCAGATAACTTTACTATGACTTGTTACATCAAATATTTTTAAAGCAGACAAAGGTCAAATAGCTATATGAGGTGGTCACACAAGGCCATAACATTCTCATCTAGTGTTCATGAGGAATGTCTCTATACATTTGGTTTCTTCAGCTCCCAGATGTACCCCCAGCTATTGTCACATCTACGTGATATAACCATGTGCATCTTATTCCAGTTGTCTTGTCCTATCCCTTATCTCCAAAATAGGCTACATTGTGATACCATACATTAGTAATAAATACTTACTGATTAAAATCAATGGAGCAGGGAATGATATTTTTTCAAGCCCTGAATGAAAACACCTGCAAAATCTGTTACTTTCTGGAAAAGTGGCTACTCATATTGACAGTGTTTAAGAAACATATGAATGTAGTAAATTATTAAGACTAGTTTTTAAGTCAGCTATCTTAGATAATAAATATATGAAAATATGAACAAAGGAAGTAGATAATGAAGTTTGTATGAAGGCAGAAGAAATAAGAGAGTTCTTGTGAGGAATAAATCAATATAAGAGAACTCATGTACAACACAGGAAAACTATGTACCACAGAAGTAACAGAGAACAATGTGAAACATATATACTACCCACAATACAAGAAAAATGTTTTAGAGTAAAGTCCTAAGGAATAAAATCTCAGAAATATCATTACTTCATCCAGCAATCTTCTGAAAACTTCACTATAAAATCCATATTACAAGTCATATTAGATGAAACATATCTATATAATGGAGAGTATTAATTGTGAATCCTGGTTTTCTGTTCAAGAAAAAGAAACTGTGCAGAACCAAACAGACAGCATAACAAGACAAAGGTTCACAGTCTTCTCAATTGAACTTAATATATTTCTAATCTACCTACACGGGATGGAGTGAGGATTACTGTTTAGGAGCACTGTGTCTTCTTCCAGATGACTGGAGTCTCATAACAACACACAAATGCCAGCTCTCATGCCAGAGTATTCAATGCCTTCTTCCATACTCTGCAGACCCAGCCCCTGTGTGATTCACCAACATGCATGCAGACTAATCACTCATATACATGAAAGAACAAGAAAACAAAACAAATGAAAACAAGACAACTAGCTATAGACATTTGAGAAACACAAAGAAAACAGAAACAATAGAAAAGGAAGAAATTTAATTTAAATTTTTCAATAATGGTGTGTTGCATAAATAAAGAAAATGCACAAGCAGAATCTTTGTTCTTGGCAAATTCTTTTGATATTGAAGAACTCATGATTTAAAATTCTGAATTGCAGGCCGGGCGTGGTGGCACATGCCTTTGATCCCAGCACTTGGGAGGCAGAGGCAGGCGGATTTCTGAGTTCGAGGCCAGCCTGGTCTACAAAGTGACAGCCAGGGCTATACAGAGAAACCCTGTCTCAAAAAAAAAAAAAAAAAAAAATCTGAATTGCACATGGGAGGCAGAGGAAGGCAGATTTCTGAGTTTGAGGCCAGCCTGGTCTAGAAAGTGAGTTTCAGGACAGCCAGGGCTACACAGAGAAACCCTGTCTTGAAACAAACAAACAAACAAACAAACAAAAGCCGGGCATAGTGACTTTAATCCTAGCTCTCGGGAGGCAGAGGCAGGCGGATTTCTAAGTTCGAGGCAAGCATGGTCCACAAAGTGAGTTATAGCACAACCAGGGCTATACAGAGAAACTTTGTCTAGAAAAAAAAATTCTGAATCACTATATATATATATATATATATATATATATATATATATATATATATATACACACACACACACATATGAATGATAATCTTCAGAAAGTACCTGCATTTTTAACAAGGTACAGGTCTCAGTAGATAAAGAGAAAAAAAAAGAGAGAGAGAGAATGCTACAATTTCCTAAGGATGTTACAATTAAGACTGATATTTAGGTAGCATTTAGGTTGGATAACATAAGACCCACTTCCAATCAGAGCTCAGTCAAAACTCAGAGGCATAGAGAAACTTTAAGTTCATGGTGACAATATTTTACCCTGATCAGTTCCTGAATTAATCATGGAACAAAAATGAAAGGAACCTAACAACTTCCAAAAGGACACGCATGAAGAAATAAAACCATAGCTTCCTTGAAATGTTCTTTATATTTTCAGCATTTCACTGTAAGCTCTCTAACACAAAATTCATTCACAGACAGCCTGCACATATGAGCAAAGTTTGATAAGGAATCCTGGCAGTGAATACAAAACTGGGCATAGAGACTCTGGGTTTTATTCCCTGCACTCTGGAGACAGAGGCACAGCTTGTGGATACTGGAGGTCCTTAGGAGAGACTCTTTTTTAAGTCCCTCAAGACTTTGAGGGCATGGGGACTCCACAAGCACAACCCAAAATGTCTGTGTTTAAGGTTATGTTTCATCTCTAACTCTGCCCAGACTAGGAAATTCAACAAACCAATTTTACACAGCACACCCAGACCTATTCTTCCCACTCAGGCTCAAGCAGACTTCCAAATAGCTGCCAGGATGTTCAAGGCCTGTTCTACACCAACGCATGTTTGCTACCTGCATAGAACAGAACTGGACTTACTAAGAAGCTGTAAAAAAGTTCCTGTCCACCATATTAGATTTTCAATGATTAACCATAACATCTCATATGGATATCCCTGACAACTGACCTAATGCCACACAGCAAAAGGAAACTTAGAGGCTGGAACTAAAGCAATTTGACAATGGTAATAGAACTTACCTACCCCAAATCAAAAATGCAATACCATTGCTCATGACAAGAAGAATGATGAAACAAACTCAAGAGACAGAACAAAAAATACAATTTGAACACCATTCAATGAGGTCAACGGACATAAAGAGGAAACAAGCACAGGAATTCAAAGAGGACAGGAACTAACTGAATGAAAGACAAGAGAAGTCCTGCAAGTGGCTAAGGAAATAATTTTGATAATGCAGGATGTTAACATTGCACCCAGTCATATAAACATCTAACGAATCCTCAATCTGAATGAAATGAGAAATGAACTCTAAGCAGGATGGTAACTCAATGGAGGGCCAATTCACAAAGATAGAGCATGCAGAAGACAAACATCAATGTTCCAATGGAAGCTGAAGGAGCTGCCTCAGTCAATCAAGTAAGTCATAGGTGACACAAATGAGCAAAATTCTTGTTGCATGTTAGCAGAAATATTAAAAGATAAATGTTTGATTAAAGCCTAATACAGTGGGGAAGGTCTTTCATCCTAGAACTCAGGGTGCACAGGCAGGCAAATTTATGTGAGCTAGAAGCCATTCTTGTCTCTATATCAGGATACATGAGAGTCAAGTCTGAAGAGTGAGACTCTGTCTCACAAACAAACAAACTCACTAACTGACCAAACAGGAAACCCAAACGAGAAATTAAAGTTATATTTACTATGTTGATATCAAAACTGGCTAAAATGTGAAAGGATGTTAGAAGACTGCCGATATAGTTCTGAATGAATATGTCTCACTTTTGAAGTTGGAACCCCAGTTGGTCCCAATGTTTTCAAAAATTTAGCTGTGGAACCTTACTGAATAAAGAATGACACTGGTGGTAGGCTCTGAGGAAAAGAGTAGACCAAAGCCATCTTCGTTCTCTCTTCCTCCTTAGTGACTGGAGGTGAGGATGTGATCTCTCAGCTTTCTATTTCAAAAACATGGTTATTTGCTGTCAGGCCTCCTTACCATGGTGGATGGTTATCCTCTGAAAGCATTACCCAACGTGGTCTTTTTCTTCGATTACTTTCTTTGATCATGGTGCAGATGAAAATATAGAAAAACATATGATTGGATTTAAGGTTCACTTTTAGAGGAAAAAAAAAACATGTCATATTCTGAAAGCTAATCAAGAACAGAATATATGTTAGGTCATAAGAATTATGAGGCCATTTTAAGAAATGATATCATCGAAAATCATCATAGTCTATATTGTGTCTTCTTGTTTCAGGAACGAGTAGGTGACATAATGGCCTCACATTCAGCAAATATTGAGACATAATAAAGTACACATTTGAGGTCTGGATGCAGGAATATCTTTAAGAACACTTAATAGACATCTTTAAGAACACTTTTTTAATAATAATATTGATCACAGTATCACATCTCAGATCATAAATGATGGTGACTAAAAATATCTACAACTGTCAGCTTTGATCAAATGTGGACCCTGTATCTATCCTGTATGCAGTTGGGTGTCAACAGCCAGACTCTAGTCTAAAATGCTCAGTTGAGATTCGAAGGCCTATATACAATGCTGTATCCTTTCTAGACCAAAGAAATAGATTACTTAAAAGAAATAATTTTCTTTCTATCTAAGCAGATAAAAACTGTAAAATCAGAGTATAAAATGGCCATTAGAAGCAAGACATAGAATAATATACCTTGTGATACAATTCCATAAGCATATTTTCATGAATAACTGAAATATGTATTGAAGAATTAATTTGAGAATATTTAGTGAAATAAATAAAAATATTAAGCCGGTCGTGGTGGCTCATGCCTTTAATTTCAACACTCAGGAGGCAGAGGCAGGAGGATTTCTGAGTTGAAGGCCAGCCTGGTCTACAGAGTGAGTTGCAGGACAGCCAGGGCTATACAGAGAAACCCTATCTCGAAAAACCAAAAACAAACAAACAAACAAAAAAACATTTCGTAGCATTAATATTATGCACCATTTTCTAATACATGACAAAAGTAAAACAGATAATAATTTCATAAATTCCACACAGGTTTACCTTCAGAATAGTTAGAAGTATATGAGTAAATAAATGGGTTATGTGACAACACAATGATAATATAGAGTGCTCTTTTATAATGGAAAGGAACGTTTTAAGTTGTATAAGAATTATACTAATTCTTCATTAATTATGGATACATTATTGTTCATAAATCAACGACTGTCCAACTTGAAGTCTGAGTCTTTTGACTCCAGAAATATTCTTTGCTTTATCATTTGAGCTTACTCATCTAACATGATTATAGGCTACAAGGATCAGAACCATTTATGATTCTTTGACTTGATCACTATTCTTATCTTTATTATGTGAGCTCATTCATCTAACATGATTATGGATGGCACAGATTATTATTATTTCTGACTCTTCCTTCATTTTTTAATAAAAAATAGAACTCAGGGTTATATTCAGGTTCTATCATAAAACTGTAGAAGAAATGTAAACTTCTGTGCTGGAGAGATGACTCAGGGGTAAAGGGCACTTGCTGTTCATGAAAAGAAACACAGACTAATTCTTTCTTTCTACACACAAAACAAGGTATGATTTTTGTCTGAATCCTGTGTGATGCATTTTGTGATGACTTCTGGGCTCCACTGCAGAAGAACACACCTATAGTTAAATAAAAGTTTAAAGAAATAAATAAAAGTCTGTCTGCCAGGTCTGTCATAGAAATCGAATGGAGTAGGTTCAACAGTATGTGTGATTTCTCAGGTTCAGATGGCTTCTATAGGCATAAGGCTTGTACTCCCTGCCTATGTTATTGGGGAATGTTCTCCCTGCCAAGGTTTATGTCTACATAACCAGAAACAGTAAGATTTCATGAAGCAAAAATTTGTCTGTTATTCCTCAGAAAAATGGTAATGCTATGGCCTTCAGGTCAGCCCTTAAGGCTGTGGGAAAGAACTATGAAAACATGAGTTGAAGATTATATAATTTAAAATAAAAGCTATTCTTTAGAGCTTTTCTCTGTGGGACTGTGAAAGGCAGCCTGTGTTCTAATTGAGCAAAGCTTACTTTGGAGACCCAGTAGAAAACTCTACAAGGGATAGAACAGTGAGCTACGTTCCCAGACACAGGTGTCTGACAACACGGAACCCACAACTCAATAATCCTGTGACTATCTGTCATATTGACAATGTCCCAAGTCCCTGGCATTCTGGCTAAACTGCACCCTCACAGTTACCTGACAATAGCCAAGTATGCTCCTCCCCACAGTATACTGCAACAGCTAGGTAGGTAACCCAGCCCGCTCTAAAAGGGGCTGTTTGGCCCCTCCTCTCTCTCTCCTTAAGCTCTTAAATCTCTTAATTCTCATCTCTAGCTCTCCTCCTCCCTATCCTCTCCTCCATCTCTCCACATGCCCATGGCTGGCTTCTACTTCCCTACTCTTCTTCCTCTTTCTGACTTTCTACAGTAAACACTTTAAAACCAGGGACCATCTCTCTGCTCATCAAGACCCGCTGTTCTTCAATGATTGGAATAGGCCTGACCCTAAAGAGCCACGTGTCACCTCCAGCAGCAAAGCCTCTCAGTGTTTCCAGTCACCAGACCAGACTAAAGACTCTCACATCCTAGGAAACACTGAGTGCCTTATACCCCTGCTCCCTTCTCCCTTCAGCCCCCAGGATGACCCAGTTATCCCCAGGGCCCTCACTTCGTTCTCAGCTCTTCCACAACATACAGTGACATCTGGGATGTCCATGACAGAGGTCCTGTTGTCTGTGGCCTCTGTGAGGCCCAGAGACAACAAACTGCTCCCTCTCTACCCCTGCAGACTGGAGACCCATGGCTTCCCACAACCAGACACCCAACTGGGCCTCATAGAGAGTGCTGTCCACTTGCCCAGAGCACTGGAGCTCTGGTGAGACAGGGGATTCCCCTTTAATTCCCCGCACCCACTGCCCAACATTCCTCAACTATGCAAAATATGAACATGCAATATGATGTGTATAAGGGGCTCCAAGTACCTAAAATTACAGAGGTAGCTACACTAATGAGTCAGTAAAGGGGAAGGGATGGTTTAAAAAACAAGACTCATGGTGTGAGGAATAAAGGAGTACCAGGAAGTGAGAGAGTGATGATCTCAGACAAAATTTGAGCCACTTAAGATTCTGGTTTGAGTTTGAAAATGCAGGCAAGTTTCAAAGTCCAAGAACAACCTAGAACAGATCAAGTTCTAATGAGGAAAATGTTAGGTCCAGGTATCATGGGACACATCTTTAACACCAGGATTCAGGAGACAGAGCAAGACACACCTATGTGTACAAGATCTATCCACAGAGATATTTCCAGGCAGCCAAATTTAGTCTGTGAAGGAGTTGAAAAACAGAAAGGTAATTTCTCACTTAAAACTAGCCTCTATATCTAGATTTAGCAACCAGAAAGCACACACAAGCAAACTACATAGGAGCTGCTATGTTTAAAAAACAGTGCACTTCATTTCTTTTTATAAACGTTACAGATTACTACAGAGCAATAGTGATAAAAACTGCATGTACTGGTACAGAGACAGACAGATTGATCAATGGATAGAACTTAAGGCCCAGAAATTAAACCACACACTTACAGACAATTGATCTTTGACAAAGAAGCCAAAAATATATAATGGAAAAAAGAAATCATCTTCAATAAACAGTGCTGGTCTAACAAGCAGTCTGTATGTAGAAAAATGAAAATAGATCCACATTTGTCACCTTGCACAAAGCTCAAGTTCAAGTGGATCAAGGAACTCAACATAAAACAAGATGTAATCAAGGAAATAGAAGATAAAGGTGGGGGGTGACTGGAGAGATGGCTCGGAAGTTAAGAGCACCGACTGCTCTTCCAAAGGCCCTGAATTCAAATCCCAGCAACCACATGGTGGCTCACAACCACCCATAATGAGATCTGACGCCCTCTTCTGGTGTATCTGAAGATAGCTACAGTGTACTTAGATATAATAAATAAAATCTTTAAAAAAAAAGAAGATAAAATGGGAAAGAGCCTCAAACTTACTGTCACAGGAGGAAATTTCCAAAAAGAACTCCAATGGCTCAGGCTCTAAGATCACGAATTGACAAATGGGACCTCATGAAACTAGAAAGCTTTTGTAAGTCAAAGTTCGTAGTAAATAGGACAAAGTGCAACCTACAGATTGGGAAAAAATTCTTCTCTATCCCCACACTTGATACAGGGCTAATATCCAATATATATAAAGGACTCAAGAAGCTAACCACCAAGGAACCAAACAACCCAATCAAATAAAGGGGTAGATACCTAAAAAGAGAATCCACAATGGAGCAACTGTGGAAGGCTGAGAAACTTCAAAAGCAATATTCAAAGTCCTTAGTGATCAGAAAAATATAAATCAAAGCAACACTGAGATTCCACCTTCCACCAATCAGAATGGCTAAGATCAAAAACTCGGGTGACAGGCTGGTGAGATGGCTCAGTGGTTAAGAATGCCAACTGCACTTCCGAAGGTCCCGAGTTCAAATCCCAGCAACCACATGGTGGCTCACAACCATCCTTAATGAAATCTGATGCCCTTTTCTGGAGTATCTGAGGACATCTACAGTGTACTTACATATAATAAATAAATAAATCTTAAACAAAAAACAAAAAACTCGGGTGACAGCACATGCTAGCCAGGATGTGGAGAAAGAGGACCAATCCTCCATTGCTTGTGGAATTGCAAACTGGTCAACTATTCTGGAAATCCATCTGGAAATTCCTCAGAAAATTGGAAATAGATATACCTTAAAACCCAGCTATACAACTCTTAGGTATATACACAAAAGATGCTCCACCATGACATAGAGGCTTCTGTTCCACTATGTTCAGAATGGCCTTATTTGTGATAGCCAGGAGCTGGAAACAACCCATATGCTCCACAATGGAAGAATCGATACTTAAACATGATTCATTCACACAATGGAATATTATTCATCTATTAAGAACAATGACATCAGGAGGTTTGGAGGAAAATGGATTGAACTAGAAAATTCCATCCTGAGTGAGGTAACTCAGAACCAAAAAGGACATGCATAGTATGTACACACTAATAAATGGATATAAGCCAAAAAAAGTATATAATACAACGTAAATAATTAAAAAGGGTTAAATGCTCAAGGAACCTAGTGAGGATGTCTCAATCCCACTTGGGAGAGAAGAAAGCAGTCATGGGGGAAGAAGAAGGGAGGGACCTGATTGGGAGCAGGGACAGAGAGGGGAAGGGGAAACATGATAAGGCATTATTAGGTATGGGGGGAGGACAGAAGCCCCGAGAACCAATTTAAAAAAATGGAAATAGACAGCCTCAGGAGGTAGGCTGTGGAGGTCCATGTCACATGTTCCAAAGACCTAGGAGGTGAGAGACTCCCAGGACTCAAAGGGAGAGACCTTGGATAAAGTGCTCTACAGTGGAGAGGGGGAATTTGTAGAGTCCACCTCCAGTGGAGGGACAGGCATCAAGTGGAGTGATGGAGTTGCAATCCTATACACAAAACCTCTGATCCAGAATTGTTCCGGTTTGAAGGATATCCAGGGACAAAACTGCAAATGCACATGAGAGAAAGGAGGTCCATGGACAGGCCCAAATTAGGATCCATATGAAGGGGGAGGCAAAGGGCAGTGACACTGTTATTCATACTGTGGTGTGCTTATAGACAGGAGCTTGGCATGGCTGCCCTCTAAGAGGTTCAACAAGCAGGTGAGTCAGATGCAGATTCTAGCACCCAACCAATGGATGGAAGCCAATGACCCCTGTGGTTGAATTGCGGAAAGGCCAGAAGAAGCTGAGGAGGAGAGTGGCCCCATCCATATGCCAGCAGTCTCAACTGAACTGGACCCCCGAAGATCTCTCAGAAAAGGGCCCAACAACCGGGACATATACAGCAGCTGATATGATGACCATGATAAATAAACAGTGGGTGACTGCCTGGTCTGACCTCAGTGAAAGAAGATGCACCTAACCCTCCAGAGACTTGAAGTGCCAGGGATTGGGGAAGCCTGGTGGAATGGTAAGGTGTGGGGACATCCTCTTGGTAGGGTGGGGAGGAGGGATGGGATGGGGTGCAGAGAAAATTTTAGAAACTTTACTTAAAAAATCAAGTTAAGGGTCTTTAGTGTAAAAATGACAATTGACTTGTATATAACTTCTATATGCAATTTTATGAATAGTGTTACTATGAATATATTTTATGCTGAGAGCATATTGCATAAAATATATTGACATACAAAATCACAGAGGAGACATGGTAGAAACTCACTGATGGCTGCCAGGGAGAATATATATACACAGGGATAAAATGAATCATTTGAGGGTAATGTCCTTGGAACGATTCCTTCATTATACCAATCTATTAAAATATTATCACAGTTGGAACATCTTACTGAATAAGCATGGATCTGCATTGTGGCATTGTTCCAGGTAGTTCTCAGGTTCCCAATCAGTAATAAATATGAATACAATGACAATCTTCGGAGCCTAGCTGTTACAGATTTCATCTCTGGCCACCACTCTTGTAGGTAGGTTCACATGAAAGACAGAAAGTGTGATAATGGTCTCCTGGCATACATACCAATACACATACAAACACATGTATGCACAAATACATAAATATGTTTATGCATTAATAAAAGCATAAGAATTCACTTGGGCCGGGCATGGTAGCACACGCCTTTAATCCCAGCACTCTGGAGGCAGAGGCAGAGGCAGGTGGATCTCTGAGTTCAAGACCAGCCTGGTCTACAGAGTGAGTTCCAGAACAGCCAGGCCTACACAGTGAAACCCTGTCTCGATAAACTAAAAAAAAAAAAAAAAAAAAAAAAGAATTCATTCTGAACATGGAGATACTATTACAGAAGAAAGTTGTCATGACCATGATATCAGCAAATATTTAGTGCTTTTTATGTATTTCATTGACCTTATATTTCTCTCATGTCAAATATTTCCCTTGGCATTTAACAGGTGTATGAATGATCTCTTTCAACGCCCCGGCCTCAGAAGTATAGATTGACGATGAGAAAAAGCAGATTACTGAGTACCATGGAATGTCAGAAAATGAATGAGAATTGACAAGGGAAATATTGATTTCCTAGGAACAATAAACACTAGGCCAGGGAATAATCAAGAGCAGAAACCCAGGCTCTCAGTGTTCCTTCTAGCACTTTCTCAGGAACAATCAAATGCTGCACCAAATTCACAAATTTCTTCTGAAAAATCCCACAAGAAATTTGACCAGAAAGTGCAGAACACAGAAAGTAGGGGAATATGGTACAGCCATCACACAAAGCTGACCTTACCTGGGTCCAAAAGCAAATGACCACGAAAACATGCACACAGAAAATAATAACAGTATGGGTGCGTCACTGTAAGTTTTAAAATGTTTCTCTCTAACAGATGCAGAAAGTTAACTCAACTTGATTTCATGACAGTGACTCAAAACTGTTTCAACAAGCACAAACCAAACAACTCAAGGCATAAATTATGTACAATCAGTGGGAGAAAGCTCACTGATAGATACATGTCAATATAGCTATGAAAGGCCTAGGGCAAAATATCACAGTGGATCACTATGAAAGCTCTGAAGAATGTGGAACAGAAGGAACATTACTGAGTCTAATGAGGATAATAGCCAACATCCTAAGCCTATCCCTACACACACTGAAGACAGCTGTCATCATTCTACTCTACTCAGTAGACAAACAAGGATGTGCAAAGCCTCCACAATAACTTATCACAGTACAGCAGTGCTTGCACAGAGCAAGTAAGACTTAGAATGTTTTCAGTGTTCAAATAAGGATATGAGGAAGACAATTTTTCTCAAATTTCAAGATATATAATTCTTCAACTCAAGACATGCAAGTATCCCAAGAAAATAATCCAATCTGATAAAACACTTAACATGCTATACAATAATACAAGAAAAATACAAAAAATATATATGATTTGGATTTATACATTCCTAAAGAATAATCTGATAAGTGAGAAGACCACTCAGTGCCTAAAAGGATCTTGGATGTGCTGGTTTAGCATACAAACTGCTAAAGGGGGCTCTGTAGGCTGATGGGTGTAAATTGTCATTATGGTTCTCCCTAGATGCTGACCTTTGTGCTGTAATACCAACCTATCAATGTATGTTGACCAGCGCAGTAGTGACAGGTAGGTAACAGAAACTTTACTGGTTTGAACTGAGGTCAACCTACAAAGGAAATACAGACATGGCACTGGAAAGCTATTCAAAAGTTGCTCTAAAGATCACAGTCTGAAAAGTGAATTTATAACTGACATACTGCTATATGTAGAAATACGGAAACATTTAAATTGTTGGTGCTTTCAGCCTAAGTCAGACAAACATGGTTTGTAAAGGGAAACTGCCAATTCAGAGAGAGCTGAATAAAAGGCCAGCAGTGGGGTAAAGGCAACACTGTAAAAGAAGGAGGAAGTGGAGTTATAGAAACCCATGCTGACATTTACCATGGAACATGGAATTATGAATATATGACAGCATGGATACCCATCCAAAACCTTCCTCAGAACATACATGAAACACAAGGATAGGATGAAAACATGAATAACAAGGGGTGAGACAGGGATAGAAGAGATGGTAACTGTGTAAGCACTCTGGGACACTTCATGTGCAAAGGCCATTCACCTGAAAAAGCAAGCACTAGGAGATTTAGCTAGCACAGATTAGAGTAAACTCTAGGAACTCTGTAATATCTGCAAAACCAAAGAAACCAGGTAATGCAAATCCTCTACCAGAATGTTGCTCTGTGAATATTCTAACAATTGTAATATGCATGAAATGAGTATAATCCCTAATTCGTGTGATGGAAAATTGACTGACAACAGGAATTTCTGTAAAACAGAAATTGGAGATGCAGGGAAAAATACATTGCTGACATAAATTTACAATACTCAAAACTTGATGCCCTGGGCATTTGCAGACAGCATCAAGTGTGTAATAAAAATGGGCATAGGAACACATGAATTTTCAGGGAGAAATGAGGACATTTTTCAAAGTCTGTCACTTCATGACTCTTACCTGTGACATACAGGCTGAGTATCATTGTCATTTCTACCAACAACAGACCATAAATTCCTGCTCCAGTGACAGATGCTGTACTTTAAATTCAAAGGAAGAAATACATAAAATAAATGTGTGTCCTGGAATTGTTTTGTCTAATTGTATAACAGGAAAAGCACATCTTCCATTTCATGGAGACTGAACAAGAGCTCATTCTAGAATGGGAAGAATAACCCATGGAATACCTACTTCCACCATGAAGTCAATATGAACACTAGGGCTTCGACTTTAAATCTTGCAACTGACTTTTCCTCAAATACATACCTGATTCTGAATAGACAGAATTCCACACGCTTGAGCCTTCCAGTCAGTTTACTATCACTTGTTTCTTCACAACCTTTCTTTTTTTTTTTTTTTTTTTTTTTGGTTGGTTTTTTTCGAGACAGGGTTTCTCTGTGTAGCCCTGGCTGTCCTGGAACTCACTCTGTAGACCAGGCTGTGCTCGAACTCAGAAATCCGCCTGCCTCTGCCTCCTGAGTGCTGGGATTAAAGGCATGCCCCACCACGCCCGGCTTTCACAACCTTTTCAAAGTAGATAAATTCAAATAGCAACATGCAGTGTTCAGACATTGGGACTCTTGAGTACTAGAAGGCCATAGCATTCTAGTCTAGCATTTCCTAGGAAAGTCTCTTAAATATTGGATTCCTGTACTCCCACTTGTATCTTCCTATTGTCACATCTAAGTGCTGTAACAATGTTTATCTCTTTAAAGCTGTCTTTTCCTATCCCTTACCATTAAAAGAGATGATTATATTAGCATACAGTAGTACTAAATATTTATCCATACATTAAAATCAGAAGAACATGGAATCATATTTTTCAAGCCCTGAGAGAAAATAACTGGCAACTTTAATGTGAAATCCAGAAAAGTGGCTACAAGTATTGATAGTGTAAAACATACATTTGAACATAGTAATATATTAAGACACCTTTTTTACTCAAAAAACTACATAGAAAATAAACTAATGAAAATATGCACAAAAGAATAAGACATAAAATTTTCATGAGAACTTAGGAAATAAGACATTTATTGGGAAGAATGAATGAATGAATATAAGAAAAGTAGGAAATATTCCTCATGTACAACATAGTAAAGCTCTCTCCCATACAAGGAATGGAGAACAATATGAACCAGATTTTGCCACTCACAATGCCCGCAAACCTTCTAGATCGCATATGCTAAGGAATGCAATCTCACAAAGAACAGATTTTCATTGACCTATCATGAAAGAAGTTCACAATAAAAATCTTAGTAAAAGTCAGAATAGATAACACAGCTATCTACATAATTAAGTCTATTATTTGTGAATCTTGGTTTTCAGGCCAGGAAGAAGAATTCTGCCAAACGAAAATGACATCATATTGTATAGGGATATTCAAGGCTGTTCCGACTTAGGGTGTGGTCCAGCACAAGGCACACAACTTTCCTCACTGTGGTTGGAATACAAGCAAGCCTTTAGGATTCACTTCAATCCCAAACAACAAAAGTACATTTACTAAGAAAAAGGAGGTTCACATTTTTAAAGTATTATCAAATTGAATGGCAGAACATGTGAAATATTAGAGAAAGATCTTAGAGAACAGGATATGTCCAACACTCCTGAGGTGAGAGAGGAGGGGTAAGCTACTTGAGGAAGAGAAAGACCGTACAGGAAAAAGAGAATGGTAAAGGAATACAGTAGAATGCATGGTTAGCAGTACAGTACAGTTGAGAGAGTACAGCCACAGAGAAGGAGAAGGACACAGTTTTACTGGGAGAGTTTTACAGACTCAGGCTGAAGAGAGAACATGCTAGGCACAGGTAAAGACAGAATGAGCAGGAGAAAGAGAAGGAGCCAGAAGATTTAAAAAAGATTGCTACAGTTAATTTAAGGCCAAGCAGAGCAATTCTGTGTCTGCGAGAAGAACCAGGCTGAATGAGTCACCTGGGAGAGTAGTTTGAGCCTGAACAGTGAGTTGAACCAGACAGTTGAGAGTTGAAATGAGGTCAGGCAGTGGTGGCACATGCCTTTAATCCCAGCATATTTCTGAGTTCGAGGGCAGCCTGGTCTGCAGAATGAGTTCCAGGGCACCCAGGACTCTACACAGAGAAACCCTGTCTCGAAACCAAAACAAAAAACAAAAAAAACAAAAAAAAAACAAGAGTTGAAATGAACAAACAAAGGGGAGCTTATTCAGCAGGAAATTTCTGAGGGTGAAAACACTCTATGACCAGATAAGATTGTTTAGGGGCTAGAGGCTTCTAGGACTAGGCCAAGGTAAGTAGACGGAGGCAGTAAGCCTCCCAGACTACAATTATAATAGGAAAATACAAGTTACTTTTAAGATCCTGTGGAAAATCTAATACCACTCACTATAAAAGCTTTCTAGAATGTAAGAAGAGAAGAAACACACCTCAGAAAACAAATGGAAAGAGACTTGAAACTAAACCAAACAGTCCAGAAAAGGCAGGAAAGTCATTATTCCATCCTTTTTTTTCCATTTTGTATTAGATATTTTCTTTATTTACATTTCAAATGTTAATCCCTTTCCTAGTATCCTCTCCAAAAATCCTCTATCCTCTCCCCCTCCCCATTCTAAAGAACCCATCCTCTCCTGTTTCCTGGCCCTAGTTTTCCCCTATACTCTGGCATAGAACTTTCACAGGTCCAAGGGCCTCTCCTCCCATTGATGATCGACTAGGCCATCATCACCTACATATGCAGCTAGAGCCATGAGTCCCACAATATGTTTTGGGTTTTGTTGTTGTTTTTTGGGTTTTGGTTTTTTGTTTTGTTTTGTTTTGTTTTTCGGTTGGTGGTTTAGTTTCAGGGAGCTCTAGGGATACTGGTTAGTTCCTATTGTTGTTCCTACTATGGGGCTGTAAACCCCATCAGGTCTCTGGGTAATTTCTCTAGCTCTTTCATTGGGGACCCTCTGCACTGTCCAATGGATGACTGTGAGAACCCACTTCTGTATTTGTCAGGCACTAATAGAGCCTCTCAGGAGACAGCTATATCAGCCTCCTGTCAGCAAGCTCTTGTTGGTATCCACAATATAAGGCCAAATTCAACCAACTGCATCAGTGTGAACACAATTCAAGGACTTAAAATCATGTAGACTGGACCGAAGATGTGATTCAGAAAGCAAGTGCATCTTCTGAAGAAGAACAACTCAGATCAGACCATCCACTCTGTCAACAAATATTGTGGATGGACTCTCTGGTGGTAGCATTCAGTGTCCAGAAACTGCTATGCAAACTGGGGCAGGAGGCAGAGTTATCAATGGCCATACCCAGATTTTTATCCTGTGTGCTACAATCTCAATTTGCCAGGCAAGGCATGGCCGCCAGTATCATAGTGGCAAGGCTATCTGTGGGTAACAAAAGGCTTTCCTGTTCAAGCTGAGGCTGGCTCCTCAGGAAAAACATACATAGACTAAACAGAGAATCTGGCTAAAATCCAATAAGGAAGGTCACAGGCCCCGGGAGGGAATCCAGGATTGATATCTGCTTCATGTGTAAATGGCCCTTTTCAAACACATTAACTGATGCTGATTTCAGTCTGGGTAAAAGAAACTTTGATTTCAATGGGCAACAGCAATTTCCCAGCATCAAAATTAATTATTGACATGAAGTGACAGCTGACAGCGCTGCCTACCATGGGAAATCCATATCATCACATCTAATATTCTTAGTGAAATCTTTCACTAAGACGCATCTCTGAATGCTGTATTTACATCAAAGAGTGCATGTGCCTCAGTGTGAAACTAACGGAGACTATAACTTTGTTAGGTTAATGTTAATATTTACAGTCATATGATGGTGCTTTATAACTTAAA
Source organism: Mus caroli (assembly GCF_978045245.1). Lineage (NCBI taxonomy): Eukaryota > Metazoa > Chordata > Mammalia > Rodentia > Muridae > Mus > Mus caroli. The sequence goes on along the minus strand of NW_028227261.1, from coordinate 9,261,800 downwards.
TTTTCTAATTCAATCAAATCTCCACCGATCGCCATATGACAAATATCTACAAAGCTCTCTGAGGATACCTACTCAGTTCCCTGGAGAAAGGGAAATGAAATGGCAATTGGAGGAACAGGGGAGTTAAGAAAGCATGAACGAATTTGAATTACAGGAGCTTTATAAAGGCTTTTGCAAAGACAAACCTCCCAGTATACAAACTCCAGATGCAGCCAAGGATCTACAGGGATACTGTAGAAAAACTCAGGTTTGCAACCTACTTGCTGCAATCTGAATCTGCCAGACAAGGCATGGAAATTTTTATGATACTGGCAAGACTATCTGTGGGTAACAGAAGGTTTTCTGGTTCAAGCTCCACAGGAAAAAAAAATCATAGATTACAGTGAAAATCTGCCTAAAAATCCGGTAAGGAAGGTCACAGGCCCTAGGAGGGAATCTACTGATGATATTTGCTTTATGTATAAATTGCCCTTGTCACACCCATAGCCTGATACTGCTTTCAATCTGGGTAAAAGAAACTTTGATTTCAATGGGCAGCAGCAATTTCCCAGGATGAAAATTAATTAAATACTGACATCAAGTGACAGCTGACAGCACTGCCTTCCATGGTAAATCCATATCATCACATCTAATATTATTCTTTTCCAGAATCATTAAGGAAATAGAATCTGGCAAAATCAAATTCATGTCCTCTTTGTACTGGCAGGTGATCCCCACTCCACCTCTTGTTCAATACTTCTAACACACCTGGATCCTTTGTGAGAGTCTCCTTGACCTTAACCATCCAGTGCTCTTAGTGTTGATTTACAGTTATGGAGATTTGACTGAGCATATGGAGACCTGAAAATGAGAAAATATAGTTTAGAATGAACATGGAACTGTTCATGGAACAAAAATGAAAGACGTCAATGCCCGAGAAAAGGATAAATATGAAGGAAAGAGAAGATATCATGAGAATTCCTATTTTTCTCCGAGCATTCCAGTTTACCCTAAAGATGTGAGAGTCAGTCACACAGTTAACACACATACAGAGTCTTTTTCCAAGCAACACAGAAGAGGAGGAGGGAAGACTGGAAGAAAATTATCCTGACCCAGAATCCAGACACTAATCCAGCAAGTAAGTGATCAAGATTATTCAAAAGATGTTGTCTAATTTTGTCTTAATCCATAGTAAAAGCCTGGTAGTGGCACACCTTTAATCCCAGCACTTGGGAGGCAGAGGCAGGCAGATTTCTGAGTTCCAGGCCAGCCTGGTCTAAAAAGTGAGTTCCAGGACAGCCAGGGCTACACAGAGAAACCCTGTCTTGAAAAAAACCAAAAACCAAAAAAAAAAGAAAAAAGAAAAAAAAAGAAAAAAAAATCCATAGTAAATTTTCCACTTATTAAAATATCTACTCCTGAAATCATCACCGCACAGCATGCTGGGCTGAACCTTGGAAAAATTCAAAGAAATTCAGGAAGAATGGTTACCTGGGGTACCTGTTAACATATCAATGAAGTCACAGATGGATAGGTGCTTTCTGGGCTGCTGGTTATCTCTTGACCTGCCCCTCTATCCTCCAACACATCCTCAATTCCCCTCCCTCCACCTGATAGCCTGGTTCAGTCTCAACCCAACCAGATATCTCTGAATTCTTTCTTCCTCAGACTGAAACGTCAAAAATTAACCTCACCACCAGCCCAAGAACCAGGTATCTTCTTGAAGTGCTGCAGGTTGCATGTCTTAGGAAAATAATAAAGCCTCATAGGAAACTACAATGGCCTATAAAATGCCTGTAGCATGTGACCAAAGTCTATCTCTTGGTCTCGATGTATTATTTGATAAAGATGGCCCACATGGTGGAATTGGTTTTTCTCTGGTGACACTCAGGGTTAACAGAACCTACTATATATCTTCAAGTCTGATAATCTGTCTCACACACATTCTCTATGAATGATTATTATTTACCTTACTGCATTTTCTTTTCAGGGTCTTCTTTCTTTTCTTTTCTTTTGTATTTATAACCACCTACTGAATTCAATTTTCATATCCTATGTTGTCCTCATTTCCTTAAGGAAATTTCTCCTCACAAGTACCTTGCTGCAATCCTGTCTTCATGTTTTATTCAAACCTAAGGTATGACATTAATAACAAAGCATATGGAGACACATTTCTCAATGATGTATTTACATCAAAGTATGCATATACCTCTGTGTTCAGCTAACGGAGACTATAACTTTGCTTGGTTAATGTTAATATTTACAGCCATATGATGGTGCTTTATAAGGAATATTTTCTAATTCGATCAAATCTGTACTTGTCCACATATGACAAATACCTACAAAGCTCTGTCCGGATGCCTACTCAGTTCCCTGGAGAAAGGGAAATAAAATGGCAAATGGAGGAACAGGGGAGTTAAGAAAGCATGAACGAATTTGAATTCGAGGAGCTTTATTAAGGCCTTTGCAAAGACAACCCTCCCGGTATACAAAGTCCAGAGAGGGCCAAGGATCTACAGGGTTGTTTTAGAAAAATATTCTGGCAACCATAAAATTAAAACATCACCATAAACTCAATTCACAGGAACTCAAACTTCCTGATAATGGTAAGATATCCGCAACAGAATTGTAAGGGTAGCAACAGAAAATGCATCCCTGCTCCACATGCCTGTCCCGCTCCTACCCATTTCCCAGCCCAACAGCACCTCTGATCTGGCAGGTGACAGGACCAGCTGCTGAATATCCTAGGGGGGCCAGCACAGCAACTGCAGCTTAAGGAAGTTTTCAAGTTCTGCAAACACTAGGCACTAGTCTCCTTCCATGACTTCCTGACCACGAGGCAGCCAAGATACATTGAGAATGCTGGAATGGCGGAAATTCCAGTCACTTCCTCTTGGTTCCTCAGAGCCACTCCTTCTGGACATGCCCAATACTCAGCAGCTTCCTGCTGTTCTTCTAAGACCACCTCCTTCAGGAATTTTTAATTAATTAGCTTCCCAGTTCTTCAGAGCAATTTTTGTTGGTTTGGACTTTTGCCTCCTTGCTTGCTTATTTAATTCATTGATTGATTTTTTGATTGATTGATTGATTCTTTGTTTTTATTTTGTCTTTTTCTTAAACTTAACTAATCATGCAGGAGGCCCACTCTCCCCATCAGGAACCACTCCTCCAACTCTGTTGTGAAAACACAACTTCTCAGGATCTACTCTGCTCAGCTTCCCACAAGGTTGCTGCCAGACTAGACCAGAACTGAATGCAGTAGGACACTGCACCTGGGTTCTGAATCCTTCAGATACAATAGATTCTGCCTAACTTCTCACATTATGAGTCTAGTCTAAAAATGCACACAATTAAGCAGTCCCTCTGAATTCTGATGCTCAATACCCAAAACAAAGTAAAACTAAGATAAAATGTCTTTGGCTCAAAGTATCAACTGTGTATGTATCTTATAAGGAGAGCAATTTACATGATATCCTAGGTAAAGAATTGAAAACCCAGAGTCATGATCAAAGAGATCAAAGTGTGTAAGCCACGTAAATCAACTGAAAGAGGACAGGAACAAAATGATTCGTGGGCAAGAGAATAACAGCAAAAGCCTGAAGGCAAGGAGGACAACATAGGATATGAAAATTGAGTTCAATGTGTGCTTAAAAATAAACAAGGAAAAGAGCCTGAAAAGAAAATGCTGTAAGACAAATAATAGTAACTCATAGAGAACGAGTGAGAGACAGATCATTAGACTTGGACAAAAGGTAGAGGAGCTGGATACCTTAGTCAAAGAAAATGATGAAGTAAAATGATGTCAGCTTTAGGCACAATATTGTTTACTGCTTGAAGGGTGAGGCAATAAAAAAAAATTCCTTTGAATAAGCATCTAGATTTTTGTCAAAAGAAAGAATAAAGAAAGGAAAGAAGGAAGGGAGAAAGGAAGGAAGGAAGGAAGGAAGGAAGGAAGGAAGGAAGGAAGGAAGGAAGGAAGGAAGGAAGGAAGGAAATAGAAAAAGACCTACAATACATACTGCACTATTTAGCCATTTGTTCATAGAAGATTCCCTGACTGTGCTCTATAATACTCTATGTACACCCATGCATATCTTCATAGGCTGGGAAAAGAAGACTCAAGAATTACCAAAGTCCCCTTAGAGAATATGGCATGAGGTCAACTCTTTTCATAAAAGTAATGAGTTCCAGGATTCTCTTGTGACTTCTGAGGTTCAAACACTTTGTGTTGACAGTGAGAGTTAAAATGGATTCTAGGCCAGCATGGAAGTGAGAGCTCAGAAGCACAAGCCCAGACCTGATGGTCTTTCTTTAGAGAACAGGGTTCTGAGCCCGTGGACACCTTCCAGAATGCAGGGCTACTTGTTACCCATTGTGGTGAGTTTTATATTTTCCCATATTGTGCTTATGCAAAAAAAAAAAAAAAAGAGAGAGAGAGAAAAATTATGTCACAAGTTAATTGATTCTGCATATGTGAACAGATTAAATACACTGGTAATTAATAATGCATCTGAGTTAAGGAAAGAATCAATAGCTTTTCCCTCAGAGGTAATTTAACTAACTGTGAATCCAAAGTTGTATTCTCTTCTTCGTCTTATCTGAGCCTTCCATCTTGTGTGTCTATTCAGTTAATTTAAATCTGTAACTTGGTGAATACTGCCTTGTGTATCTCTCTCTTCCTGTGTGTCTGCCTTCTGTCTCCATGTTTGTGTCTATCTGTGTACTTTGTGTGTATGTCTGTTGGCTTTTGTATCTCCATTGCTGGTCTTAAGAAAGACCTTTGCAATATTTTCAGGAACATCAAGAAAACCCCATTATATGGGGAAGGAATGGTATAGTATACAGTAATCTTTAACAGAGTTTTAAAAACTGAGGTAACTGGCTCCAAGTGATTACAGACATCACCGTTTATCAATCAGTACACATAATGGTATATTCATTTTGGAAAGTTATGCTAAGCCTCTGCATTTCATGCTTTCAGCAAATGACACTCAGGCAGTTTCTGAACATGCCTTGAAAAAGTACATAAATTACCATTGTATCAATAAATCATCATTGCACCAATGTATCACGTTTGGTTTTAAAAGTTGATAACAAGAGAAATACAAGGAAAATAACGTTTGTTTTTACATTGTTCTTTGAAAAAAATGCTAAACCATAAAGTTGAATACACAGTAGAACTGGAGTTTTAAATCTTAAATTTCTTCAAGTTGCATTAACTCTGGTTGTAAGGTCCAAGAAAATCACCATCTATTAGAAGGTAAGAACTTTTGTACACTGCATTGCCACACTTGTGGCTCTGCCAATGCATAGAAAAGCACCATGGTACAAGACTCCATGGACTTTGGCTGGCTGTATTCTTAATAAGATGTTTGGAATTTAAAAAAAAAAAAAAAACCACGAACCAGCTTATAAGTGTATGAAAGTGATTCTAATGAAGTCTCTGAATTCTGACAGAGATGGAGCTCCAGTTGGTCTTGTCTTTTCCACTGGGTTTTATCAACTGAGTTGTTCTACAAAGTGGTTTCATAAATATAAGCAAACACTGCAGGGCATTGACAATAAAGGTGTTGCTTTTTTAGAAACTGACAATAAGTCTTCATTGTTAACAAGCAGACTTACACAACTCATTGTGTATGAAGAGGTCAAGCTGGTGCCTCCAAGAACTTTGGCTCTTATGTTCCACAGTCCTCATTATGAAAAGAGCTTTGCAAGGTACAAAAAGTGAAATATTATACACAGAACAAACAAAAAAAAAACATTGATCTAAAATTTGTCCTTCCTCCAAAATATGCTAGGTCAATGATGTCATGAATTTATTGTGAATAACCAATCAATATCTAATTTGACATAAATACCCAAAACACCCTTGTGATTATATATATATATATATATATATATATATATATATATGCACATTGCATATGTACGTGAGTGTAGTGGGAGTACTTGTGCACACACCAGTGTTATAAATTATGTGAAGGAGTTTTCTATATAATTTAAAGCATAGGCCTTTCATTGGAGCAGTCTACCAACGATCATTTAAATTTCAGACTATTCAAGCCTATGACCTCATGTGTAGCTTGCTCTTAACCTCTCTGTCCCTGTTCCCACTTATCTGTTCTCTTCTCTGTCTCACACTAAATCTGTTCCACCTGCTTTTTCTTCCCTACATCACTTTTTCCATCCAGAAATTCCACCCTCCAATTCTTGTCCCAGGAATTGAATGTTAGGTTTTTTTCTTACAAGCAATCAGGTTTGAGACATCTCCAGAATTCTGTGGAATACCTATAGGCATAGAGAGCTGCCTGCCATTCAAATATCTCAGCAGGTGTGGAGACAAGTATTTACAAATGTAAGCCTGGTGATGGGCTATAGAAATGACAATAACAAGATCCTGCTAGCACTTAGTTCTCTACCAATATAGCAGTAAACATTTAAAAATACACAGACACACCTGCATAAAAGTTTGGAAAATTAACTTCAACCCATGTGAAGAGTTCAGAAAGGCCAAAAGAGGAAATTGGGGCCCACAGGGTGGAAAGTCACTTTGACTTAGAATAGTCTGGCCTCAAATGAAGAATAATACACCTACCCCAATGTTCTGATTGCTGGGATTATGCCAGCAGCACTTGCATGTTTGATGTCTATAGAGTCAAGCAATGTAATCACACTTTGTATACCTGAACAACATAATTTATATTCTTTAAAAATATTTGACTGTCTTTCTATTTACACTAACACAACATTAACATCTTAAGAACTAGAAACATCCATAAAATATATTTTTTCTGTAGATAGCAAAAGGACCTTGTGGTCAAAAATAAGCTCTAAGGTAACCAGGAATATAAAACCCCAGAGTTCTCTCTTCAGGGGAAGAGAAGTACACTTTTTTTCTGACCAGAAGTGAGGGAATGTAGGTAGCAAGTGGCATGGTGAGCTGTGCTAGATGTAGTGCCACAAAACACCTGAAAGTCCCAAGCTATAAAATTGTCCCAGACAATCTTCCCTTGATCATTGTTTCTCAGGCAATACAAACCAGCCTTGCAGGAGATGTGACATGTACCTTGTAGCTTGGTGTCCTCAACACTGTATGCTTGATCCTCCTCTAGGCCCTTTAGTTTTAGAATCCAACTTTAAGAAAGACTCACATGTACTTTGCAAAAGACTTTTGAGGTAGTCACACTTTCATCTTCACTGTGCACAGAGGATTGAGACAATTATTACCAAGAACTTTCTTTCCAAAATTATACTGTGCTTAATTATTCCTAAAAATAAGCCACCCTGGGGTCAGAATCTAAAGTTACACTCAACATTGTCTACAGGGAGAATGGATAGCATACTTACTGGTTTTAACTACTCAGAAATCCCTGAGTTTGCTCAAGCTCAGGACACAAAATACCAGCAATCTCCAACCACAGATATTTCCAATCCTGAAAATCCATCACCTACAACTAAACCCTATACAAAGCCTGCCTCCCACTCATTTCTCTTCTGCTTACCACCTGAGCAGGGGCAGGCTCTCTCCAGTGTTCTTCCCAGTCATTATCTTGTGTGTGGTTAATTGTCCCATGGGGCTTTGTAGTTTATCTTGACTTTTGAGTACCAGGAGACTTTTTACTTCAGATGTTAACACAGGTAATGGGAAAGATTTTCTCTGTGTGCTGTAGGAATTTCATTGGCTATAACCCACAACCAGTGCTGAAATAATTACAGAGTGGTATTGAACTAGATTTCTTTTTTGTCTCATGGGTTGTTACTCTACCAGAACTAGTGTTTGCAGAGACTCCCACATTTTTTTTTGTTTGTTTGTTTTTGTTTTTGTTTTTCGAGACAGGGTTTCTCTTTATAGCTCTGGCTGTCCTGGAGCTCACTTTGTAGACCAGACTGGCCTCGAACTCAGAAATCCGCCTGCCTCTGCCTCCCGAGTGCTGGGATTAAAGGCGTGCGCCACCACACCCGGCTGAGACTCCCACATTTATATCACCTATCCAGTAAACATCAATCGTAGGCTTTCATTCTGACTAATGAACTCACAGCTGAGTCAAAAAACTTCTTCCCCTTTGAAATGTTAGCTTCTTGATATCTTCACTTATAACGACCCATAGAAAATATACTTTATCAGCACCCAGCAAAATGCTTCACACAAAGTTGCCCAAATATATACCAGAAATTTGCGACTAGAATTTGTGATGTACAAATACTAATGCCTGCACCAGTTCTTTTGAAATATATTATAACTTTTACCTTGGATTTTGGGGGGCAGATTTGTTAATTAGTGAGTCTATGGATTTTTTTGTTTGTTTTTTGTTTGTTTGTTTGTTTTCCAACTGAGAGACAGAAAGGGGTTTGATCCAGAACAAAGGAAAAGTAGACAGGAACTGAGAAGAGTAGAGGGAATGAAAACTCTTCAAGATATATTGGATGAGAAAACAATCTTCATCATTTTGGATAGATTCTTAGTGATGTTTTCTGGATTCAGTATTTGAGTATTGTTTTGAATATTTTGCATCAATGTACATAAGGGTAATTGTTCTGAAAGTGTTCACAATGACATGAGCATACTTCAGCCTCTCAAACTAGGATTGTGAGAGTTACTAATGTGCAAAACATGATTTTGCAACAGTACTGCGTGAGTCACAAGGGTTACAAATATTAAATTTTGCACATGAGGAGCATTCCACCTCTGTTAAGGAGTCTGTTTGTTGTTGTTATTGAAACTCGTTTTATCAATGCTGCATATTAATGGAAGTTTGCATAAAACATTTGAGCTTCCTTTAAGTCGACATTCCCAAGGAAAAGAGAATGTGTTCATCTGCATCTGCCTTTGCATTTCCCTCAGACAAATGTCCTACAAGATTAGACTGGGACACAATATGAAAAAAAAAAAAACTGGTCTCTAGAGTCTACAAAAAGAAAAGAATTCACACTAAAGCCAAACCGTATAAAAGTAATCAATGCATGTGGAGAGCTGTGCTGTGAGCAATCGCCATTATAAGATGGCACTAGCTTCCACTGCACCTAACTAGTAAACAAGCCTTATGCGCAAGTGCAAGAGTGAATTCACGCCTAGTCACTGCCCATTTCAGAGAGTAGTAATGGGGTGATGGGCTAGCAATGAATCAGGAGCTGTCACGCCACATCAGGTGCTGCGGGCTATATAAGCAGCGCCATTTTCTGGGTTCGGGGTCTTCCTCCTGAGAAGTAAGCAATAAAGCCTTTTGCTGCAGAAGATTCCGTTTGTCCTGAGTGTGTTCTTGCCGGCGGGGACAAAAGCTCAGGATAAATGCAGTAAAGCCTTTTCATGTCACTATCACAAAAATGTCATAAAAGAATTTATATTGAAGAGAAATCCTACAAATAAAAGCAATGTGCATCAGGTGCATCTGTGGACAGCTAGAAGTGTCTCTATAGCCATCTTCTAGACGCAGTGAGGACACTCCTCATCTGTAGGCAACAACACTTCCTCTGCATCTGTTAACATGGCACCACTTCTCTTTCACATGCTTCCCATTCTCATGGACTGAATAAAAGAGTGTTCCCTCGTCGCACAGACACTTCTGTTCTTCTGACCTCTCACCATTCTCAGAGGCTGCTTCTGCCAATAAATCCTCCCACATGGCACCTGAAGCTTGGTGTGATATGTCCGGGATTTTGCCTGCCTGTTCTAACAAATATGAAGAAATGATTTCTGTTACCCTTGTGAATCATGCAGCATTGTTTCTGTTACACTAACAAATTCATGATAAAGAAAAATTTTGTAAGTAAGCTTTTAGATGCCTTAACAGGAATGAATGCATTCACAAGTAAATGTACGAAGAACTCACACAAGAGAAAAACACTATTCATGTGACCTTTTGATGAAGACTAAACATCATAGTTGTCTCTCATAATCATTAATAGTTGTGGGAGTTTGTATTTTGAAATATTTGAAGCCGATTTTAAAGTTTAACGTATATGAGGGAAATCCATTCACAAAACTTTATTAGGCCATTGTTATATTCCTTCTGTGGATCTTGGTCATCTTCTTTTGCATTTTCACTTGGTGATCCCCAGCCCCAATGTATAGCATGCATGCTGATCATCTCTGTCATCCACTGTTTATTTAAATATCAGACTGTGTATACTCATACTTTCCAAGTAAGGTGTTTGTGAAGGGTGTTGTGTGGTTGTTCCTGGTTTTGTTTTTCAGATTTTCACAAAATCCCTAGAAATGATGCTTGCTATCCAGCCTGATTTGGATGTCAATCATTAGGCAAGGCTACATTTGAACTCTATTTTCATGTGTCAGCCTCCTGAGTACATGTCCAATGGTAGAAGATGTAACCCTAACATTTACCGTTTTGTCAACATATTTAACAATGTTAATGTTCAGATGTTTAATAGAAGAGAATATCAAAAACATTAAATAGCTCATCAATCAGAGATGGAACCAAGGAGAATAATCAGCAATCAACTGCATATCTCACAATATACCTCACTTGCTATGGCTATGTGAATATTATTTGATACTTCATGTTTCTTCATGTTCCCATTAGTTATGTTTTGGCACTGCATCTTCAAATAGTGACTTCTAAGGGAATTATCTAGAGATGGTAGATACTGTAACAGCAATAAAATTAAATGGAAACATTTATGGGGTGTGTGTGTGTGTGTGTGCCCGCGTGCAAGTGTATGCGTTTGTATGGTATTAATACAGTGATTTTGGCCATTAGTGATATAAGAGAGAGAGAGAGAGAGAGAGAGAGAGAGAGAGAGAGAGAGACAGAGAGACAGAGAGAGAGAGAGAGAGAGAGGTAGAGAGACAGAGAGAGAGACAGAGAGAGAGACAGAGAGAAAGACAGAGAGACAGAGATACTCATATTTTTACAGTGATTTACGCCATAACTGATACATGCAGATTGGAAGACAACTTTGTGCAGTCTACATTGGACATTCGTTAAAGATTTATTCATTTTATGTATATGAGAACACTATAGCTCTCTTTAGACACACCAGAAGAGGGCATCAAATACCATTACAGATGGTTGTGAGCCACCATGTGGTTGCTGGAAACTGAACTCATAACCTCAGGAGGAGTATTCAATGTTCTTACCCACAGAGCCATAACTCTAGCCCCTGCATATTTTTTACATATTGATCAAGGTCAGTCAGCTTTCTAGCTTTGCATCCTACAGAAATTTCACACTGAGCCTTCTCACAGATGCTCAAACAAGCTCAGTCTTTACATCGATAAATAATGTCTTCTTTCTCATTGTAAAGATATTGTCATTTCAAGATGTACTAAAAGAACAATTTGAATAATAAATCTTATTTGAAAATAAGATTGTTTCTCTGTATAGCACTGGCTGTCCTAGAACTCACTCTGTGGAACAGGCTGTCCTCAAACTCAGAAATCCACTGCCTCTGCCTCCCAAGGGCTGGGATGAAAGGTACGTGTCACCACTACCTGGCTTATTTTAATTTTTGATAGCACAATAGGAGTCAGAGTTTTTTGGCCCCACCTCAGATGTCCTTCCATATGGTTGATTATGTGTGTCTTATTTTTGAGCTGCCAAACAGTTTCTTACCCTTCATTGACTACCAGCCCTGAAAGGACAGCCATCCCAGAGGGCATATCAGGGTGTAAGGAGGGAACCTAAACAGAACCCTGAGAATTTCTATGAGCTAAGCTATAATAGCCTCTCTGGGTAGGCCTTAGTCTAGATGCTCAAGAACCATCAGTAGTTGAAGCATACCTATGCAAATAGAGCATTGCCAAGAGATGTGTTGTACAAGACACTTAAGCAATACTAATTATTATTATTATCATTATTCCCATTATAGCATAAGATACCATCCAGGATGTGTCAAAAGACCTTTTTAAGTTGTCCCAAACTTTTCCAATGAACCCCATATCAAAAGCAAGAATGGAAACCCTGCTCTCATTGAGCAAGGATATACTTTTTCTGAGAGTACTGAATCATTTAAGACTATGTTAGCTCCTTGCTGAAATGGGACAGTTTGTTCATAGGCCTGGGAAATATTTTGTACTTAATAGTGTATAAAGCAAATGGTATGAATACAGGGATCACAGACAAGTAGAGACTTATCTCCTACAAGTGCAGCCTCCTCACGCAAAAGTTCTGAGGAGGAGCAGGGTTCGTCCCTTTTCTACTTTTCCCTGGATGGTTGGGTGTCCCATACTGCCATTCATCCTGGTGTTGTGGATTCCTGGGGAAAAACACAAACATATCCTCAGCCCTGTGTCAGCAAGGGAACAGGTGACTGACATTATGAGGTTAGGGCACCACTCCACTATACTAATGGAAGGGGGTTTTCCTGGGTAGGAAAGCCCAATGTTTATAGACAGGGTTTAGTCCCTGATCATCAAAGCTGAGGAAGTTTAGGTGAAACAAAGCCTCTACCTGAGTAAGTTAAGGATCACATTTGGACTCAGGGGAATGAGGCCCTGCATAGACAGCAGTCCTTACAATTGTGGGTGATCCCCTTTTAAAGCCTCGGGTCAGGTCCTGTGGGCCTAAAGAGGTAGCTGCAAGGCAGGAGATTGTTGGAGCCCGACCAGAGGAGGCTGCGAAATTGAGGAAAGATTCTTAAGTGTGGGAAGGCAGAATTATCCCTGGCACAAAGTTCATGCCATGCATCCTGTGGAGGTCGGAGGCTTGCAGTTAATACCAAGCATTCAGATGCCTTCAAATGATTTCACTCATTCTCATCACCATCCAATGAGTCTGCCAAGGCTAAGATGGCTGGAGAAGAGGCAGTTATGGACACATATACACTTGCCTATTTCTAACAATATTTATTGTGAGTAGCAACAACTTCCTCTATGGAAAAAATTAAATTAGTAATGATGTCAAAAGAATCAGAACTAAAGAGGTGGTGGGGAACTATACCATAATGCCACACCCACTCCAGTAAAAACTGCATGACAGGCCCAAAAGCTTGGCCTCAGTCCTGAGGCATATTGTTTCAAGGAAACTTGTCTCTTGGAACGATTCTGGCGTCCCATAAACAGATTTGTTTCAGATTCATTCTTGTAATAGTTGGTGAATGGTTCTGTGTGCTTTCTTTCAGTATTGTTCTATTATAGGTCCTCCACGGAATGATTTCTCAAATACTTAATAAGGTTGAACTCTGCTTCCTGGCCTTCATCAATGTCCTAGGCAGTCCTTGAGCCTACACTGGGCTTGGAATTTAGTAACTATGACCTATACAGAAGAATTGACTCCAGTATTGAAAGAGAGATATTGAAAGAAATAAAGCATTACTATCTACTATATGTAGAGTTAGGGATTTCAGAGCAAGCTTAACAAAGTAAGTTTAGAATTCTTATTATAGTTATGTATGGCAGACTCCATTACTTAATAGAAGAAAGTCCCCCACAAAATCACTTAGAATAACAGCCAAGTCACTCCCATATTCAGGAATTTACAATGGTTTAGGAAGAAGATCCTGCTGTGGTTTTAGGAGGAACTAGAGTATTCATGAGAACATTAGCTAGACCAGAATTCCCTAGCACATACTTTCACTAGCCCAGAGGAATAACATAGCTAGGTATTTACTAAGAGCTGGGTGGTGGTGGGATAAACAATAAATCAGAATTAGAACTATGGCTTGCACATGAAAGCCCTTGCCCCAGGAGTGTAATGACTTCACACCTGGCTTCTAAGAATATAGCTGACCTTAGATAGAGCTGACTTTGTCTCAGTTGTTACATTGCCTAGATCCTGCCAGTCTTTATGTATACATTCTTCTGTTTTGTGTAAAGAGTCATTAAGAATAAAGTAACCTCAATGTACCTTGAGTGATGTGTCACCTCACTTCCTTTTTTTCTTCTGTATTATAAGGCTGATGCTCACTTTGAGAACTTACATTCAGATCAACACTCCCTTGTACTCTTGTCTGATTGACACTCAACACCGACTCCTTGCCCACCTGAATACTGAAACTTTGATTCTCCTGCCGGTTGAGGGACCACCTGAGTTCAGTCTGTGTCACCCGAATTCACCATGAATTTCTTGGCTTGAAAGAAAACCCTCATCCATGTATCAGGGTCTCAAATGTTCTCAGAACAAAATGCATGGGGATAGAACTCCTGCCTCAGTTCAGGTTTCCAGAACAGAGAAACTTATATTCATGCCACTGATGAAAAGGAAGAACCTAAGGGATTTTATTTGGGGAGACTAACACAATCAACAAGCTAGATGCTATATACACCTGATGTTTATGTCTCTGTATATAGAGACAGCTCTGGAACTGGCTTTGACTAAAATGTCTATACACACCCAATAACCCTTATTGGGTACAAAATTCTCATGACTTTTTACATACCATCCTTTAAGATGGCATGAATGGAAATGTATATTGTAGTTTGACTATGTGATCAAACTAATCTCTGAAGAAAGGCAGTTGTCTTCCTTTATTGATCTTAACTAATCAGTCTGTGCACCCTGCATGCTCCATATGAACGTCTTTCCAGAATTATATGTTGCTTGTAAGTTTTGTATAGTGCAGGATGAAAGAAGAGAAAGACAGCACTGATAAGATCCACACTCCAGGATGCTGAGATTATGCAACCTTCCATTCTGTCTCCTTGTTTGATTCTACCTCAAGTACATTGAAGCTGTTTCTTCTAAATAGTTGTTTCCAAAACTTTTCAAGAATATCTAGATCACCTATTCAGCCTTTCAGACTGCCATAGTCAAGATTTCATCTAAGCGATGAACTTTCTCAGCACATAATGCCTGGAAGGCAAATGACACTAACTAGTCCTCCTTTGACCAAACCAATTTTCCTGTTTTTTCCCTTCAGCCCACAGAAGGGATTTTTTCACCTCAATGCAGCTATAAGCAGACAAAAGAAGATCATCGTATCAGATCTTATGTTGTGGTGGATGGTTCTGGTTATTTTATGAATCATAGATATGTTATCATTTTTAGGAATATTTTACAAATATTGTAGATTTAGACAGGGAGGGAGCTAGAGAGCTTAGACTCAGGGACGTCTATCTTTCCTTTCCCCTTCTCTATCCTTCCTTCTTTGTAAATAAAAGTGGTAGGGAAGATAAAGATGGGATATAGTAATATAGAAATTAGAATACTAGACAAATAAGAATAGGTTGTCAACTTTACTCTTAAAAACATTGCATGGCCATATCTTACAGTGATAGAAATCCTTATAATTGATGTAGTATTGAACTTATAATTTCTTACATTTCTACAGAATTTATTTCAATACAGTTAAGGTTTTCAATGGTATGAAATTCATAGATTAATGTAAAAATTGGGAGTAATATTATTGTTATTAGATAGGATTTATACCCATGCAACACGTTTAAGAATACAAAGCTTAGACTGGGTCCTTCTATGTCTGCTATTACAAACTATTTTTAGATGATTGAAAATACAAGTTAAAGGTCAGGTAACAGAATCATAGTCCTGAGTTAATTATAAAGGTTTTTTTGAGATATTTCAATCAGAAATGGTTGAGAGTTGTCAAGCTTAACAGTTCAGATATACTTTGCATAGATAAATAGTTTTCAAGGCATCAGAATCCCACAGAATACGACAATAAGGCAATTTCATTTTTAAATATCATTTGACTAGACACATGTCTGCTTCTGACAGCATCCCATTCTTTGTATAAATATGAAATGCACAACTGTGGAGTTGCTCCAGTTGTGGTGAGATAGCCACCAGAGAAGAATTGCCTCACTTCATCTACAGACAGAAGTCCCGTCCGGGAAAAGGACATACTATGTGGAAGAGCAACTAATAGATCTGCCAAGACAGGATAAGCAGTCCTTCAAAATTCTGCTTTACAAAGTTCTGACAGATGATCCTGGCCAGAAGGCTGAAGACTGATGCTCCACCATTTTGAGGAATGAGGGACTGTCCAGGTTGTCAACTGTGTCCACAGTTTGGTTGGGTTTTGGAAGCTATATTTTATGCTTCCTATATTTTCAGGTAATATTTAGGACATGCTTGGATTTCTTTCTTACAGGTGCTGAAGACTTGTTGTACACTCATAGCTAACTCAAGATGCTTAGCATTGACTGACATGATATATATTTGAGAGGATGGTTTTCAGATACAAGTTAAAACCAGGAGATAATTCAGGTATAGAATTGTAAGCCTTTTAAGTTAGGATAGATGGTAAAGCTTTATCTAAATGGAGAAGATGGATGGTCTGGGTGTTTAGGGTACTTTTACTTTTAAATTTTCATAATTAAAGAGTTGTGCTCAATTTATGTGTGAGAGAAAAGATCCTTTTAGTTGAACAAAAGGGATTGAACACAATGTGGATTGCCCTGGTGCTGTTTGTACTTTAATGCTTATTCTGCTTCCTCAAGAGGGGCTGCCCCAATTAACAGTAGAATATACTCATGTAATGTCACGTGAACCTTCACTCCATAATTTTGTTTTGTTTTGTTTTGTTTTGTTTTGTTTTGTTTTGTTTTTTAGACAGGGTTTCTCTGTATAGCCCTGGCTGTCCTGGAACTCACTTTGTAGACCAGGCTGGCCTTGAACTCAGAAATCTGTCTCCCTCTGCCCCACGCCCACCCCGATTGCTGGGATTAAAGGCATGCACCACCACATCTGGCAATGTGAAGAAATACTAAAAATATCATTCATTAATTATTGAAAAGTTCAGCCTCTGGAAATGGCGACATCTCTCCTTATACTGCCAGCTTAAAGGAGCAATTGAGAAATTGTGAATTATAAAATTAGAATCCTGGAATGGTGGTAGAATAAATCGCCATAAAGTTATTTTCTCCTCTGAAATGTGTTAACCATTTTCAGCTGTAGCTTTTCTGTTACAGTGAGCCTGCTCATTCTGTGTTAGGACAGTGCAGCTGCCCCACACTTCACTATGCCTACTATTTTTATATCCCTGTGGTTCCGGAAAAAACAAGGTGACATCATGTTAAACTAAGAGTCTTGTGGATTCAAATGTTGGAATAAAATTCAATTTTATTTTATTACACTTGTAATTTTATTAGCAAAACAAAGCATCAATACAAGTTTGAATCAAATGTTGCTATTAGTTACAAGCTGAATTGATAGTTTGCCTTATAAAATGAAAAACTGGAGTGGGGTTCAGTGGTGTGCAGCTGTGATCCCAGAAGTTTGGGAGGCAGAAGCTGGAAGGTTAAATATAAAACCTGCCTAGACTTTTTAGCTTGGAAAGAGACAGGCAGAGACAGAGACAAAGAGAGAGACAGAGAGAACCCTAAAACTGGAGCTTGGTGAGATGTGTCTGAGTCTTCATTGTTTGTGAGCAGTTTGCCACGAGCTGATCCCCCTAGTTGTCCCCAATTCCTTCTTAATGTTTTCATATAAAATATACTGGGGTCTCAGCAGTGGGTGACTTGCCCATCTCCAATTGCATAGTAGAGGTGTCTTATGTTCCATGAACCCTTTGATGAAGGTTGGCCCTTGCTGCTGTGAGCTTTACTGGATTCTGTCAATGCCCTCAGGCATCCCTGCTACTGTGCCATCCCATTCTGCCTCCATGGGGACAGAGGGTGGGAATGAATACCCTCCTGAGGTCTCTCTGTCAGAGCTCATGTCGCAGGAGTCTCCTGTAGAGGGAAGGAGTCAATTTCTGTCTTCATGATCTGGGTTAGATTTTACATGGGGCACTCCCATAATCAAACCACAGTTCGCCCTTTTCAGATGATCAGTCTCTTTGCTCTCTTTGATTTATGTACCTCTGGCTTTGCTTTCCTGTGTGCATGTGCACTTGTGAGGAAGCTAGACGACACATGTTCATCTTCAAAGGCAGCAGGATGCTGAAGCAGTGATCTGCATCTTACTGTTGCTTCCCTTTTTCTCCAACCAGTTAACAAGCACAAGCCATGGCTCGAGCCCACCCACCATGGGAGAGTCACCAAGAATGATAACGTGGTGGTGGGAGGTCCACCACACACACACCATCTCACTGGATAAAGTTTCACTGCTGTTCTTTGCAGGTACGCAGGCCAAGCTGTGCATTGTCCACAAGCCTGGCCTAGAGAGGGAGCAACTTAAGTCTAGCTGGATGACTGGACCTCCCAGGAAGCGTTCTGGTAGTCAAGAGCTTTTGGGGCTCCAGGCACCACATGTTCTTGTAATACTCCAGGTAGCTGACAGTAAGCCATGTTACTGGTCAAAGGGAGAAATGCTTAACCTAATTGCATCATTATGTGCTGTGCCTTGTGCAGATAGGCAGATACTGTCTTGACACATGCAGCAGAGATGGAGCACACATGGACTAAGTGAACACTGTTCAGGACACAGTTAATGTGGTGGGCCTGGGGACCAGTGTTCTGCCTGTTCTGTCTGGGTGTTCAAATGCCTGTTTCACGTCACTCCAGCAACTCTTAGTTCCTTACGTTCACCTGCACAGTTTACAGAAACGTTTAGCAGTCTTTGTGGGGGAATAACTTTTGGCCTTGATATACTTTTTTTTTCAATCTTCAAACTTTATTTAGCTGAATATTTTTCTATAGCTTTATTTTGCGTATGTGACCCATGACAATCTCTGGTGTCCACAAAGGTCAGAATAGAGCACCATATCCCTTGGAGCCAGAGCTGTGTGGATACTGGGAATCGAACCCTGGTCCTTTGCAAAATCAGCAAGTGCTCTTATACATTGAGCTGTCTCTCCAGTCTCTCTGTGGTTTAAAATCATGTATGGTGTTATGTTATTTAAGGAGTATACTTTGCTTGCTGAACACATTGTCAATTTGTATTTGTTTATTTTTTACAGGCACGTACCACCATGCCCAATTTAATGAATTTACTCCCCCCCCCTTTTTTGTGGGTTTAGGTGTTTTGCCTGCATGTGCCTGTGCACCATGTGTATGCAGTACCCACAGAGACCAGAAGAGGGCACCAGATTCCCTGGAACTGGAGTTAATAGTTATGCATGACCTTGTGGGTGCTGGGAACCAAACTCCGGTCCTTTTCCCAATCAGCCAGTGCTCTAATCACTGAGTCATCTCTTCAGACCCCTGTTTGTTAGAGAAAGTTTTTGCTATGTTAATACTAGCTGGCATCAAACTTGTCATCCTCCTGCTTCAGGCTTCTGAGGGCTGAGGTGACAGACATGCACCACATTGCCTGGGTTAATAAAGTTATTAAATGTTTGATATGAGTTATTTTATAAGATTGAACCCTGGGTCTTTAAAAAGAAAAACCCTTTAGGATCAGATTTTGATCATGTGGTGATTTTCCTACATCACTGACATTTAGTGGTGTTTGCCAGTCAGATCTGCCCTGACTGCTGGAGGGCTGTGCTTTCTCAGTCCCAGAGTGAGAGTAAACACTGGGCTCACACAAACACATGCATGTGGCTGTGTCCAGGTTTTAAATTTTTCTTTCTTTCTTTCTTTTTCTTTCTTTCTTTCTTTCTTTCTTTCTTTCTTTCTTTCTTTCTTTCTTTTCTTTCTTTCTTTTCTTTCTTTCTCTCTTAGTTTTTTGAAGTTTATTAATGTGTTTTACCTGCATGTGTGCAAGTATGTTAGGAGGTCAGAAGAGGCCATCAGATCCTCTGTTGTGAACAGTCATATGAGTGCAGACAGTCGACCCAGTTCTCTGCAGGAGAAACAGGTACTCATAACCAGTGGGCCATCCCTCTACCCTCGATCCAGCCTTTTATGTAGGCTCTGAGAATCCAAACCTCAGGCAGTCAAGTTTTGCCACATTCTTTACCAACGGAACCATACCCCAGCCCAAAACAACTTTTTATTTTTGAGATAGGACTTATTTTGACTCATTTTTTAAAAATTTTATTTATTTTATGTATGTGTGTACACTGTCACTCTCTTTAGACACATGATAAGAGGATGTCAGATCCCAAAAGAAATAGTTGTGATCCACCATGTGGTTGCTGGGAATTGAACTCAGAACCTCTGGAAGAATAAATAGTAAGTGCTCCCACCTGCTGAGCCATATTTCCAGCCCAACTCATTTTTTTTTTGTTTTTTTTTTTGTTTGTTTGTTTGGTTTTTTGTTTTTCGAGACAGGGTTTCTCTGTGTAGCCCAGGCTGTCCTGGCACTGACTTTGTAGACCAGGCTGACCTGAAACTCAGAAATCTGCCTGCCTCTGCCTCCTGAGTGCTGGGATTAAAGGCGTGCGCGACCACGCCTGGTTTTTTTGTTTGTTTGTTTGTTTTTGGTTTTTTTTTTGCCCAACTCATTTTAAAAAAATATTTATTTTTGTTACCTTTGTTACACACCTAGAGACAAATACATGTGTGTACACATACACACATACATGCTGCACATATTATTCATACACACAGAAACATACACTGCACACATGCACACCACACCACTAACACCAGTATACATGAAAATAAAATGTTTTGAATAAAATTAGAATAATATTTAAAAGGGGAGTAGTAACTCAGGCTGGGAATGTGCTAGCCTGGCACCACAAACCTTGTGTTCAGAGCTCAGACCCATATCACATGTTGAGGAGGTACACGCTTTCAATCCCCTTAGCATTTGTGAAGTAGAAGCAGAGGGATTAAACAGTCAGGCTCATCCTCTGTAACATAGTCAGTTTGAGGAAGAACAGCCTGAGCTGCATAAGACCCTCTCTTGAAACACAAAAGATGCAAAGAATGACTGTGGTCCAGGATTCTGGGGTCAATGCCCCCAGCTTTGATTTACAAAGCACCAGCTCTGTACAGTATGCAGCACTCAGAACCCACCTCACAGCTAATAATGCATTTGCTCCTGAGCATCAAGAAGAGAGGCCAGGCACTTTTCAAAATGCTTTAGAAATAAAAAGTTTATTTAATTCTCCACCACTTGAAGCAAGGATGCCTTTTGCCAGCTACATTTTAAAGAGAGGAACTAGGATCTGAAGAGATGGCTTGGTGGTTAAGAGCACTGGCTGCTCTTCAGGGGACCAAAGGTTGTTCTCAGTTACCCACATAGTGGCTCATGACCACCAACTATGACTGCAGTTCCTAGGGAACTGATGCTCTCTTTCAGCCTCTGTGAGTCCCAGGCATGCATATGGTACACTGACTTATATTCAAAGAAACATCACACATAAATAAAAATGAAGTATTTTTGTTTGTTTTTTTTTGAGACATGATTTCTCTGTGTAGCCCTGACTGTCCAGGAATTCACCCTGTATACCAGGATGGACTTGAACTCAAAGATGCACCCTCCACCTGAGCACTGGGATTAAAGACATGCACCACCAAGGTCAGCTTTACCCCTCAGTTTCATCATCTGTAAAGAGAAGAATTCCAATGCCCTTCCTAAGGCTTGGGCATATTTGTTTGTCTATATGAGTTGAAGAGCTTAAATTCACTCTTGAAGACTGGGGATGTTGCTCAGTGGTAGAGCACCTGTCTACCATGCATAAGGCTGTGGGTTGCAAGCTCCACCCTAAGCCCCACCCTCAGTAATAATAATTAAAATAAAAACAAAATAAAAACATCATCCAAAGGATTAAAGCAGTGCTTGGTTCAGAGTCTTGTATGGAATGTCTGCTGTTTCCATGTATACAGTGAAATCATATATAGCATGTTTAAAAATATGTTTTCCTGAACCATCAAGATGGTTTGGTAGATAAAAGCACCTACTCCCCAGCTGGATCCTTGATCCCAGGAGGAAGGAAAAAATGGCATCCTGTAAGCTGTGTTCCCCCTCCACAAATAGATTTTTCAAAATTCAGTTATTTTTTTGTTTTGTTTTGATTATTTTTTTTCAAGACAGCATCTTACTACTTGTCCCTGGCTGTCCTAGAACTCTATGGACAAGGCTGGCCTGGAACTCAGAAATCCAACTGCCTCTGCCTCTTGTGTGCTGGCATTAAACACATGAGCCACTATACCCAGCAATAAATGTAATTTTTTAAAATGTTAATGTATGTCCTTAAATTTAATATTCTGTGGGAAATATGTATCTACTTACATAAGTTGTTATTCAATTCCCTCACACTTCAGATTATTTTGGGGTTGAGCAAGGCTTATTCTGGAGACTTACGCTGAGGTTGTTTTTGCAATGGTACTGAGTCTGCTGTGTTGACAAGATTGGAGATGTCTTGTGAGGTGGCAGTAGCTCACTCTCAGTGAACTGACAGTGTCTCAACTTCTCCTGGGCTCTTTATGGCCACCTGTCCTTGGCTTCTAGTCTCACCATCCCATCCCAGGTGGGGAAACTATTTCAGAGAGCATGTCAGCTGCGTGCTTTTGGGAATGGTGATCTTGACCATTTCTCTCCCTAGTGCCCTGGCTAGTTCAGTGCTTGGGACACACCAGTACTCCATACATGTATGTGGAAGGACAGATGAGTTTGTCTAAGACCACAAGCATTACTAAGTATGTTGCCTTTGAACCAGGCTCTCCGGCTGCAGCTCTCCAAGACATGACATTTCAAAGTTGAGAACAGTCTGCTTTGTGTTCCCATCCCTCATGGGATGTGTATGTAGGTAAGCGCTGACTGAGCTTACTTGACAGAGCTCTGAAGCAGACACATTTGTGGTATTGAGCATTCTGTCCCTGATGCCCAATGTCAAACTCTTAGGGGACACATGGCCAAGTCTGATATTGTTTTCTTGGTGTGATGTAAGAAAATATGCCACGGAGTTTGTTGAGGGTATCTGCTGCAGGTATCCCCTTTCATAAATGAGCGTGAAGTGATGACTCCCCTCTCAGCCTTTATTATTTTACAAGATTTATTATATTAGTGTCATTATTATGTTTCTGGCCATTTTCAAATTTCTATCTCTGGTCTATTGTCAAGTGTGAACATTTTGCCAACCTGCATATATGTACACCACTTGTTGTCTGGTGCCCTCAGAAGTTAGGAGAGGGAATCAGGTCCCTGCAGATGTTTGGGAGCCACCATGTTGATGCTTGGAATCAATTTTGAGTCTTCTGCAAGAGCAGGCCAGTGCTCTTAACTTTTTTTTTTTTATTTTGTATTTATGTATATGAGTACACTGTAGCTCTCTTCAGACACACCTAAAGAGGGCATTGGATTCCATTACAGATGGTGGTGAGCCACCATATGATTGCTGGGAATTGAACTCAGGGTTTTTGTAAGAGCAGTCAGCACTCTTAAGCCCTGAGCTATGTCCCTTGCACACCCACCCCCCGACACCCACTCCTGCTATTAACTTTTGAGTCATCACCAGCCCTCATTCCTCTGTTCCATTAAACATCTTTCACTTCACAAGTAGCTTATGGTGAAATTTATAAGTTCAGAAATCAAGACTGGTGAGGCAGAAGAGTGAACGTGGAAAGCCTTTCTTTGCAGAACCTTACAGATCCAGGTGCTGGTATGCCATAGCCACTCCAGTGAAATCTGTGTGGCAAGCCCAAAAGCTTGGATGAATTCCTGAGGCAAAAAGTTTCATGGAAAATTAATCTCCTGGAGCCTTGGCATCCCATAGCATGATGTTCCTATAAACTTGTGTTTATAGGTGAATGGGTCTGTGTGCTTTCTTTCAGTATTGTTTTATTATCAGTGCCTCCAAGGAATGATTTGTCAAATACGTAAATTAGGTTGAACTTTGCTTCCTGGCCTTCACCAATGTCCTAGCCAGCCCTTGAGCCGGCCCTGGACTTGGGATTTCATAAGAATGTTACAGATTAAGACAGATTGCATCCAGTTTTGAAAAAGAGATAGTGAAAGAAATCAGGCATTACTATCTACTAAATAGAGTTAGAAATCTCAGGGCAAGCTTAGCAAATTAAGTTTAGAATTCTTATTATAGTTATATATGGCAGACTACATTACTTAATAGAAGAAAGTCCCCACAAAATCACCTTTAGAATAAGAGCCCAGTCACTCACATTTACAAGAATTTACAATGGTTTTGGAAGTAGGTAGGGATGTGGCTTAAGGAGCAACTAGAGTATTGCATTATTCATGAGAAGGTTAGCTAGAGCAGAACTCCCTAGCACATACTTTCACCAGCTCAGAAGCTTAGAATAGTTAGGTATTTACTAAGAGCTGGCTGGTGGTGGGCTAAACAATAAATCAGAATTAGAACTATGGCTTGGGCAAGAAACGACTTGCCTTGGGAACATAATGACCTCACAACTGGCTTTTAGGTATATAGCTGACCTTAGATAGAGATGACTTTGTCTCAGTTGTTACATTACCTAGTTCCTGTCAGTCTTTATGTATGCATTCTTCTGTTTTGTGTAAAGAGTCATTAAGCATCGGGTAACCTCAACGTACCTTGGGTGATGTGTCACCTAACTTCCTTATTTTCTTCTGTATCGTAAGTCTGATGCTTCCTTTGAGAAATTACATTCAGATCAACACTCTCCTGTGTTTGTATCTGTTTGTCACCCCTCTGACTCCTTCATGCCTGTGTACCAGGACCCTGATTCCCCCGACAGTTAAGGGGCCCCTGCGAGTTGAGGGGCTGAGTCCAGTCCACAGCACTTGTGATTTAACACAGCCAGGAAGGCACTGTACGGGTGAAGCATACATGGGCATGGGACAGCACAGGTCCCCATAGGTCACTGTCAGCTTCCTAAGATAGCCATTGGGATGTCTACAGACAAACCCTGTTAATGTGTTCAGTTTGCTAATGCCGCACTGGGGTGAGGCCCTCACTTCATCCAACGACTAGCATCGTGCCAGCAATCCATAACATGGTGTCCGGCTCCGAGCTCTCCTGCATCTACTCTGCCCTCATCCTGCAGGACAATGAGATGATGGTCATGGAAGTTAAGATCAATGCCCTCATTAAAGCAGCTGGTGTCAGCATTGAACCTTTCTGGCCTGGCTCCTTTGCAAAGACTCTGGCCAATGTCAACACTGGTACCCTAATCTGCAATGTTGGGGCTGCTGGGCCCACTCAAGCTGCTGGAGCTGCACCTTCTGGTGGTCCTGCTCCATCCACTGCTGCCGCCCCATCTGAGGAGAAGAAAGTGGAAGCAAAGAAGGAAGAGGCTGAGGAGTCCGAAGATGACAGGGGCTTTGGTCTTTTTGACTAAATTGCTTTTGTTAACTTGTCCAATAAAGAGCTGAACCTGTACCTGAATTGTACCTCCTGATACCTTTACACAAGAGTACAAACTTTAGTGCATAATGAACCTCTTAGATATTTTGCATATTACTGTAGTTTTGAGCATCTGAAAAAAATGCATACTGAGGGGAATATATGTCTATCAAGGATTTGCTAATATTCTTATGTAACACACTTATATCCAGTCACACAAGATTATTGATTCTGAAGAAACGAGTCTGTAAGGGTCAACAATCTATTCAAAAATTATGATGCCACTCTTGAGGAAGGATTGACTTTTCTGACTTGAAGCCTTGTTGCTTGGTATCTGTTACATGAACAAATTCATGCTGAAGAGAAATTCTGTAGCTAGGCTTTAAGAAACCTTAATAGGAATGAATGCATTCATGATTAAGTGTGTGTGTGTGTGTGTGTGTGTGTGTGTGTGTGTGTGTGTATGGTGTATGTGTGTATTTTAACAAGGATTTAGGCCAGGAGAGATATGTGCAAATTGGAACACAACTTTGTGGAATCTACTTTGGATATTTTTTTATGCTTCAAATATATTTTTCAAGTGTATTACTTCATACTTAAGTCTAAATAGTTGTTTTGTTCTCAGAACCGCAAATGATTGCAAGAGAATTTTCACAGTGCCTAAAGTTGGTTGATGCTGATATTTTATTTATTTATATTTCATGTAATCCCCTTTCCTGGTTTTCACCTCTGGAAGCCCCCTATCCCATCCTCCCTCCCTGTGCTTCTGTACAGGTGCTCCCACACACATCTACTCCTGCCTCCCCACCCGGACATTCCCCTACACTGGGGTATGGAGCCTTCACAGGACCAAGGGCCTCTCCTCTCATTGATACCTGATAAGGCCATCCTCTGCTATGTAGGCAGATGGAGCCTTGGATCCTTCCATGTGTACTCTTTGGATGGTGGTTTAGTCCCTGTAAGCTCTAGGGGGTCTGGTTGGTTGATATTGTTGTTCTTCCTATAGGTTGCGAACCCCTTCAGCTCCTTGAGTCTTGTCTCTAGCTCCTCCATCGGGAACCCAAGCTCAGTCCAATGCGTGGCTTCAAGCATCCACCTCCATATTTGTCAGGCTTTGGCAGAGCCTCTCAGGAGAGAGATATGTCAGGCTACTCTCAGCAAGCACTTCTTGGCATCCACATTAGTATCTGGGTTTGATGTCTGTATATGGGATGGATTCCCAGGTGGGTCAGTGTCTGGATGGCTTTTCTGTCATTCTCTGCTCCACAGCTCAGAATAACCAAGATATAATTTGCAGTACACATGAAGCTCAAGAATAAGGAAGATCAAAGTGTGGATGCTTTAGTCCTACCTAGATTGGGGAACAAAATATTCATGGGAGGAAATATGGACATTTATTATATAGTGATCAAGGTCAGGTTGTTCGATTTGCACCCTATAGACATTTCACTCTGAGCCTTCTAACAGATGTTCAAAAATGGTTAGGAATTACATCAAAATATTGTCCTTTTTACAAACATATGGTCATCCCAACATGGAGGAAAACAAAACAATTTCAATACTAAATCTTAGGTACAAATGAAAATTATATACTGTTATCTTTGTGGGTTTTTTTTTTAGGAAAATGGTTATGTAAGAAATGAGTCTTATAATATCTGTATTATGTAAACCTTCCATCTACCTAAGAGCCTAGATATGCAGTCTCCAGTCCATATTTAACTTGTTCAAAGCATAATCTGGGAACTCAACCTAAAAGAAACTTAAGACTGACAGCATATGTTGAATTCAGATTTATGCTAGGCTGATTAGTCTGTCATGAATGCACACAATCCCTAAAGCAACTTTTCTTAATTCATCTTATGCTTGTGTATGCAGTGATTTCACTCTGGCAACGTATATTATTTCCATCAGCTTTATCTGCAGCCCCTTTAAAAAAAGAAATATTTACAAAAATGTTTCTGGGGTGGCTGGAGAGATGGCTCAGTGGTTAAGAGCACAGACTGCTCTTCCAGAGGTCCCGAGTTCAACTCCCAGCAACCACATGGTGACTCACAACCATCTGTAATGGGATCTGATGCCCTCTTCCGGTGTGTCTGAAGACAGCTTCAGTGTACTCATAAAAAAAATGAAATAAAATTTGCCAGGCATGGTGTTACACGCCTTTAATCCCAGCACGCGGGAGGCAGAGGCAGGAAGATTTCTGAGTTCGAGGCCTACCTGGTCTACAGAATGAGTTCCAGGATAGCCAGGGCTACACAGAGAAACCCTGTCTCGAAAAACAAAAAAACAAAAACAAAAACCAAAAATGTTTCTGAGATAAGCTGTGGTGGCTCAGGTCACCTTGATCACAGTCTGTGCCCCTTGTTACAATTACATTGCTTTTTCTCATGATTAAACTTCTCAAATTCTTGAGGGAAAAGTTCCTACCAAAACTAAGTTGTTGTACCTTGGGGATTTTTCAATTATATTGTCTTGGTATTGATCTTTCAATTTTGTTATCTTTATGCATCTCTGATTTGACCTTTTACTTGTATCTATTCCTAATGTTTCCCAGTCATGAAAAATTTCATTCCTTTGATCAGCTACTTTCATACATGTGTCTGTTTAGAGCAACATCTCCTGTAGCTCAGCCTTTCATCAAGCTCTATAATTAAGAATTGCTGTCATAGGTTTTACTGTTGTGAACAGAAAGGTGACCAAGGCAACTCTTATAAGGACAAAAGAATATTTCAATGGGGATGGCTAACAGGTTCAGTCCATTATCATCAATATGGAGACATGGCAGGATCTAGGAAACCTCTCACACTCCAGGTTTATAAGACTTTCTAGAGGTTTCTCTCCAATCTCCAAATTCTACTGCTCCATATTTCCATTCATTCTTCTGGCCCTCTGGGCTCTCTCTTGTCTCCTACCCATAACTCATCCTGCTCCCCATTTTCCCTCCCTCTCACTTCTCCCACTTAAGTTCCTCCCTCATTCTACCTCCATTGATAACTTAGGCAGAGAAGAAATAAAAGAACAAGTTCATTTTGTTAAAATAACTTTTGAGATTACAATTAAATCATTTCAATCTCTTCAGTCCTCCCTAATCTTGAATATTAAACCCTGGAACAAAAGACCAAGGTGCCTAATTAACAAATCAAATCAGTCCTTGATTCCAGGTTCTCCAAACAGTCCTCTATCCCTACCTATTACAGTGCATTGCTGTCCTTTCCAGACCCCTAGCACAGAGGCTGGGCAAACGTCCTCCCAGCTGCTCTTCCTCATGTAATGCATCCATTTGGCTACCTGGTCTTTTTACTGATCATTTACCCTCCTGGCCTCTTGGTCTGGCTTGGCCTCCTCCCTCTCCTCATGAGGCTCATGGTTTTGTCCAATGTAGACTGTTTCTGTGTCTGGCTATTTTCTTTCTTTTGATAAGAAACATTCTACTTCACCATACTTAGGAAAAGCCATATCCTTTCCTTTTTATTTCGTTTCTTTTTTTTCCCCATAGGTTTACTGTTTATTCATTGTTAAATGTTACAGAGTTCTTACACTGTAGGAACCATGCCTGAGAATCCAAAGAAAGAAATGGTGCAATGGACAGCCTCATCCACCCAGACAGTGTATTAAAACTTGATTCATATGCATTTTGATAATTTCACAATCTTAAAAAATAACAAGACTTGGAATTTACATCTGCTGCAGGTCTTCAGCATTCCAGTACAGTATGCCATTAAACAAACCTCATCTTGTTTCTGTTCACGTCTTAAACCATAAACCCAAACAGAATGTGTGTTTGTGTGTCACACTGGGGTAAAGAATACTTTAAGGGAAGTTTGTGGCTCAAGGTGTTAGATTATTTGTTAAGGTTTCTGGTGCCCAAATGAACTCTTCAGTTTAACTAAGAATCTCAAGTCTCTAATCACCCCACCTCCTCCTGGCTGGTTCAGATCATGCCAACACTATTGCCCAGAAGTGGCATACAGTCTTGTAGGAGACACTGGCCTCCACCTCCTGCTTCCCACACTGCTGCCCTAAATCCACTAAACATGCTCTCAAGCTGGGAAAACATACATGTCCTGTTCTACTCCTGTTAGTAGTGAGCAAGGCTGAACTGTGTTTGGCAAAGGGATTCGTTTACAGAGAGAAACCCAGGCACTACTATCATATCACATAGTCATATGCCAGCATAGAGTATGTGTACTGAACTATATGTAGTGACAGAGTAGGTAACCGACAGGCTAGTTCATTAGGTAGAAAGAAATTTAGCAGTAACCTCTTCTAAGAGCCAAGTACTACTAGATAGTTAAATTGAAATTACGAACAACAGAAATGCTACATTACTGGCTATTCTCCTGTGTCTCCAAGTTATTACCAAACACATTCCGAAGGTGAATGTCAAGAGCTGGCTAAACAATGAATGAACCTATAGAATACTCCATAACCTTCACATTTGGGGCACACACAAGGATTTATCAGACACCATGCCAGATTCTTGCGCAACTTGGGTGTTTTGCTCCTGTTGTTTTGAACTGTTAAAAGCCAGGTCAGTGAAACCCTCTCCTCCTGAGCAGACGCAGCACTCTGTCCACAGCAGTGAGCAGTGGCCACACTCAGTCCACAGCAGTGAGCAGACACCATACTCTGTCCACAGCAGTTCAATTAGACCTGATTAGGAGGCTTGAGCAGCACCTGGAGTGCAGCGGATCCGCTGTCCTTTATATGCATCAAAGGCTATCTGGTTCCACCTAAGGATTGGCAAATTCATAGGGCACTTCACAATTCCAATGCTTCTTTCAGACTATTTCTCCACATAATATGCCCTTAAAGAACTTATTCCAAGTCAAAGCAAGGCCTTAATGTGGAACCGTACAAGCATTATCTGAATGAAAAATTATTCAAAGAAATAAGACTATCCCCCATTTGGTGGAACCGAGTTTGGTTGAATTAAATCCACAGTTACCTCATACAACTAAAAACTTAAATTATAAATCATAAGCCCCACACAGATGATCCAAACACATCATTTCTGACAGAGACTTGTTCCAGGGAGTCTAACATAGCCACAGCCTACAGAGTATGCCTTAGGTTGCACAGAACAGGTTAATTAAGGTCACTTACCTCTTCATCATTTACAGCGGATCAGAACCCAGATGGCTGACTTCTGAAGGCTTTCTGACAGGAATCCAGTAGAGTTCGTTTCAAGGTTCACACAGACACTAGTAGCTGTAACCTTATATAGATGTTATCCACATGAAAACTACAACTAAGGGCAGCAAATCTGAGGTAGTCAACCTTGCGAAGACTCAATATCTGAACATAAAGATGTTTGAATGACCACTGGCTGCAGGTTTGGTTTTATACGCAGAGCAACTGTGCAAACACTGTTGAATCTAATTCACAAATATTTAAGACAATGAAACACCCCTAAATCCAACACACATCAAGATCAGTCGTGACTCTTGAACTTCCATAGTGCAACAGGGACAGTTACTGGACTTGAGGTCTTCAATTAGTCACTTTAGATCCAGAAATCAAAATGATGAATGGCTGTTCTTGGTGGTTAGCTGTGGTCTAGTTACCTTGGATGGCTTAGCAAAGACCATTCCTTACCTATACTGTGTGTGGCTGTACTTCTGATTCTCAAGCATAGCATACTGGTTGTCTAGCTGAAGTTTAAGGGCCTGGTTTTTTGAAACCTCCTCCCTATCTCTATTTTTGTGTCTTACTACTTCAAAGCTCTTCTCCATTTCTTTATCCTTCCGGCTCTCTACATCCTTGGCAGTGGACTGCAGGGATGGGAACTGTGTGTCACTGTATATTTCCGGTGGTCCTTGTGGCATTTTCCTTGTGGTTAGCCTTGCCTCAGGAGGCCTAAATACACCACTGGGCATTGCTGGCTCCGGGGTTTCTGTAACTGTTACTGGAGCAGGAGGCGCTTGTACCAGAACGGTTTTATTCCAGGGACCTGAAGATTTTTCTGCTCCACTGCCACCTCCACCTTCTTCCCAATTATCTCCTGGATCTTCTCTCTTCTCTTTATCATCATCTTCCTTTTCACTCATTTGCATTGCCTGAACTCTTAATCCGCTGTAATCAACCTCTCCTTGCTCAAATTCTTTCCACTCATTTCCATCCTTCGTTATAGCCTTGCAGGCGGGGCCCACACTCCCGCCATCTCTGGACCTAGCACCAGAGCCCCAGCTCCCGCCATCGCCCGGCCTGGAGCTCGCCGCCGCGCTGCTCCCGCCCGTGCCGCTCGCGGCGTTGGCCGCCCGACTGCTCAGTTCCTTCTTCTTCTTGTCCCTCTGGGCGAAGAAGTCTTCCAGGGTGCGCTCCTCGGTCTAGGCCAAGGCCGCGGTCCGGATGGGTGGGGCCCGCGGAGGGCGCGGCGCTCGCGGCTCCGAGTTCTGGGTCGAGGCCGGCCGAGCTTTCAGGCAGCCGGGTGCGGGGTCGCCGAGGCGCGGGCGGCAGGGCGGCCGGCTCCCCAGTGCTCTGTTGCTATGCTCCTTGCCAGGAACCTCGAGCATGGAGCAGGGTCGCGCCCGCCCCGCTGCCTGAGGGACAAGGAAGGCGCGCCCCGGCGAGCGCTCAGCTAAGGATGGCGCCTGAGGAAGACGCGCGGGCCTGAGGAAGGGAGGGAGGACTAGGAGGGAAGGAGGGCGGGAAACCAGCAGAGAGAGGCAATGCCTTGCCTGCACACTCGGTTCTGCCAGCTGCTGTGGGCG
The DNA here is from genome assembly GCF_978045245.1 of Mus caroli. NCBI lineage: Eukaryota > Metazoa > Chordata > Mammalia > Rodentia > Muridae > Mus > Mus caroli. Next base: position 9,230,133 of record NW_028227261.1, on the reverse strand, counting down.
CGCTGAAGGAGGCGGGCGGCGGGATGAAAAGGGGGCGGTCCTTCCGGGAGAGCCAATCAGATGTTATTTCATTTCTTTTTCATTTACCTTGCATTAAATACACAGTGCTTTCAAATTCATGGCCACTCTTTGCCTTAGTAGTTGTTACCATTTGACATTGACTGAAGTTACTCTGCAGGACTTCTCTACTTAGGTAGAGATTGCAGCAGTGGGCATCGAGTGTGGAACAGAATATGTACACAAAGTACCTTGTGCTTTGTAAGAGGAACAGGAAGTTCTCTTGGAGACAAGAAAATTCTCCTAAAATAAATATTTCCCATACTAGGGCTCTGTCTGTCCCTAGGGTGGCAGTGCAGAGCTAGTAATGCCCCAGCTGTCTGAGTCATTTGATCTCTTGAATCCCCCTAATAGAGGATCTACTGCTGTCCTGTGGCCAAGCTTCATGGTACAAGTTAATGAGGGACTCTGAGCAGGCCTAACAATGTGGAGTACCAGGGTGTGGTTGCTTCAGTGTTCTTTCTAGGAGAACTCTGATGAAGTTGTAGCGAACTGTGAGGAAGCCTTCATGCCATGCCATGATGAATTTAGGAGCCAATGTGCATAGGAAAGAAGGAGCAGGACTGCTGAGCTATGAAAGTCTAATCTGCTGGGACTCAGACCAACTATGAATAGATTGTGAAGCTGTTGGCCCATGTGTGAAAGGACTGAGGTAGCAAACACACTCCATTTTGCTATTTAGACTCGATTTTAAGGTTTTTATCTTCACAATGACTTTCCTGGACCCTTGAGTTCTGGGGAAAAAAACATGGTATATGCCTGGAAGTCAGAAAATATACATAACAGCCATGGCCAACTGAAAATAATGGGATGGGATCAGGAAACATGAGCCATTTCCAGGTCATGGTGCTCCTTTTGGATGGGTGTTCCTTCCTTGTAGTTAGACCAGGTGCTATAAACCAATCAGCTTAAAGGCCAATATTCCTTTACACTCTTACCCAATCACATAATGTTAAAGCTTGGAAAATCCCCTTATGTTTTTCTTTTTGCCTTTTTCTTTTCTTTTTTATTTTTTCCTTTATAAATCACATTACTCAAGGGATTTCTCTCTTATCGAGTTGTATCAGGAATTATTGTGGCCCAAGCTGGAGCTTCAATTAAAACTCTCCTGGCATGCATCAGAGTTGTGGTCCCTGGTGGTCTCTTTGGGGACCTTGAGATCCTGGCACAGTTGCATCTTCAGCCTTTTACAAAAATGATTCTGTGACATACTGTGTTCACACAGGTCACCTTGATGACAGTCTTATTCTCCAAGGCAATGATTTTGATTTTTTTTCCTGATTAAACTGCTTTAGTTAAAAGACTATAGCACAATGACTGCTCTTCCAAAGGTCCTGAGTTCAACTACCAGCAACAACATGGTGGCTCACAACCATCCGTAACGAGATCTGGCGCCCTCTTCTGGAGTGTCTGAAGACAGGTACAGTGTACTTACATATAATTAATGAATGAATTAAGACTATAGCACAACATAGTTTTAAAACTGCACATTTCGCCGGGCAGTGGTGGTGCACACCTTCAATCCCAGAACTTGGGAGACAGAGGCAGGCAGAGTTCTGAGTTCGAGGCCAGCCTGGTCTTCAGAGTGAGTTCCAGGACAGTCAGGGCTACACAGCGAAACACTGTCTCGAAAACCAAAAAAAAAAAACAAAAACAAAAAACCCTGTAAATTTCAGTTGTGTGTTTAATTGTTCCTTGTGACCCCCACCGAGACCCTTGGGGTGGTGGTAAGAAGGCACAGAATCAAAGAAACAGACTCTGGGAGTCAGGCAAGTAGCAAAAGCAGACTCCTTTATTGCAGGTATGGGGCAAACTTTTCTAGTCCCCTCCCAGCCTGATCAAATATCAGGGGTCTCTAGCCATGCTGGCAGATTAAAAAGTTAGCTAAGGAATGTTATCAAAGACATTTCGAAAATATCTAGGGCTGGCGAGATGGCTCAGTGGTTAAGAGTGCCAACTGCTCTTCTGAAGGTCCCAAGTTCAAATCCCAGCAACCACATGGTGGCTCACAACCATCCATAACGAAAACTGATGCCCTCTTCTGGAGTGTCTGAGGACAGCTACAGTGTACTTACATATAATAAATAAATAAATCTTTTTTTTTTAAAAAGGAAAATATCTAGGCTATCAATAAACAAGATACAGCAGAGGTTGACAATTTAGCTCTATATCAAGGAGCCCTGCTGATAAGGCACCAACAGCCTTAGCACTAAGGTGTTTGAATGATCCACCCATTTAGACTGATCAATGATGTATGACAAAAGAAAACCAACTGGCAATAGAACAGCTAGTCCAGGAGCAGCTGGAGGCTCAGCCTATAGAGGAATCCACCAGCCCTTGGGATTCTCAGGTAGTTGTCATTTTAAAAAAATATGGAAAATGGAGGTTGTTGAGAGATCTCAGAGCAATTACTAAGATTATTCACCCAATGGATTCCTTGCAGCCTGGAATCCCATTGCCTTCTTGTCTAAGGAATGGCCTATCATAGTGATTAATCTAAAAGATTGCTTTTTCACAATTCCTCTACATGAATGTGATAAGGAGAAGTTTGTTTCCTCAGTACCTACCTTTACTAGAGGTAGCCCAATAAAAAGACATCATTGTAATACCCTTCCACAAGGAATGTTAAAAACCCTGCATGTGTCAATATTTTGTACAACAGCGATTATACATGATTCACAAACAATTTCCCCAATCTATTATCTGTCATTATATAGATGACATTCTATTGCCTAATTCAGATATAAATATCCTGGAATGTTTGATGAAGTTGAAAAAAACAAATCTTGCCTTTCTGAGGATTTAAAATCGCCCCTGAAAAAATACAAAGAGTGGATTCGATTAATTATGTAGGATATAGAATAAGTCTGCAAAAGGTTAGGCCACTTAAGATGCAAATCAGGAAAGATCAATGAAGGACTCTTAGTGATTTTCAGGAGTTATTGGGAGATACTAACTGGCTGTGGTCTACAATTGGCTTGGCTACTCAAGTGCTAAGCAATGTATTTCAAACTTTACAAGGTGATAAAGACATAAATAGCCTGAGGAAATTACCAGCCAAGACTGAGAAGGACTTAGCTCTGGTAGAAACGAAATTGCAGGATACACAACTAGTTTGTATTGTTCCAAAATGGCCTGCATCTTAGTTATCTTACCTTAACTCATTCCCCTGCAAGAATTCTCATGCAGAAGGAAGATTATATATTAGAGTTGATATTTTTAAAACATAAACAGAGTAAGAAATTAAAATCCTACATGGAGATGGTCTCTGAATTGTTACTAAAAAGAAAAAGGCGACTTCAAAAATTAGTTGGAATGGATCCAGTTGAAATCGTAGTTCCTCTATTAATGCAGATAATGCCTCACTATGGACACAACATGAATGTTGGTAAAACGCATGCAGTAATTTCTTGGAGTAATTAACAACAGATAATTATGTGCAATACTCATGGTGTTCTCAGATTTTCAAGAGTCTTAATATAGTAACTGACTCTCAGTATACAGAAAGGGTTGTTTTACACAGAGACTGCTGATCTTATTTAGGATGATTCTGAATTGACTTCACTATTTATTCAACTACAACAAATTATCAGAAATAAGAGTAATTGACTATATATAAGACATATAAGATCCCATACAGGTCTGCCAGGCTCTCTGGCACAGGGTAATAATGAAATTGGCCAGTTATTGATAGGATTTGTACTAGAGGCTTCAGAATTAAAAAAAAAAAAAACAACACCACCATATTAACAGCACAGGTTAAAAGAAAGAATAATCTATCACAAGAAAAGGCTATCACCTGTCCTGATGTCTCTCTCATATAGTATTAGAAGTTCTTTTTTTTTTTTTTTTTTTTTTTTGATTTTCGAGACAGGGTTTCTCTTTATAGCTCTGGCTTTCCTGGAGCTCACTTTGTAGACCAGGCTGGCCTCGAACTCAGAAATCCGCCTGCCTCTGCCTCCCGAGTGCTGGGATTAAAGGCGTGCGCCACCACGCCCGGCAGTATTAGAAGTTCTAGTTCAAGCATTAAGGCAACTAAAAGAAATCAAGGGGATACAACTTGGAAAGAAAGAAATGGTGATTTTTCCATTTTCAAATTCTATCACAGTATGTATAAGTGAGCCAAAAAAATTCTACAAAAAATTACTTTGATAAACATTATAGCAAAGTGTCTGCATGCACAATTGACTTGAAGAAATCATTAGCTCTGCTACACAAAAGGTGATCAACAGGTAGAAAAAGAAGTTAGGGAAACAGACAGTTTATATTTGCCACAAACAAAATAAAATACATTCAATTTTTTCTAACTCATAAAGTGGAAAACTGCATGACAAGAAATTCAAGTATCTGAAAAAAGAAACAGGAAGATCAGAAGGTGGAAAGGTCTCCTTTGCTCATGTATCAATGGGATAAGCACATGAATATGTCCATCTTACTAAAAAGCAATCTAGAGATTCAGTGCAATTCCCATCAAAATTCTAGCACAATTCTTCACAGATCTTGAAAGAAAAATTCTCAACTTCATATGGAAAAGCAAAAAAAAAACACAGGAAAGATAAAATATTCCTGAACAACTTAAAGAACTTCTGGAGGTATCAATATCTGCAACTTTAACCTGTACAGCAGAAAAATAGTAATAAAAATTTACATGGAACTGGTATAGAATTAGATAGGTGGATCAATGGAATTCAATAGAACACCCATTAATAAACCCACTCACCTACAGACACTTAATTTTTGGCAAAGAAGCTAAAGCTGTACACTGAAAGGTGAGAGCATCTTCTACAAATGATGATGGTTTAACTGGACATCTTCATGTAGAAAAATTCATATAGATCAATATTTATCACCCTGCATATCACTTAAGTCCAAATGAATCCAAAACCTCATTATAAATCTATACACACTTTATCTAATAGAACAAAAAGTGGAAAATAACCTTGATCTTGTTGGAATAGGAAACAACTTCCTAAACAGGACACCCATGGCTCTGACACTAAGGTCAAGAATTAATAAATGGAACCTCATAAATGTGAAACCCTTCTGTAAGTCAAAAGACATCATCTTCAGGATACCTATAGATTAGACAAAGATCTTCACTAGTTCTCCATCCAATAAACAAGGATTCCTGCTTCTAAGTGGAACGAGGGGAGACTTGAGTGAGGGGTAACTGGGAGAAGAGGAAGAGCTGATATTGGGATCTAATATGAATAAATAACTTCAGTTAAAAAGATACATATGAAGAATAGGAAGACATTCATATACATGGAAAATAGAAACATGATATGTGAATATGTATATACTGCTTGCACCTTGAAATGAGGAGCATCTAAAGAATTCTCTAAATATTTGAGACCAAAAAAATATAGAAAAATGAATTGTCCTATTTTAGAATACATTACAATTATAACAATTAGCGTTTAATGTTTATTAACATATACAGAGATATGAATAAAATGGTGATCTCATCATTCATATGCACAGTTCAGTAAATTATAAAGTCCCTAATATTTATTCTTATATAGAAAGTCAATTACATGGTCATTAGGAAAATCTTGAAAATAATAAATGAAGAATAGGAAAATAATATTTAAAATAGTTTCATACAGAATTGACTATAGAGAATAGAAGAAAAAAAAGTGCCATATTTTTTCCATACATTTTCAATGATTTTTTTTTTTAATTTTAGCTGAGGTTTACCTCTTTACAGAGCATATGTGTATACACTCTGTGCTGTTGCTAACTGGACTCAGATACAGGCATCAGATGTCCCAAACTGACATTTAGGATGATTGTCAGCCACCACGGGGGTTGGGTATTGAACCAGTTTTCTATTTAAAAGAAAGCAACTCTATTAACTGGTACATCATCACAACAGCCCTCCAAGAGAATATGCCCATGTCAATCCTAGTCTCCTGGAGCCTGATCGTCCCTTTCTCAAAACCTGAAGAATACCTGGAACTTTGTGATAGTCTCCTTTCACTGCACAAACCAAAACCAATCAACAGGCCAGGCGGTGGTGGACCACGCTTTTAATCCCAGCACTTGGGAGGCAGAGGCAGGCGGATCTCTGAGTTTGAGGCCAGCCTGGTCTACAAAGTAGTTCCAGGACAGCTAGGACTACACAGAGAAACCCTGTCTCAAAAAACAAAAAACAAAACAAACAAACAAAAACAATCAACAGCGCAGTACCTTAGCCCTGTGTGCATGAGAACAATGCACTTCTTTGGATGGAGACAAAAGACAGAATTTTTCTCATAGTTACCTGATGAGTATTATTTAAAAATTGATATCTATTGTTATATTAATCTATAATGTATTTTCAAACTATAAAACATTGTGACCTATTATCACACAAGATCATACATAAGGTATTTTTTTCAGAAGCTAAGGTATAACATTAATAAATCAGTATATGAGGACAAATTAATGAATGCTGTGTTTATATCAGACAGTTCATTTATGTCAGGTACATAATTAATACAGAGTGTTTTGTTGCTTAATAAATATTTATATAATGATAAATGTAAAGACAGCTAAAACTTAAAAAAATATTGCTAAAATATTGTTTAAGGTTCAGTCAAAACTCCAGTGGTCTGTATGGGACGAATACCTAAAAAGCTCCCAGTGGATGTACAATCTCCAATGGCAAAAATCTTGACTAGCACAGTGATTAAGTAGCAGAGTTAAAAAACATGGATTGATGTGAATTGTATCAGCTTTGAACCTGCCACCAGAGAAATACAACCATGTTTGCAACCAACAAGCCCATTCTCTCAGAAATTATTATGTAAGTATCAGGCAACAATAAGATGAATTAAAAAAAATCAGGATTACCCACACTTACATGGTCAGCAATTTAACAACACAGTTATGAAATGCACACTAGGATTTGAAGATCAGTGTTCTTATGAGCAGCAGAGTAAGGTGTTTCATCATGGTCCAGTGCCTGTCCGTCCACTAGCCTAGTAGCTACTGTGACCTTGGAGTTTCCGAGTCTTCTTGTTTGGAGTTCCTACCACTGCTCTGGTGACTGAAAATTTCCACAAGACTTAACATGGGGAAAACTGCAGAGGAAGGGAATTTTCACATGGCTGTGAGACCTAAGGCAGTGTTCTCTAGTCCTAGTTCCACAACATGCAGCTCCAGACTCCTTCTGACAGGGATGGGCTGCTGATCCCACTCTCTTCCTTCAGGCCCTCAGTCCCTCTTCTGAGTTCTCCTGTAACAAAATCAATTACGACCAAGGAATAACTCTTTCCACCTGCTCCATGTGTTTCCCATCCCCAGGCTGTCCCATCAGTTGTCCTGAAGCTGAAGAGAAATTACCTTTCCCTGCAAGGTACTGACATAGACCTAGTGGGTTCCTTAAAATCTAGCCACTGGAAGGTCTTCTAGAAATGCCCATCAGGCTCCTATAGTGTGGCTCTTATTATTTATCTTACCATGCTCTTCCACAAATAGTTGATGTTCCAAATCCAGTGAGCTTCAGTCTCCATGTTCTTCAAATATGATATGGTTAATTATCCTGAGCCAAGGACTTGCATCTTTATCAATCTACACATGCTGTCTTCCACATAACTCAAACAGTGAATCAACCTGGACCTATTTTGTCAACCATCACCATATGCTTGCAGTACCATAGATAAGAAGTGTGTGTATAAATGGTTATAGAATGAATATTGTGTGAGGGGTACAAGGTAAGATGTGTCTTCATTGTGTACTTCTAGAAATTTTTCCATGAACCTGGAAGTCACTTCAGATCTGGGTAATGATCTCTCAGTCATTAAGCAGTGAGGCCTAAATCCACTGAACATGTGCAATGAGAATGAAGAGAGACTGTCCAACTGGTTGCAATTTCCAGACTGTTAAGAGCTACTCAAGCCACCTAATTTTCATTTGCCTGGTATGTGAGTTTCAACATCCCTGCTTAAGCAATTGGCAGAAAATACTAATGATCATCTGAAATCAAGGGCCACTATTCCTTCTTCTCGTACGTAGATTCTACTAACGAGGAGGTCCTGTTTCATCGAATTGCAATATTGAGACCAATGAAATGTTATCATTCAGTAGTTTCACACAAGTTGAACAATTTCCTTGTTTTTTTTTTTAAACTCAAGGAAAATATATGGAGTGATATGGATTTGTTCCTTGTACCATTTGATTTTTTCTTAGATCCTAATTTACTGAAACTTCCTGAATTGAGGATAAATATTCTAATATAATACTTGAACTTGGAGTAAAAGTATTTCTTTCAGTACTTCCCAGTGTATTTCCAGGATGGTTTGATTTGTAAACTGTTCATGAGTATGCACCTCATCTACTATAAAAACAATTGTTCTCTAAGAATTACAGATTCATATTTGTATAAATGAACTCATACATGAAATTAAGATGAAGATAATAATAGTAAATTCTTGAGTTTTGGTTCAGAATGTATATTCTGAGATGTGTAAAATATTAGCATTCTGTAGATGATTTAAGAAAGAATGGAAATCTATTTCATTCCTTAGGGTAGAGTGGAGTATTAAGGCACAACAGGACCAGACACCACAATGTCTTGTAATATGTGTCAATGGGCAGCGTTTTTCTGAGACGTATAGGACTTTTGTTCAATAAATGGGAAATAATGACTTCAGAACCATGCAGAGACACAGCAAAGTCTGGATAGGTATCCTTGAAATCTATGAAGCCATGTTTTCATTTATTTTTGTAGATTATTCCCTCATACTTCCTTGAACTCAAGAGAGAGAGCAGACTTGTTGCTGAGGCTCTGAAAGCTTCTACATATTTTCTGTTTCTTTTTATCTTAACCTAGTAATACTTGCCTGGAACATTGAACTGAATCTTACCTATTTTAGTTAACACAAATCACCATAAGTAAAACAGTGTTTCTAACTCTTTTAATGCTAAACACTGACATTGAATTCAAATTATTTTTAGGTGGGCAGACTACCCTGCAGTTCAATGAATGATTTCTCAGTTTTAAGACAATTGGAACTACGTGTTTTCCTATGCTTTTAAGCAACCACTGTGACAGGGTCATTACATCTCAAAGGGATTGTTATCCACCAGTTGAAAATCACTACTATTAAGTTTATGATACAGGTTTGCAAAAATATTCATGACTTCCCCATATGTTTTATGTGAGGCATTTCCTGGGAAGATGCAACATATATTGATCTGAGTAACACAATGGGCAAATTGAAAACAACCAAAGCAAACTTGTTGAATCTTTCAGCTTTATTGGAGTTAGTTACAGGACAATAGGAAAGGAGTTGTTAACCAAATCACAAAAGACTCAGTCACCTGTTATCTTATAAGGTGAAGCAAGCAATTGAGAAGAATTATGATTACTGGATACTCGAAGCACACTTCACACTTGTAAGCATATTTATATGATAAAGAATATGCTGTCTGGGTGGCTCAGTTTGCCAGATACTCTTTTAAGTATTATAACTTTTCTTAATTGGTTCATTTAAATTAAATATTCAAAATGTTATCAGTTTTATTAGATATTTTTGGGATTATATTAAAGACCTTAAATAGTTTCCTTTTCAAATGGATTATTTCTGTCTCAATGAAAGTGTTACACAATACTATCTTCTGACTTCCCAACTTGTCTTCATCTTGTAACATTTAAGGGTGAACAAGTAAAAAGGTGTCATGAAAAGCTTTCTACATTTTCACATTTTCAGAGGTTCTGCCAGCATAAATAGTTGACATTATCTAAGATGTGAACATTGCATGAAAGTTTTGACAGGATTTTCATAATCATACTAATTCTCTAGTGTGGAGCCTCAAGTGTGGTCAAGAATACACCATGAATAAAACATATGCCACATTTTCCCCAACAGAAATACTTTCCCTTAAAAAGTTCTTAGATGTTTTCTCTTGACCTGAAGTGAAGTCAAAGATATTTCTTCATACAATGCATGAGTTAAGTTTCTAGCCTGTAAGTATTCACTGTTACATTCTAGGACATAGGCCAAAAGGAAAGGATTCATACCTACAACATATTTGAAAAGTTTCTCTTCTCTAAGTACTCTCTAATGAATTTTAAGATTATATCTTGGTAAAGGATTGTCTCCTTTACTTCATTTATAAAGATTCTCTACTGTATAAAATAACTGATGATTTCTCAGACTGACATTGTGAGTATTGTTTTTGTCACATACAAATTATTTGTAAGGTTTGTCTCCTATATGAATTTTCTGATGATATTTAAGATGGGATTTTTTGGTAAAGCATTTGTCACATTCACTGCATTTGTAAGGTTTCTCTCCTGTATGAATTCTCTGATGAGTTCTCAGACTGCCTTTTACAGTAAAGCATTTGTCACATTCACTGCATTTGTAAGGTTTTTCTCTTGTATGAATTCTCTGATGAATTCTCAGACTGCCATTTTGACTAAAGCATTTGTCACATTCACTGCATTTATAAGGTTTCTCTCCTGTATGAATTCTCTGATGAATATTAAGATTATAGTTTTTAGTAAAGCATTTGTCACATTCACTGCATTTATAAGATTTCTCTCCTGTATGCATTTTCTGATGAATATTACGATGAGATTTTTGAATAAAGCATTTGTCACATTCACTGCATTTATAAGGTTTCTCTCCTATATGAATTCTCTGATGAATATTAAGATGGCATTTTCGGATAAAGCATTTGTCACATTCACTGCATTTATAAGGTTTCTCTCCTGTATGAATTCTCTGATGAATATTAAGATGGCATTTTCGGATAAAGCATTTGTCACATTCACTGCATTTATAAGGTTTCTCTCCTGTATGAATTCTCTGATGAATATTAAGATGGCATTTTCGGATAAAGCATTTGTCACATTCACGACATTTGTAAGGTTTCTCTCCTGTATGAATTCTCTGATGAATTATCAGATTGCCTTTTGTAGTAAAGCATTTGTCACATTCACTACATTTGTAAACTTTCTTTTCTGTATGAATTCCCTGATGAATACTAAGATGGATCTGATGGGTAAAGCATTTGTCACTTTTACTACTTTTGTAAGGTTTCTTTCCATGATAAATTCTCTGCTGACTTTGAAATTTTTCTCCCTGGGTAAGATATTTGTCAAATTCACTACATTTGTAAGGGTTCACTCCAGTATTGTTTTGTTTCACATTGACTTTATGTTTAGAAACAAAAACCTTCTCAGAGTCTGCATTTCGGTTGTGTTTTTTCTTCTGCATGTGGATTCCTTGATTGAGACTAATGGTAGAAAACAAACTCACACTGTTTACAGCGTCATTGTATTTGCAAACTTCTTTAGTGTTCCTGGGCTTAAGTCTTTTTTGGTTCGAGTATTGAAGAGAGCTGTGATTGGTTTTATAAGGTGTACATTGGGGAGATTCAAGAATCACCTTGCTGAGCTTGTCCCATTTAGAAGACTTAGCTTGAATATTCATGTGTTCATGGACAATGTACTGGCTGTCTTGATCCAAGACCTTCCTATACTTTCCATGTATGCAATGATTTTCTGGAAAAAAAAAACAATACAAAACAACAACAACAAAAACACGGGGCAATTAGAGGTGACATGAATTACTTATATAAGGAGTAAGGGACTCAATAATCAGTGAGGTTATGGATTCGTACTCTCAAGAGAGGTCTCTCTCTCTCTCTCTCTCTCTCTCTCTCTCTCTCTCTCTCTTTGAATCATTACATGTATCCTCAGAAGAACCTCAAATATGGTCTATATCAAATGACTGGAAATGATAATAGCCTGCTAAATTTTATTTTCAAATTAAATATCATGCCACCTCAAATATAATAACCCAGAATTGCTCCTGTCTTAAGGAAAAAGAGGGACAAAGAATGGGAAAGAGACTGAAGGGAAGGCCATCCAAAGACTGGACCAAAGAGATGCAGATCCTTGCAGCCAACCATTGGACTGAGCAAGGGAACCACAATGAAGGAGCTAAGGGAAGGCCTGAAGATGCTGAAGGGCTTTGCAACTGTATAGGAGGAACAACAATATCAAGACCCACAAAGCACTCAAGTGTCAAATCACCAAACAAAGAGTACACATGGAAGTACAAATGGCTCCAGCTTTATATATAGCAGAGGATTGCCTTCTGTGGCATCAACAGGAGGGGAGTCCCTTGGTACTGTGAAGGTTCAGTATCCCAGCATAGGAGAATCCTAGGGGCATGAGGTCGGAGTAGGTGGATCAGTGGTGGGAGCATCATCATAAAAGCCAGGGGGAGGGGTGGGATATAAAGTTTCCAGACAGGAAATGAAGAAGGGGCATAACATTTGACTTGTAAATAAATAAAGACCAATAAAAAAGAAAATTGTACTTTGCGTAAGCTGGACAGATAAATGATCCATCTGTAGTGAATTTCCCGAAAGTAGAACTCTAAATAATATATCTCTAATTCTATGGTTACAATTTGATTCAGAGTGACACTGAATCAGGTATAAACTTGGTCAGGTATAAATTTATGATATAGCCGATAGTGTCAAGGAAATCACTAATAAATAGATTTGTTTCAACATCAAAAATGCTAGGATAAAGATTATGTTGTCCCAGATCTAAACAGAGAGATCAAATGTCAAAATGTTAAATTAAAAAAAAAAATTGCCAAAACCAACAGCTCTATATCCACTTGAAACCTTGTATATTTTTAGATTCATAAAGAAGGAAACATTTTAAAGCAATAGTAAGATTTTTACAATTGCAACTATTATATTTATAGAAATATAATTTCTGGTTCTGGACATTTAAATTTTTACTTGAACTTTTTTAACTTGACTGAAGCTAGATAAGAGATAAGGAGTGATCTCAGAGAATATAGCACTGGTTACTTTTCCAAAGAAAGCAGAGAAATGTGAAGGAAACACAATGAAAAAGTTATGATTTTAACTAGAATTTCCCTCATTCAGGGGTCTCTGGGCATCTCAGAGCATTTACATAAACACATAGTAGGAAAACTCAGAGAAACAAATAGGAATTCAACAAGAACTTCATTCTTACCCACAAACAATAGATTGTTGTAATTCTCCAACATCACATCCATGTACAATGTCCTCTGAGCAAAACTGAGACATTCCCATTCCTCCAGTGAGAAGTACAAGGCCACGTCCTTGAAGGTTAACAGACCCTGTAATGGAAAACTACCTACTTGATACTGGACAAAAATGCTTTTCTACTTTTAAAAAAGAAGTAATTAAGATATCCTTTTTGGCTGGACGTGTTTGCAAACGCCTTTAATCCCAGCACTTGAGAGGCAGAGGCAGGTGGATTTCTGAGTTCGAGGCCAGCCTGGTCAACAGAGTGAGTTCCAGGATAGGATAGCCAGGGCTGTACAGAGAAACCCTGTCTCGAAAACAACAACAGCAACAATAACAACAACAACAACAACATCCAAAAGATATCCTTTTTTTAATGTAGATAAGGAAGGAAAATATTGAAGGATAAATGTTTTCTGAAAGTGTTATTGAGATGTGTCTGAAGATACGAATTGCTGCTCTTTCACTGACAATCTATAAAATGACTTACTATAATGCTCACATTTAGAATGGCTCTCTAAATAAAAAAAAAAGAAAAGTAAACAGATAGGCTCTCATCTTCAAGAATTTTCTGTGATTTACATAGACGATCACAGCAAATGAAAGATGTGCTACCATCATTCTTTTCAAAAATTTTGATGTGCAGTTTCGATTGTATACTGTCTTTTAATGTCATCTATTATGAAATTTGGTTCCAAGCAGTCACATGGCAATTAACAGTAGATTGTTAAACCCAGTTCTTTAAAATCCAATGATCTCTTCTGAACACTACTGACAAAAGGAATACATAGCACATATGCATACATTCAGGCAAATATAAGCAACGTATATTGAAGAGAAATGAACTTTAACTTTATTCAACGAAACTTCCTTATATTTCTTTTTCACTGAGAATGCATGATGTAATTTCAAAAGCAGTAAACATTTATAGAACATAACATGTACTTTTGATGTCTAGATGCAGTAATGTACCTTTATGAAATATGGGTTGATATCAAACAGAATCCCAGTGTCCCATTAGAGATAGTCAAGTTATGATAAAAAAAAATGTGCTTTCAAATTTTACAATGTCCACTTTGTTCAAATATGGACACTACCTTAGTCTTATGTGTAGCTGTGTCTCACATCTGTATTACAACATGTACGTTTGACAACCTGAGGTCTAAGTTCAATGCTGCACACGTTCTAGAAGAAACAGGTAGAATACAAAATGCAGAAATAATGGATGGACTAAATGACTTAGTTTTTTCTTTAAACACACTAGAACTGCAACATCAGGGCATCATACACTGAACGTTCCATATGACACAGAAAATCAAATGCTTTTGGAAATTATTTTATGAGAATGTATTCAAAACCATAAAATAGAAATGAACAGTTTTAGAACACTTTAAAATTATTTAACCACATAGTGGCTCACAACCATCCTTAACAAAATCTGATGCCTTCTTCTGGAGTGTCTGAAGACAGCTACAGTGCACTTACATATAATAAAAAAATAAAATATTTTAAAAAATGGTGGAATCTGATACAATTCACTTTCCTTCTGGAGCAGATTTCTTGGTTGATGGGATGCTGGATAATAATGTTTTCCTATATTATAAATTCCTTCACAATTACGGTGCCTCCTCATAAAAGTTGATACAGAAATACAGCATTGATGGGATAAATCTTTTCCCACATTACAATGAACACATAAGAGTCTCTAGCTCTGGGTTCCACGAATACAAAACATTTTTATCATACATAGGGATCATTCCTAATTGTTAAAATGTTGATATAAGGGGTCAGCCGTCCTAAAACTCATTCAGGCTTCACATTTGCTCTCATTCTCTTTCCTGGATGTTTCTTGTGTCCTATGTAATATTTCCAGATCATTTATAATTTTAAATAATGTTTACTGACTTTAATTTCATATGGAATGTTGTTTTTGCTGGCATGTATCTCTGTGCACATGAGAAACGCAGGCAAGGGTAAAAGATATTCTTGAAAAAAAAAGAGTTCTGGAAGGAAAAGAGGTCCCCAGGCAGGTACAGAAAACTGAATCTGAATACTGCAAGAAGAAGAGACCTTAACTGCAGAGCCACATTTGGACTCTTAATTAGCTCCGGTGGAGACATAAATAAATATGCTTAATAACAATTTCATTAATACCATATGGTCTTTCACTATAAAATGATTAGATATTTATGTATAAGCAAATTTCATATGTGGCAATGCATTCCAATGAAGTATAATAATTTTTGATCAAATTGTGTTTTTAAATTGAGGGAGAGTTATACTAAATATACATTAAAACTTAATAAATTATTCCTCATTTTATTAACCTAACTGAAAATTTCAGTATTCTAATTTTAACTTTTTTTCTTCAGAATTTGACCATATGTATATCAAAATTACACTTTTTATAGAAAAGTGTGATCTGTCATTCATCCTTTGTTTATAAAAATTAAAATATACAGACATTGTATTGTCTTTACTGCAATATACCTCAAAAAATGCAAGCCTTCGCCATGAACAAATTATTAAAGGGTAAAGGTACTTGTTGTTTCTACTTTAAAAACTAATCTAATTCTCTCTAAATATATTGGAGCTCATTATTATGTCTGAATTCAGTCCCCAGGGTTTGGTGCTGTACTCGTGGTTTTAGGGGCATAATGTATCATTCAGTGTACGTAAAAACCTTCAGATATACACTTATGTACTTAAAGAAAATAGTATCGTAATGAAAAATAGGAACATTGCCACAACCCTAAAGTTTTCCCTATATAATGCACAGCTTGACTGAAGAGGATTAGCATAGACTGATTCAAGCCTTTCCCTTCTAAGAAAAAGGAGACAAAAAATGAGAAAGGAGTTTCATTTATTTTTGAAAATTGGTGGTTTATGCACAGCACCATAGCTATCCTCTCTAGAAAAATTTTACTAATATAGTTCATGTGATGAAATGCAAAGGTGAAGAAAACAGGACTTAAAATTATTTCTGAAACCAAAAGGAGGGATAAATAACTATATATTGTGAATTTTCCACAGAGATAATATCTCTCTTGAGATAAATAGATTTCAGGTGTCAACTGTGATTACTGTGTGACATGAGGTGTGAAAAAATTGTTTTCAGAATACTGAAATCTGTATCAGCTCACAATCACACTAATGGTAAAGAAACATATTTTCCTTCCATCATCTGTGACACTAGAGAGCTAATAATATATTTACTATTAGGATGCAAGACAGTGGATCTCTTATAATTTTACCTTCTACAAATTCTACTCTTTCATATCTTCTTTAGTGATGTGAATTTATACTTATTTCTATATCCTCATTCACAAACTTGTGTTTAGAAACCTGACCATCCCTGAAATGCAATTTATGTGGCACAAGAGACCTTACTTCACACTAATAAAAAAGGACAGAACTTATTCAACATAGAAAATATCCATCAATCTGTTCTTTGAGCATCATTCTAATAAATCTTATTTGAGACATGCAGGTCTCTAGTCCAAGGGAATTATATATCCTCACAATATAAAAATCAAGTTAAAATATAAAGCCATTATATGCATGAAAGGGAAAAACATTAAATTCTCATTATTACAAATGATATAGATCACAGAAAATAAGCCCTTTAGATACCATTCCACATATAGAGATTAAAACTTTTGGAGGACTTGAATAAAAAGAGATTTTTTAAAAAAGAAATGTGGAAAGGACACTGACCTGTGGTGTATTTACCAGAGACACACTCATTCTTGTTGTTGTCCTTCTCCCAGGGTCTCTGTGAAGAACAAAGATTGAATTCTTCTTGAAATTTCACATCAAGGTCTGAATGATTCAGAGATAAAATAAATACAACACCATTATAGACAATGCTAAATCACATTATTTATATATATATATAAACATTAAAAGCAAAATGATACCAGGAATCTTGACAATGTGCAGTCTTGAAAGTAAGTAATGATATATTTAGACTGTAAGTGTAACCTAGTTCCTCCCACCACCCTAGAGTCTCAAAGTTTATTCACAACACCTGATATGGAAACCCCTGCCACCTGACCTAAATGACACACAGCAAAAGAAAATTGAGAGGCTGGAGTTAAAGCAATTTGACAATGTTAATAAAATTTCCCTACCCCAAATCACTAATGCAATACCAATTCCCATGAGAAAATGAATTATGAAACAAACTCAAGAGGCAAAAGTGAAAATATAATCTGAACCCCATTCAATGTGGACAAATGACATAAAGAGGGAACAAGCACAGGAATTCAAAGAAGACAAAAACAAACTTGATGAAAGTCCAGAGAATTCCTACAAGTGGGTAAGAGAATAATTATACATATGCAGGATGTGAACATCTTATCCAGAGATATAAAAATCTAATGAATTCTCAATCTGAAATGAAACAAGAAATGAACTCTGTAAGCCCGGTGGTAACTCATTGGCCAATATATAAAGATACAGCATTCAGACAAAAAAAAAAAAAAAAAAAATCAGCTCTTCAATGAAAGGTCTTTCATCCTAGCTCTCAGGGATGTGACCTAAAAGCCATTCTGGTCTCTATATCAGGAGATGTGAAAGTCAGTACTACCGTGTGGAACCCTGTTTTACAAACAAACAAAAGAACAGGAATCCCATACAAGAAATTGGAGCTTTGTCTGCTACATTGATATCAAAATCAATTTAAAAAGTACAAGGATATTAGAAGACTGATTCTCCTATTGGATAAAACTTTTATCTTTTAAAGTTGGATCCTGAGTGGGTCACAATGTTTGGAGGAATTTAGCTGTTGGAACATTACTGAATAAAGTATGACACTGGGGGTTGGCTATGAGAATAAAGAATAGATCCAAGGCATCTTAATTCTCTCTTTCTCTTTAGTGACTGGGGTTGATGATGTGATCTTTCACCTTTCTACTTCAACAACATGACTATGTTCTATCAGTCCTCCCTGTCATGGTTGATGGCTATCCTCTGGAAGCCTTACCCAAAGTAGTTTTTTTCTTCTATTAGTTTCCTTGAACATGGTGCTTAATGAAAGCAATAGACAAAAACCAATTACAGTAAAACATATTCTGATTGGATTTAAGGTTGCCTTTCAGAGAGAGAATTCATGTCATATTCTGAAACCTAATCAAGAACAGGAAGTATGTTAGGTCATGAGAACTATGAGTCCATTTTAAGAAATGGTATCATCTAAAATTATCATAGTCATATTGTGTTGACTTCTCCCAGTAAAACGTAGATGACTTAATGGACTCAGACTCACAGCATACATTTAGACATTATAATGTATATATTTGAGGTCTACATCTAGGAATATATGTTTATGAACACTTTTTTGATAAAAAGAACAATTCCAGTGTTACATCTAGTTTACAGATAGTAAAGTGATGGTGAGTAAAACTGTACTTCCAAATTCTACAACTGTCAGTTTTGCTCAGATAGGAACCCTGTATCTCTCTTGTCTGAAGTTGGGTGTCAACAGCTAGTCTAAGATGCTCAGTTTGGATTGTAAGACCTATATACAATGGAGCATCCTTTCTAGAAGAAAGAAAGAGAGTTAGAACACCAAATGTGGGGCTGGTGAGATGGCTCAGTGGGTAAGAGCACCCAACTGCTCTTCCGAAGGTCAGGAGTTCAAATCCCAGCAACCACATGGTGACTCACAACCATCCGTAACGAGATCTGACTCCCTCTTCTGGAGTGTCTGAAGACAGCTACAGTGTACTTACATATAATAAATGAATAAATCTTTAAAAAAAAAAAAAAAACAACACCAAATACAAGAATGACTTAAAAGAAATATGTTTCTTTCTATTGTAGCAGTTAGGAAGTGTAAAGTCAGTGTATACAAAAAAAATTACAAACAAGACATAGAATCAAATACCTTGTGATATGATTTTATAAGAATTTTACATGAAGAAGAGTTAAATGATTATTTAATGAAGAATTAATTTGAGAATATTTAATGATATAAATAAAAAGTTAGCAATAGGTAGCATTAATATAATGTTTGTGACTACATGAAAAATCAATACAGATAATAATTTCATAACTTACACAGTGGTTTCCCTTCAGAATCGTTAGACATACATGTATAACTAAATGACAGATGTGAAAAAAGTGATAAAGTAAAATGATTTTTATAATGGAAATGACCATATTAAGATGTATAAGAATCATACAAACACTTCATTTTTTATGGATACATAAATCATGAATCTATTACTGGCACAACTGAAAATATGAAACTTTTGACTTCAACAATATTCTTCTCTTTATTATTTGAGCTCATTGATCTAACATGATTATAGATTACACAAAAAAGAATCATCTAAGATTCTTTGACTTTATCCCTATTCTTTTCTTTTTTATTTTATTTTTTTATTAGGTATTTTCTTAATTTACATTTCAAATGCTAACCCAAAAGTCCCCCAGACACCCCCCCCCACTCCCCTACCCATCCACTCCCACTTCTTGGCCCTGGCGTTCCCCCCATACTGAGGCATATAAAGTTTGCAAGACCAAGGGTGTGGGAAGTATTTATCCATAGCTTAAAATCAGGAGAGCATGGAATCATATTTTTCAAGCCCTGAGAGAAAATAACTGGCAACTGTAATGTTAAATTCAGAAAAGTGGCTACAAGTATTGACAGTGTAAAACATATATTTTCACACAGTATATATAAGATTAGACACCTTTTTACACAAAAACCTACATAGAAAATAATCTAATGAAAATATGGACAAAAGAATAAGACATAACATTTTCATGAGAACTTCGGAAATAAGACATTTTTTTGTGAAGAATGAATGAATATAAGAAAACTAGGAAATATTCCTCGTGTTCTACATAGTAAAGCTCTCTCCCATACAAGGAATAGAGACATTATGAACCATATTTTTGCCACTCATAATGCACACAAAATTTCTAGATTGCAAATACTAAGGAATACAGTCTCGCAAAGGACAGATTTTTCATTGACCAATCATCAAAGAAGTTCACAATGCAACTCTTGGTAGAAGTCAGAATAGATAGCACAGCTGTCTACATAATGAAGACTATTATTTGTGAATCTTGGTTTTCAGTTCAGGAAGAAATTCTGCCAAACTAAACTATTGTGTAGGGATATTCAAACCTGTTCTGACTTAGGGTGTGGTCCAGCACAAGGCACACAACTTTCCTCACTGTGGTTGGAATACAAGCAAGCCTTTAGGATTTGCTCTAATCCCAAACAACCAAAGTACATTTACTAAGTAGAAGGAGGTGCACATGTTTGAAAGTGTTGTCTAATTGAATGGCAGAAAATGTGAAATATCAGAGAAAGATCTTAGAGAACAGGATATGCCCAAAACTACTGAGGTGAGAGAGTAAGAGGAAGCTACTTAAGGGAGAGAAAGACAGTACAGGAAGAAGAGAATGGTAAAGGAATACAGTAGAGTCCATGGGCAGCAGTACAGTACAGTTGAGAGGGTAGAGCCACAGAGAGGGAGAAGGAAACAGTTTTACTGGGAGAGTTTTACTTTATTTAGCTAAATATTTTTCTATAGCTTTATTTTGCATATATGCCCCATGACAATCTCTGGTGTCCATAAAGGTCAGAAGAGAGCACCATATCCCTTGTAGCCAGAGCTGTGTGGATACTGGGAATCAAACCCAGGTCCTTTGCAAAATCAGCAAGTGCTCTTATACATTGAGCTGTCTCTCCAGTCTCTCTGTGGTTTAAAAGCATGTGATGGTGTTATGTTATTTAAGGAGTATACTTTGCATGCTGAACACATTGTCAATTTGCATTTGTTTATATTTTACAGGCATGTACCAACATGCCCAATTTAATGAATTTACTTTTTTTCCCACCTTTTTGTGGGTTTGGGTGTTTTGCCTGCAAGTGCCTGTGCAACATGTGCATGCAGTACCCACAGAGACCAGAAGAGGGCTACCAGATTCCCTAAAACTGGAGTTAATAGTTATGCATGACCTTGTGGGTGCTGGGAACCAAACTCTGGTCCTCTGGGAAATCAGCCAGTGCTCTAACCACTGAGTCATCTCTTCAGACCCTTGTTTGTTAGAGAAAGTTTCTGCTATGTTAATACTAGCTGTCATCAAACTTGTCATCCTCCTGCTTCAGGCTTCTGAGGGCTGAGGTGACAGACATGCACCACAACATCTGGCTTAATAAAGTTATTAAATGTTGATATAAGTTATTTTATAAGATTGCACCCTGTGTCTTTGAAGAGAAAAACCCTTTAGGGCAGTGTCATAGATTTTGATCATGTACTGATTTTCCTACATCGCTGACTTTTAGTGGTGTTTGCCAGGCAGATGTACCCTGACTGCTGGAGGGCTGTGCTTTCTCAGTCCCAGAGTGAGAGTAAACACTGGAATCACACACACACATGCATGTGGCTATGTCCAGGTTTTAAATTTTTCTTTCTTTATTCTATTTTCTTTTTTTTTTCTTTTTTTTCTGGTTTTTTGAAGTTTATTAATGTTTATTAATGTGTTTTATCTGCATGTGTGCAAGTGTGTTAGGAGGTCAGAAGAGGCCATCAGATACCCTGTTGTGAACAGTCATGTGAGTACAGACAGTCAACCCAGGTTCTCTGCAGAAGAAACAGGTACTCTTAACCAGTGGGCCATCCCTCTAGCCTGCATCCAGCCTTTTATGTAGGTTCTGAGAATCCAAACCTCAGTCAGTCAGGCTTTCCCAGGTTCTTTACCAACGGAACCATTCCCCAGCCCAAAACAACTTTTTAGTTTGGAGATAGGACTTATTTTGACTCATTTAAAAAAATTTATCTTTTATGTATGTGTGTAAACTGTCACTCTCTTTTTCTTTGTTTTTTCTTTTTTTTAACTTTGTAAGTATTTATCATTGCTCATCCTGTGTGACATTTAGAGTTATATCACAGTTTTAGTGAGGTTGCCGAGAATATGTTGCCAGTGGGTTTATATACATTCCTGCATTTTAAGAAGTGATTTAGAGGCTTGGGGAGACAGCTCAGTAATTAAAAACACTCTGCTGCCCATGTGGAGGACCAGGGTTCAACTCCCAGGACTCACATGGTGGATCAGAATTGAAACTCCAATTCCAGGAAGTACAATGCCCTCTTCTGACCTCTGTGGGCACCAGGCATGTATGTGATGGGGCACAGATACACATGTAGGCGACACCCTTATACAAAAAAATAATATGTTTTCAATAAAATAAGAAAAATGTTTAAAAGGAAAGTAGTAACTCAGGCTGGGAATGTGCTAGCCTGGCACCACAAACCTTGTGTTCAGAGCTCAGACCCATATCACATGTTGAGGAGGTACATGCTTTTAGTCCCCTCAGCATTTGTGAGGTAGAAGCAGAGGGATTAAACAGTCAGGCTCATCCTCTGTAACATAGTCAGTTTGAGGAAGACCAGCCTGAGCTGCATAAGACCCTCACTTGAAACACAAAGGAGGCAACGAATGACTGTGGTCCAGGATTCTGGGGTCACTGCCCCCAGCTTTGATTTACAAAGCACCAGCTCTGTACAGTATGCAGCACCCAGAACCAACCTCACAGCTAATAATGCATTTGCTCCTGAGCATAAGGAAGAGAGGCCAGGTACTTTTCCAAATTCTTTAGAAATAAAAAGTTTATTTAATTCTCCACCACTTGAAGCAAGGATGCCTTTTGCCAGCTACATTTTAAAGAGAGGAACTAGGATCTGAAGAGATGGCTTGGTGGTTAAGAGCACTGGCTGCTCTTCAGGGGACCAAAGGTTGTTCTCAGGTACACACATAGTGGCTCATGACCACCAACTATGACTGCAGTTCCTAGGGAACTGATGCTCTCTTTCGCCTCTGTGAGTCCCAGGCATGCATATGGTACACTGACTTATATTCAATGAAACATCACACATAAATAACAATGAAGTATTTTTGTTTTGTTTTTTGAGACCTGATTTCTCTGTGTAGCCCTGACTGTCCAGGAATTCACCCTGAATACCAGGATGGACTTGAACTCAAAGATGCACCCTCCACCTGAGCACTGGGATTAAAGATGTGCACCACCAAGGTCAGCTTTACCCCTCAGTTTCATCATCTGTAAAGAGAAGAATTCCAATGCCCTTCCTAAGGCTTGGGCATATTTGTTTGTCTGTATGAGTTGAGGAGCTTAAATTCACTCCTGAAGACTGGGGATGTTGCTCAGTGGTAGAGCACCTGTCTACCATGCATAAGGCTGTGGGTTGCAAGCTCCACCCCAAGCCCCACCCTCAGTAATAATAATTAAAATTAAAACAAAATAAAAACATCATCCAAAGGATTAAAGCAGTGCTTGGTTCAGAGTCTTGTATGGAATGTCTGCTGTTTCCATGTAAACAGTGGAATCATATGTAGCATGTTTAAAAATATGTTTTCATGACCCAGCAAGATGGTTTGGTAGGTAAAGGCACCTACTCCCCAGCTGGATCCCTGATCCCAGGAGGAAGGAAAAAATGGCCTCCTGTAAGCTGTGTTTCCCCTCCACAAATAGATTTTTTAAAATTCAGTTATTTTTGTTTTGTTTTGATTATTTTTTTCAAGGCAAGATCTTACTACTTACCCTGGCTGTCCTAGAACTCTATGAACCAGGCTAGCCTGGAACTCAGAAATCCACCTGCCTCTGCCTCTTGTGTGCTGGCATTAAAGACATGAGCCACTACACCCAACAATAAATGTAATTTTTAAAAATGTTAATGTATGTTCTTAAATTTAATATTCTGTGGGAAATATGTATCTACTTACATAAGTTGTTATTCAATTCCCTCACACTTCAGATTATTTTTGTGTTGAGCAAGGCTTATTCTGGAGACTTATGCTGAGGTTGTTTTTGCAATAGTACTGAGTCTGCTGTGGTGACAAGATTGGAGATGTCTTGTGAGGTGGCAGTAGCTCACTTTCAGTGAACTGACAGTGTCCCAACTTCTGCTGGGCTCTTTATGGCTACCTGTCCTTGACTTCTAGTCTCACCATATCATCCCTGGTGGGGAAACTATTTCAGAGCATGTCAGCTGCATGCAGTTGGGAACGGTGATCTTGTCCATTTCTCTCCCTAGTGCCCTGGCTAGTCCAGTGCTTGGGACACACCAGTACTCCATATATGTATGTGGAAGGACAGATGAGTTCGTCTAAGACCACAAGCTTTACTAAGTATGTTGCCTTTGAACCAGGCTCTCCGGCTGCAGCTCTCCAAGACATGACATTTCAAAGTTGAGAACAGTCTGCTTTGTGTTCCCATCCCTCATGGGATGTGTGTGTAGGTAAGCGCCGACTGAGCTCACTTGACAGAGCTCTGAAGCAGACACATTTGTGGTATTGAGCATTCTGTCCCTGATGCCCAATGTCAAACTCTTAGGGGACACATGGCCAAGTCTGGTATTGTTTTCTTGGTGTGATGTAAGAAAATGTGCCAGGGAGTTTGTTGAGGGTATCTGCTGCAGGTATCCCCCTTTATAAATGAGAGTGAAGCGATGACTCCCCTCTCAGCCTTTATTATTTTTCAAGATTTATTATATTAGTGTTATTATTATGTTTCTGTCCATTTTCAAATTTCTATCTCTGGTCTATTGTCAAGTGTGAACATTTCGCCAACCTGCATATATTTACACGACTTGTTTTCTGGTGCCCTCAGAAGTTAGGAGAGGGAATCAGGTCCCTACAGATGTTTGAGAGCCACCATGTTGATGCTTGGAATCAATTTTGAGTCTTCTACAAGAGCAGGCCAGTGTGCTCTTAACATTTTTTTAATTTTGTATTTATGTATATGAGTACACTGTAGCTCTCTTCAGACACACCTGAAGAGGACATCAGATCCCATTACAGATGGTGGTGAGCCACCCTGTGGTTGCTGGGAATTGAACTCAGGATCTCTGAAAGAACAATCAGCACTCTTAACCACTGAGCTATCTCCCCAGCTTACCAACATCCCACCCCCACACCTGCTCTTAACTTCTGAGTCATGGTCAGCCCTCATTCTTCTGTTCAATTAAACATCTTTTATTTCACAAGTAACTTATGGTCATATTTATAAGTTCAGAAATCAAGACTGGTGAGGCAGAAGAGTGAACGTGGAAAGCCTTTCTTTGCAGAACCTTACAGATCCAGGTGCTGGTGTGCCATAGCCACTCCAGTTAAATCTGTGTGGCAAGCCCAAAAGCTTGGACGAAGTCCTGAGGCAAAAACTTTCCTGGAAACTTAGTCTCCTGGAGCCTTGGCATCCCATAGCATGGATGTTCAAAACTTAACCTTGTGTTAATAGGTGAATGGATCTGTGTGCTTTCTTTCAGTATTGTGTTATTATCAGTGCCTCCAAGGAATGATTTGTCAAATACCTAAATTAGGTTGAACTTTGTTTCCTGGCCTTCACCAATGTCCTAGCCAGCCCTTGAGCCGGCCCTGGACTTGGGATTTCATAAGAATGTTACCAATTAAGACGGATTGCCTCCAGTATTAAAAAAGAGATAGTGAAAGAAATCAGGCATTACTATCTACTAAATAGAGTTATAAATCTCAGGGCAAGCTTAGTAAAATAAGTTTAGAATTCTTATTACAGTTATATATGGCAGACTACATTACTTAATAGAAGAAAGTCCCTGACAAAATCACTTAGAATAACAGCCCAGTCACTCACATATACAAGAATTTACAATGGTTTAGGAAGTAGGAAGGGATGTGGTTTAAGGAGGAACTAGAGTATTGCATTATTCATGAGAAGGTTAGCTAGAGCAGAACTCCCTAGCACATACTTTCACTAACCCAGAAGCATAGCATAGTTAGGTATTTACTAAGAGCTGGCTGGTGGTGGGATAAACAATAAATCAGAATTAGAACTATGGCTTCGGCAAGAAAGGACTTGCCCTGGGAACATAATGACCTCACACCTGGCTTTTAGGAATATAGCTGACTTTAGATAGAGATGACTTTGTCTCAGTTGTTACATTACCTAGTTCCTGTCAGTCTTTATGTATGCATTCTTCTGTTTTGTGTAAAGAGTCATTAAGCATTGGGTAACCTCAGCGTACCTTGGGTGATGTGTGACGTAACTTCCTTATTTTCTTCTGTATCATAAGTCTGATGTTTCCTTTGAGAAATTACATTCAGATCAACACTTTCTTATGTTTACATCTGTTTGTCACCCCGCTGACTCCTTCATGCCTGTGTACCAGAACCACCCTGATTCTCCAGACAGTTAAGGGGCCCCTGAGAGTTGAGGGTCTGACTGAATCTAGTCCACATCACTGGTGATTTAACACAGCCAGGAAGGCACTGTATGGGAGAAGCATACATGGGCATGGGGCAGAACAGGTCCCTATAGGTCACTGTCACCTTACTAAGATAGCCATTGGGATGTCTACAGAGAAACCCTGTTAATGTGTTCAGTTTGCTAATGCTGCATTGGGGTGAGGCCCTCACTTCATCCGGTGACTGGCACCGTGCCAGCAGTCCACAACATGGTGTCCATCTCCGAGCTTGCTTGCATCTACTCTGCTCTCACCCTGCAAGACAACAAGGTGATGGTCATGGAAGTTAAGATCAATACCCTCATTAAAGCAGCGGTTGTCAGCATTGAACCTTTCTGGCCTGGCTTGTCTGCAAAGGCTCTGGCCAATGTCAACATTGGTAGCCTCATCTACAATGTTGAGGCTGATGGGCCTGCTCCAGCTGCTGGAGCTGCACCTTCTGGTGGTCCTGCTCCATCCACTGCTGCCACCCCAGCTGAAGAGAAGAAAGTGGAAGCAAAGAAGGAAGAGGCCGAGGAGTCCGAAGACGACAGGGGCTTTGGTCTTTTTGACTAAACTGCTTTTGTTAACTTATCCAATAAAGAGCTGAACCTGTACCTGAATTGTACCTCCTGATACCTTTACACAAGAGTACAAACTTTAGTGCATAATGAACCTGTTAGATATTTTGCATATTACTGTAGTATTGAGCATCTGAAAAAAATGTATACTGAGTGGAATACATGTCTATAAAGGATTTGCTAGTATTCTTATGTAACACACTTATATCCAGTCACACAAGATTATTGATTCTGAAGAAACGAGTCTGATAAGGGTCAACAATCTATTCAAAAATTATGATGCCACTCTTGAGGAAGGATTGACTTTTCTGACTTGAAGCCTTGTTGCTTGGTATCTGTTACATGAATAAATTCATGCTGAAGAGAAATTTTGTAGATAGGCTTTAAGAAACCTTAATAGGAATGAATGCATTCATGAGTAAGTGTGTGTGTGTGTGTGTGTGTGTGTGTGTGTGTGTGTGTGTGTTTGTGTGTGTGTATTTTCACAAGGATTTAGGCCAGGAGAGATATGTGCAAATTGGAACACAACTTTGTGGAATCTACTTTGGACATTTTTTTATGCTTCAATTATATTTTTATGCATCAAATATATTTTTCAAGTGTATTAGTTCATACTTAAGTCTAAATAGTTGTTTCATTCTCAGAACCACAAATGAATGCCAGAGAATTTTCACCATGGCTAAAGTTGTTTGACGCTGATATTTTATTAATTTATATTTCATGTAATCCCCTTTCCTGGTTTGTCCCTCTGGAAGCCCTGTATTCCATCCTCCCTCCCTGTGCTTCTGTACAGGTGCTCCCACACACACCTACTCCTGCCTCCCAACCCTGACATTCCCCTGCACTGGGGTATGGAGCCTTCCCATGACCAAGGGCCTCTCCTCTCATTGATATCTAATAAGGACATCCTCTGCTACGTAGGCAGATGTAGCCTTGGATCCTTCAGTTCCTTGAGTCTTTTCTCCAGCTCCTCCATTGGGAACCCAAGCTAATTCCAACTCCAGTGGAGTCTGTGTAGCAATGAAAGAAAAATTCATTGAATGGCTACCAGACCCGAGGTTTGTGCTCTGTGGAGCTAGGCCTCCTGGAAGTCCCTGGCAGTCTGCCTGTCCCTCCCATGTCCCCTTCTGGGATGACAAAGAATGTCCTTGGCATGTTTGCCTGGATGGCAGTTGCTGATACAAAGAACTTTGTGATTTGGAAAGATGTATCTTTAGATGTTTTAAGAATTGAAAATACTAGCCAGGAAACTGTGCTGGGTGCTTCGACCACAGTGTCCACAACCATGGCGCCAGTGTCTGTAGCAAAAATAGATGAGAGCCTGACTCAATTTGCCCGCAATGTCATCCCACCAGAGACTTTGTCTGAAGCAGCACAATTGATTTTGCAGATCTTGCAAAGAGAAAATATGATTTTGGGCACTGACATTAATTTAATACAACAATTAGAATTAGGCATTAATAAACTTGTCAGAAGTAAAAGAGAAACTATACAGGACGAAGAAATCCAGAATTTACAGGAATTAGGATTAACAGTGAAGAGGGGGAATTAAGTCAGTTCTAGGGAAGCTGAGTAGAGGATGGTGGGAAGAACCTAGATATCGTGGCCCTTATAAGTTTAACCCAACAGATACTCCACTTCTCTGGACTGGAAGTTAAGATAAGAACGTAGTCAGATGGATTGTGAAAAAGGGGAAGAAAATGAAATTTCAGAATTAAGTCTATGGGAAAGAATAAAAAGAAGTAGGGCTCCTTGGTGTGCCTAACAGATGAGCAACAGTGGACCTTGAGATGGCAGGTGTATGTTTTCCTATCATTTGGAGATACTTCTAGATGGTCAGGAGTAGACGTATTTGGGAATAAAAGAAATAAGCAAGAAATATTACAAAGTTTAGATTGACAATGCATGTGTTGTTGAATGAGATTATTAGAGTAGTAAATAAAAGGTTATGAGAGCCTTGAGTCAATATGAAAGTTCAGTCTGGCAGCAAAACCACAGGTGAGTGCCGAGGGGTGATTTAATTTCCTAGTAAGCTATATTTGTGTTAGGTTTAAAGAAGAACTATGGGGACTGGTGAGATGGCTCAGTGGGTAAGAGCACCCGACTGCTCTTCCGAAGGTCCAGAGTTCAAATCCCAGCAACCACATGGTGGCTCACAACCATCCGCAACGAGATCTGGCGCCCTCTTCTGGAGTGTCTGTAGACAGCTACAGTGTACTTGCATATAATAAATAAATAAATCTTTAAAAAAAAAAAAAAAGAAGAAGAAGAACTACGATGTGTGATTTGCCAAGAGAAAATTGTTTCGTCTTGATTGTGTACATAATCTGAACCCTGAAGTAAAGATTTTATAGCAGCAGCAGCAGATTCACCACTGAGTGCTTGTCTGTCTGTCACGCCGATCCTATTCCCAACCTGGTTCCAGTCACCTTGGGTTCCTGACCACTTAGGTGAAATTCCCACCGTGCTGTCCAAGGCAGGCCAGGAAGCAGGAGTGGGTAGGTTGGGGAGCAGGATGAGGGGTGAGGGTATAGTGGATTTTCATGGGGGAAACTAGGAAAGGGGATAGCATTTGAAATGTAAGGGAAGAAAATATCTAATAAAAAAAAGAAGAGAAAGAGTTGAGAAGGAACAAGAAAGGGGGAGCTTATTCAACAGCAAATTTCAGAGGCTGAAAACACTCTAGGTCTAGATAAGATTGTAGGGAGGCAAGAGGCTTCCAGGACTACGCCTAGCTTAACAGGCAAAGGCAGTAATCATCCCAAACAACAATTGCATTATGAGAATAAAAGGTACATTTATACCTCTGTGGTAAAAATTAGACATTGCTCAGTATAAAACTGTGGGAAGCCACATGTGCCGTTGCAAAGTGGCACAGGCTTCTGCTGGCCACCACGCATACATAGGCAGGAAAGTTTTTTGCCAAGATGAGGTTTTGAGAATTGACCAAAATTGACCAATCAGATAAGAGAGAAAGTAACCAATCAGAAGAGAGAGAAAGTAACCAATCAGAAGAGAGAGAAAGTAACCAATCAGATAAGAGAGAAAGTAACCAATCAGATGTAAGAATGCAAATGAGGTTGTAAGTATCAACCAAACACAACACAATCTGGGTGTGAGACACGCCTCTCCTAGGCCTATATGAAGCAGCACCAGGGCTGGGCTAAGGGTCTTTTCGCCTCTGCAATCAAGCTCTCCCAATAAACGCGTGCAGAAGGATCCTGTTGCAGCGTCGTTCTTGCTGGTCGAGTCGGACGCGCGCGCGCAAGAAGTGGTGCCGAGAACCCGGGACGAAACATCTTCAGGCACGAGCGAAGACACCCTGCTACAGGGAGGATTCAGAACTGCATCGCGGGGAAGGAGCGGTTAATAAAGGTTCCCGTAAAACAGGCTGCTGAGAAGGATCCGGCGTGGGTTCAGAACTCTTCAGCTGGGGAGCGGTGTTAATAAAGTGTTCCTGCAAAACAGGCTGCTGAGAAGGATTTGACTGCACGGATTCAGAACTCTTCAGCTGAGGAACGGTGGTACCGGTAAGTATAAAGAAATTAAGGTAAGTCTCTGAGAGGTATGCTTTCTTACGCAGTAGGTCTGGTAGTTGTTGCTGGGTTTGTGTGGGACCAGCTGTTAAGGAAGGGCAGCGATTTTGTAGGAGTACCAGGAAGGCATATCAGAAACAGAGAGAAAGGAAAAAGAAGACGCGCGCAGAAAAATAAGTAACTTAAGAAATATAAAAAAAGAAAGCTAAAAATAAAGATACAAAGGATAATATAAAATATAAAGATACAAAGGATAATATAAAGATATAAAGGATAATATAAAAAATGAAGAACAAAAAATTAAGTCAATTTACCCTCCTCTCGAGGACTTTGACTAAAGAGGCAGCCTTCATCAAAGGCTTAATGATAGCTCTCAGGGAAAGAGGAGTAACTATTAGAAGCAGCCACTGTGCAGAATTCCCAGAAGAAAGAGAAAAAATGAAAATAAGCTATTTCAGAGCCCTCCTGGGGACAGAAGGAAAACGGGAGACGTCCTGCTTCCTCTCTGACTCCTATGGAGAGATTCTTAGCTCTGGTTAGGATATCTGTGTCCCTTTGAGCTGTCTATTGTCTGTTTTTGGTGCACCAAATTGTCTATATGTTTGTCAATTCATGTTTGGATGATTGAATGATTGTTCTGTGTTTCATGTTGAAAAATAATAAAAAGCAGTCTCAGTCTGCACAGCAAAAATTGACAAGTTAGCTGCATGGTGGCTGGGAGTCAAGTACAGCTGAAAAAGCCCTGTTGAGGGCCGATTGCAAATGGAGCTTTTAAAGGGGCAGGCAGCCTTTTGCTTGTAACAGAAAGTTAGCTTAAAATTGGAAATTCAAGTTTAGAGTTATTCTAAACAACATAAGAAAACAGGTGATATGCAAAAGTAGTGTACAAAGGGTGGAAAGAGTAGGTTTGAAAAGAGAGTACACATCTCTACAAATAGAAGGAAAAACCTTTCAAGGTATAATGGATACAGGAGCAGATAAAAGCATTATATCTAGTAATTGGTGGCCTGCTTCTTGGCCTGTTAATCAATCATCACATAGCTTACAAGGATTAGGATATGAGGCTACCCCAACTATAAGTACAAAATCCTTACAATGGAAAGATAAAGAAGGAAGGACAGGGCTTTTTCAACCTTATGTACTCCCTTTACCTGTAAACTTATGGGGAAGAGATGTGATGTCAGCCATGAACTTTATACTGACTAATGATTATTCTCAGAAAAGCAAGGAAATGATGAAAGGAATGGGATATATACCTGGACTAGGTCTAGGAAAAAGTTTACAAGGTAGAATTTCACCAGTTAAAGCCACAGTAAAAGCAGATAAGAAACGGCTGGGTTTTTTCTAGGGGCCGCTGAGGAGCCTTTGCCCATTCCGTGGTGTACAGAGGACACGGTGTGGGTGCCTCAGTGGTCTTTATCCTCTGAGAAATTAAAAGCAGCTAAAGAATTAGTACAAGTACAATTAGACTTGGGACATGTAGAACCCACACAATCACCCTGGAACACCCCTATTTTTGTTGTAAAGAAAAAGTCAGGTAAATGGAGATTGTTACATGACCTCAGAGCCATTAATGCACAAATGCAAGTTATGGGTCCCGTACAAAGAGGACTCCCCCTACTTTCAGCTCTACCTAAGGATTGGAAAATTATAGTAGTAGATATTAAGGATTGTTTCTTTTCCATTCCGTTAAACGAGAAAGATAAACCTAGATTTGCATTTACCCTACCTTCTGTTAATCATATGGAGCCTGATAAAAGGTATCAATGGCGAGTGTTACCCCAAGGAATGGCAAATAGCCCTACCATATGTCAAATATATGTAGGAAAAGCTTTACAACCAGTCAGAGATGGTTTCCCCTCCTTAAAAATTTGTCCTTATATGGACGACATTGTGATTTGTGGACCTGAAGAAGAAAGTATACAGCGAGCTTATGGCTTTCTTAATGAAACTTTAAAAAATAATGGCTTGATTATTGCACCAGAAAAGGTGCAGCAGTCTAATGTTAGTCAATTTTTAGGAGCCACTATTACTTTACAGTGTGTTACCCCACAAAAGATTAGTATAAGAAAAGATCATCTAAAGACATTAAATGATTTTCAAAAATTATTAGGAGATATAAATTGGATTCGACCTTATTTAAGGATCCCTACTTCGGAATTAAAACCTCTATTTCAAATTTTAGAAGGTGAATCACATATTACCTCATTGAGACAATTAACACCTGAGGCTTCTGATGTTCTTAGGAAGGTAGAAGAAGCAATCCAAACAGCACAGCTAAATCGTATAAATGAGCAAAAACCTTTTTGCCTATGCATATTACGAACCATAAACTTGCCAACTGCTGTATTATGGCAAGATGGTCCTCTGGTATGGATACATCCACATATATCCCCTAATAAGTCTATAGAACATTATCCCACCATGGTGGCAAATATGGCCCATAAAGGTATAAAAAGTTCAATTACTCACTTTGGAAAAATGCCAGATAGCATAATTGTCCCCTATACTGCTGCACAAATGCAGACGTTGTGTGCGACTATAGATGAATGGGCTATTCTTAGATGCAGTTATTCTGGTTTAATTGATAATCATTATCCTAAACATCCTTTATTACATTTTCTGTTATTACATCCAGTGATACTTCCAAAGGTAACGGCTAACACTCCTATAAAGGGAGCCATTGATATTTATACAGATGGATCCAAAACAGGGATTGGAAGTTATGTGATTAATGAAAAGGCTGTAAGGTTGCAATTTACACCAGGAGCCCCTCAATTGGTAGAATGTTTGGTGGTTTTAGAAGTCTTTAAAAGATTTCTTATGCCCATAAATATTATCTCTGATTCTGTTTATGTGGTTAATGCTGTACTAATGTTAGAGACTGTTGGAAATTTTAAGCAGTCTAGTCCAGTAACTGAAACTTTGAGGAAAATACAAAATTGTATTTTGATGCGTGAGCATCCCTTTTATATTCAACATATTAGAGCACATACATCATTACCTGGACCTATGGTTAAGGGTAATGCAATTGCTGATTCAGCCACCAGAGATACGGTTTTCCTATCACAAAATTCTATAGAAAGTGCAAAAAATTTTCATCAACTTTATCATGTCCCTGCTTCTACATTACGACAAAAGTTTAAGCTCACACGAACAGAAGCTCGAGATATTGTCCTCCAGTGTGGTAGGTGTGTAGAATTCATTAATGCACCTTCCGTGGGCGTTAATCCTCGCGGAGTGCGACCTCTAGATGTTTGGCAAATGGACGTCACGCATATCCCAGCTTTTGGGAAATTACAATATGTACATGTGTCCATCGATACCAGTTCTGGTGTCCTACATGCCTCTCCCTTGTCAGGGGAAAAAGCAGTTCATGTCATATCTCACTGCTTAGAGGCTTGGGCTGCATGGGGTAAGCCCCTAGTGCTAAAGACAGATAATGGTCCTGCATATACTTCTTCTAAATTTAGCCAATTTTGCAAACAAATGCAAGTGAAACATATTACTGGACTGCCCTATAATCCACAGGGCCAAGGCATCATTGAGAGAGCTCATCGTACTTTGAAACAATATTTGCAAAAACAGAAAGGGGGAATAGAGGCTATGACGCCAAAGATGGCTCTATCCCTTACAATATTTACTCTTAATTTTTTAAAATTGGATGATGCTGGAAGATCACCAGCCGAAAGGCACGGACAATGGCCTCAATCGCCCAATGAAATGGTCAAATGGAAAAATGTCCTTGATAATAAATGGTATGGCCCGGATCCTATCTTAATCAGATCCCGGGGAGCTATTTGTGTTTTTCCACAGGGTGAAGAAAATCCACTTTGGGTCCCGACGCGACTGACAAGGACCGTAAAAGAGCAAGATGAATCCCAAGATGATCCTGCTATTCCTGCTCCTGATGATTGAGACCGGGATAAGTATACCTTTGTGGGCCATAGTAAGATCATGGCCAGTACCTTTACCGGTACATTCCAATTCTTCCACCTTGCCTTTGTTTTATGCAACAGAATGTTTTCTGGATGCGCCTTGTGCACGACAAACTCCTCAAGAGCCACGGGTGTATAATAGTACGAGTTTTCATTTAAATTATACACTATGCTTTGTGCATGATGTGGATAGACCTTTTACACCCTGTATATTTTTAAAGAAAAAGGTTATCTCTAATTGGGCAGACCCCATTATCCAAAATAAAGTGAGCTCTGAAGTGTTACTTAATGCTTTAACGCAAGTCGTCCAAGGAGAGCAATTAGGCTCAGGTGATGTTGGAAATAATATAACTTCACCTATAAACATCACCACTATTATGATAAAGGGAAAGGTGACTATTCCCAAAAGATCACGATGGCCTGTTGGCAATGCTACTGCCAAACGCAGCGTGCCCTGGTGTCATCCGGACCTCACATTTCCTATAGTTTTTTCACCTTGTCAATCAAAAATTTTTCCTCGAAAAGAAATAGCAAAGGGTTTTGCTTTGTCACCTCCTTTAGATTTTTCTGTAATGAATGATAAGGAAGATGCTACAGGAAAAGAAAATATTTGGCCATATTACCAATGGATTTTAAGTAATGAGGCAGGTGCTAGTACCAGTCTGTCAGCCTTTGCACTGCTGACTGGCACCTTTCATGAGATACTGAATGTTTCTGCCACACTTTCCAATACCTCTGCTCATTTAGATAATGTGACAACTAATAGAGTTATCAGAAATATGACTTCCTCTCCAGTAGAAGTTTGTGTTAGTCCTCCATTTTTCTTTATATTGGCTGAATTTCAAAATGATACAGAATGGTTAGATTGTACAAATATCACTTGTTTTTTGACGCAATGCTGGATGGAACCAAATCCTTAGCCTTAGTGGTACAGCTACCAATCTTGGTCCCTGTACCTGTTGAGGCAGATCCAGAGAAGTTCCCAATAATGAGTCTAATTAGACAGAAGAGAGATTTTGGAATCACAGCTGCCATTGTCACTGCCATTGTAGTGTCTGCAGCATCAGCGGTTACCGCAGGAATTGCTATGGCCAATCAAGTTAATAGTGCTGATACCATAAGTCAGATAGCAGAAAAAACGTCTGAGGCATTGCTCACTCTGCAAAGGGTGGATTCTCATCTCGCCTCAGGATTAATGTTAGTGAATCAGAGAGTGGATATTTTACAGCATAACATGGAACAGATGATGGATGTCATTCTAATGAGTTGTGTGGCATCCACTCCACATGTATGCATTACTCCCAATAGGTATATTAATAATTCTTTTATTAAAAGTACAGACCTATCGAATTATCTGAAAGGAAACTGGTCGCAGGAGCTGGACAGGCTGCAGAAGAGGCTGCAGATACAGATCCTGAACCTTAATGGAACCAGAGTGGAACCTGTGACCTTTGGAGACTTTACCTCTTGGCTTTCCTCTGCTTTCTCTTACTTTAAGGAATGGGTGGGAGTGATTTTGTTTGGTGCTGCCATATGCTGTGGACTGGCGCTCATGCTCTGGTTGGTATGCAAATTTAGAACACAACAAAAACGTGACAAGGTAATTATAACTCAGGCACTATTGGCTATTGAAAACGGCGCCTCCCCCAAAGTTTGGTTATCTATGATCAAGAATTAGTCAGCATCTGAGTTCTCTGCTCTTGCACATGAGAGAGACTCAACAATCATTGATCAGCCCTTGCACATTGATGCATACGACAGGGTGATCATGATTTCCCCACTAATTCATTTTTTGGCTGGCCTCTTTTGCAGAGTTCGCCCTAGGTCACTTAGCAGTTACTGTCACACAGCACTGGGGTATCCAGAGACGGGCAACTTTCCTCATGCACAGGCCAACCTAAGGCACGGGGCCCGGTGGCGATAGGGTTACCCTACGACGGGAAAAGACTGTGACATTGGAGGAACGACCTAAAACAGGAGCCACAGCAGATGGACATAATTGCACAGGCCTAGTCCAGCCTCATTTTATTAAAACAGAAAGGGGGAGATGTGGGAAGCCACATGTGCGGTTGCAAAGTGGCACAGGCTTCTGCTGGCCACCACGCATACATAGGCAGGAAAGTTTTTTGCCAAGATGAGGTTTTGAGAATTGACCAAAATTGACCAATCAGATAAGAGAGAAAGTAACCAATCAGAAGAGAGAGAAAGTAACCAATCAGAAGAGAGAAAGTAACCAATCAGATAAGAGAGAAAGTAACCAATCAGATGTAAGAATGCAAATGAGGTTGTAAGTATCAACCAAACACAACACAATCTGGGTGTGAGACACGCCTCTCCTAGGCCTATATAAAGCAGCACCAGGGCTGGGCTAAGGGTCTTTTCGCCTCTGCAATCAAGCTCTCCCAATAAACGCGTGCAGAAGGATCCTGTTGCAGCGTCGTTCTTGCTGGTCGAGTAGGACGCTCGCGCGCGCAAGATAAAACCTCTCAAGAATGTAAGAAAAGCAGAAACATACCTCGGAAAAATGAAGATCTACAGACACAAAAAACCCCTCAGATCACACAGTTCGCTCTGCCATCAAATATCTTGGACTGCCTGGTGGAAGCATTCATAGTGTCTGGGGCAGGAGGCAGAGTTATCAACGGCCATATGCAGATTTGCATCCTGTATGCTACAATCTCAATCTGCCAGGCAAGGCATGGCCACTAGTATCATAGTGGCAAGACTATCTGTGGATAACAAAAGGCTTTCCTGTTCAAGCTGAGGCCTGCTCCTCAGGAAAAATTGCTTAGACTAAACTGAGAATCTGGCTAAAATCCAATAAGGAAGGACACAGGCCCTGGGAGGGAAACTACCACTGACATTTGCTACATGTATAAACCTGAGCCTTGTCACACGTATAGCCTGAGGCTGCTTTCAGTATGGGTAAAAGAAACTATTGTCAATGGGCAACAGTTATTTCAGAAACTCAAAACTAATCAAATATTGCAATCAACTCATTGGTGTCTGTACTGCCTCTAACAGGAAATTGAAATTACCACATTTAATATTATTCAAAGTGAAATTTTCTAGAATCATTATTGAAATAGAATCTGTCTAAACCAAATTCATGTCCTCTTTCTACTGACAGTGGAGAACTGTTAGTATTCTGTCTAAACTCCACCCTCACATTTATCTGGCAACAGTCAGGTAGGCCTGGCCCGCTGCAAAAGGGGCTGCTTGCACCTTCCTTGCTCTCTTGATCTCTTGCTTCTCTCTTGCCCTATTGGGCTCTTCCTTCCCCCGTCCCTTCCCCATTCCCTTCCCCTCTCTCCACATGTTCATGGCTGGCCTCTACTTCTTTACTTTCTCCCTTTCTCTGTATTTCTCTGCCTCTACTACCTTCTTAACTCCCCTCCCCATGCCCTGAATAAACTCTGTTCTATACTATACTATCATGTGGCTGGTCCCTCAGGGGAAAGGGATGTCTAGGCATAGGCCCATTGAGACACCCCCTTCCCCCATACCTCACCACACCCCCATAGAACCTATTCTTTCTTTGCTTATCTTTTTATAAACACATCATGTGGTACCAGGACTGGGATTTAGAAACTCTGTAGGTTTGCATCTAGACCAACACTCCCTAGCCCCGTCCCAGGAAACACCATCCCCCATTGTAAATGCCCTCATAGTCCTACTGAAGAGTTCTTGCGCTTGGAGCTAACCGTGTGTTTCCATGATCCTCATTCTAGGACTTATTCCCTTGGGTGAGACTTTCCTCTTAACTTGGCTGAAAATTCCAAGTCAGGCCTAGACAACTTATCTCAGTGGCTCAGGAGCAGTGGCTCCAAGCATTAGTTCCCAGTTCCCATGTGTCTCACCCATGGGTCTGTCTTTTGCTGACTGCCAGTGACCCAGAGCATAGACTTTCCCCTCCCCCTCCCTTATTTGGGGCCTGCTGCAGCCACTCTTAAGCTGGTTCTCCTGAAAGCAGGTCTGGCAAAGCCCCTTGCATCCTTCCAGAGATCCTGCCTGAGACTTGCTTTCCCACATGCTCTCTCCCACACAGGTCTTGGCTGCCTGTACCTGTGCATGTGAGAAAGCCCCTCCTTCCCTCTTTCTCTCATACCCTCTCTGCCTAGGATATATAAAGTGAAGGCTAGTGACTCCACAAGAATAGCATGCATGTTGCTAGGATATAAAACATGCTACTTCAGGTGTTCCACTTTCCACTCCCACTACAGGTGTGTGCCAGCCAGTCCCTCACTCTACAGACAAGCCATTCCCACGGCTTGCCTGGCAGCACAATTCAATCTCAACCCACTGCTGTCAGCTCTTATTCTGTTCCTAGACACGTGTTTCGTTACTAATACAAAAGGTACTTTTCTCTCCTTACACAGCCTGTCAAAGTGACTTAAGAGTCTCCTTCCCAGCCTGTCTTGGAAGATGATGATTTTTCCTACTGCCATTAAATTCTATTTGGTTATAACCAATTGATAGAGCCCTCAATCATGTCAGAAGCCTGCTAATCATTAAGTTTATGACAGAATTCCCAAGGCCTCTAACAGTTTCTCCCACAAGGTCACAGAAGTTGGTGACACAGCTACAAGATACTGCACGGATATGATAATCACTGAAAAACACAGTGGACAAAACTGGATACCCTGAGTCACATGACTTACATTGTCTAAATCAAGAAAAGCCATTTCTCATGTGACATTTATCCATTCCAGAGAGAAGAAAAGCCCTGTGTCTTCTGTGCTTGAAAGACAGACTGCCCAAGTTGCCATGGAGACCACAGGGAACTATTGGCTAGTGTATGACTGCTAGAGTATTGTTTATTCTTCCCCAGACTTCTGACTACATTGACAGCTAAGATAACTATACCTTGACAGCTAGAAAAAGCTTTCACAGATGTCATCTGTTACTACCTTACCTACCTCTTCTTGACAGGACACTGTCCTAATATTATTCTTGTTCTAACTCTAATGAAACATTCCACTATATGACCCAACTTTTCCATCAAATTATTGTTTCTTCTGCCCCCGAAAATGCTCATCTTAAAAACTGTCCGTGTTGTTAACTCATATTGTTATCTCTTTTGCAAACTTATAAACTACAGGAAACCCATTCAGATCTACCTCTCATGGACCAAATAGACACTACCCAGATAAGAAAATCTGACCAAATTTCCCACTTACTACCTATTTCAAAGGGTGGGATTCCTCTGGGTTTCAAATATACATCTTAAGAGAAATTTTTTCTTTCTCTCAAAAGCACTTCATCTTATTCTCTACTTACAATAATGTGTTTCAACATTTTGTCAAGTCCAGGCACTTACCATGTCCAGGACAGCTCCAGAGAAGCAACCTCCAGATGCTCCAGTCTCCTGTCACAGACACAGATGGATCTACTGGATATTTTCCTTCTGACCTATGCTTACATAGCTTCACAAGCTCTGGACAGCAGGAAACATCCAACTCTCCTAAGACTGGACAAATACTCCACATACCCACTTGTCTAGGTTCCCTAGAGATCTGCCGTCCCCAAACCAGCCGGAAGTAGTCAGATATTACGATGACCCTATTGCTGCTTTACCATCACCTCTTTCTAATTTCTTCTTCTTTAATTAAACCAAAATGGGGGAATGTGAGCATTCTGTCTAAATTCCACCCCCACAGTTACCTGGCAACAGGCAGGTGTGGGGCTGTGGAAGGCAGCCTATTTTGGTTTATTGAGGCTTACTCAGGTGACCCAGTAAATAAACTCTACAAGGGATGGAACAGTGAGCCACTTTCCCAGAGAAAGGTGCCTGACACCACAGTGCCCCCAACTCCATAATTCTGAGACTATAAGTCACACAGACAATGTCCCAAGCTCCTGGCATTCTGGCTAGACTCCACCCCGATAGTTTCCTGGCTATGGTCAGGTATGTTCCTCCCCACAGTTACCTGACAACAACATATAGCCTAGCTCACTGTAAAAGGGACTACTTAGCCCCTCCTCTCTCTCTCTTTAAGCGCTTACCTTTCTTAATCTCATCTCTAGCTGTCCTACTCTCTTTCTGTGCCCCGCTCTCTCCACATGACCATGGCCAGCCTCTCTCTCTCTCTTTCTACCTTCCTACAATAAAGCTCTAAAACTAGAGACTGTCTCTGTTCATCAAGGCCCTCCATGCTTAAAAAATAGGATAGGCTTTCTTAATCCCAGCACTCGGGAGGCAGAGGCAGGCGGATTTCTGAGTTCCAGGCCAGCCTGGTCTACAAAGTGAGTTCCAGGACAGCCAGGGCTATACAGAGAAACCCTGTCTCAAAAAACCAAAAAAAAAAAAAATTGGCTTTCCTCTAAATAGCCCTGTCTAACCTCCAGCTGGAAGGCCTTCCTGTGCTGCCATGGACCAGACCAAAGTCTCTTGCCAGCATGGGAACCACCCAGTGACCTCTCCCCCTGCCCTCCTCTCCCTTCTGCCCAAGGGCTGTCCAAGCCGACGGGGGCTGGGGGGGGGGCATTTTGTTCTCAGCTCTTCTATGATCTCCAATGGTAT
The DNA here is from genome assembly GCF_978045245.1 of Mus caroli. Taxonomy (NCBI): domain Eukaryota; kingdom Metazoa; phylum Chordata; class Mammalia; order Rodentia; family Muridae; genus Mus; species Mus caroli. The sequence goes on along the minus strand of NW_028227261.1, from coordinate 9,189,225 downwards.
CTGGGATGTCGGAGACTGAGAACCTGGCCTCCATGAGGCCCAGAGACTTAGGACTGCCCCTTGTACTCCCCCTACCTTCCCTGCCACCGCCACACCCCCGGCAAGCTGACATCCCGTGGCTTCCCACAGCCAGACTCTTGCCCAGAGAAACAGAACTCTGGTGAGATGAAGGTTTTTTTTCTCCCACTCCCCCCCCCTCCTTTCCCCATGCCCAGTGCCCAAAATCCAGGTAGCTCCTCCCCATAGTTACCTGGCAACAGTGGTAGGCCTGACCCACTATAAAAAGGGCTGCTTGCCTCATCCTTGCTCTCTTGATCTCTTGCTTCCCTCTGCTACTCTATTGCCCTGTTGGGGTCTTTCCTTAAACATTCCCTTCACCAAACCCTTCCCTCTCTCTCCATGTGTTGATGGCCAGCCTCTACTTCTCTACTCTCTCCCCTTCTCTGTGTTTCTCTACCTCTACTACCCTCTTAACTCCATGCCCCCCGCCCCTGCATGCCATGAATAAACTCTATCCTATACTATACCATCCTGTGGCTGGTCCCTCAGGGGAAAGGTGTAGGAAGCCGTGATAATACGTGCCGTCACTAGATGGCGATAAAGCTCCATTGTGCACATGTGCCGGAGCAAATGCCTGCCAAGTCACTAGTCCATCCCCCAGCACATTTGAGACTGTGGGTGGAACCGCCAGTAGTATTAACACGTCACAACTGTGGGTATATATAGCAACACGTTTCTATCCTTCTTTGTTCTACCTCACGATTATGAATGAAGTGTAACCACGAAAGGTCTTGACTTGTGTCCTGTGTGCGTTCCTGCGGGACGGGAATAACCCAGGACAGAAAGGGATGCCTTGGCATGGGCCCTCTGAGGCACCCCCTTCCTCCATACTTCACCACAGCCTCATAGAACATATTCTTTCTCTCTTTATCTTTTCATAAACACATCAGGACCCACCCCACCCCTTGTTAAATCCCTCTATCACATCTGAATCGTTTGTTCTTTACCATCCAGGGCTCGCTCTTAAATTTAAGTGTGAGCAGATTAAGCTAAGCAGAGGGAGACCTGAATGTGGGAAAACTATGGTCGCAAAGAATGTGGAACTTTTCATAAGTCAAAATCAAAATGCCAACACCTGGCAAAAGGATATAAATGAAGGAAAGGGAAGATACCACAGAAAATGTCTCTTTTTCTCTGAAGATTTCAGTTTCTCTATGAAATGTGAGACTCCTTCACACAGTTCACACACATTCAGAGTCCTTTGCCCAGGAACCCTGAAGAGGAGCAAGGAAGACTGCAAAAAATCTATTCTGACCCACAGAATCTAAGCACATGAACTCCAACAAGACCTCTTTGCAACCAGGGCAGGTCAGGACCTTGTTAGGTCTCAGAGAAACTCAGAACAAAAGGACAACTGGTGTGCCTATTAACATAGCCATGTGGACATTGTTGGCTAGGTGGTTTCTTGGCTCCTGGTTCCTCTTTTGCCCAGGCCTCTATCCTCTCTTCACTTCCTCCATACCCCTTCCCCTCTGCTCATGGGCTGGTTATGTCTACACCCAGCCAGATAGCTCTGGCTCTTTTCTCCCTCAGAATGTAAAGCCTCAAATTAACCAATAAGCAACACTTGCCCACGAACCAGGCACTTTACTGGAATGCTGCCATGTGCAAGACAAAGGAAAATCATAAAGACTCATGGGAAACTACAATGAACTATGTGATTATCTTTAAAACTCCCTGTAGCATGTGTCCAAAGTCTGTCTTTTCTCAGGATGTAATATTTAATAAATCTTGCCCACATGCTGTAGTTGGTTTTTCTCTGGTGATGTTCAGGGTTAACAGAACCTACAATAGATCTTCTCCTCAGCGATACCTTACTGCTATCCTATCTTCATGTTCAATGGAGAATTTAACTTCACACAGTACATATTAATAGCCACAATCCATATGATGGTGCTTTATAATGTAAACTTTCTAATCCAATCAAACCTGCACTGTATCTTCATATGATTAATATCTACAAAGCTCTCTGAGGAGGCATATAAATTCATTGTCCTGGCAAATAGGTACTCTCTTAAAATGGCAAATGGAGGAATACAGGTGTTAAGAAAGAATGGATGAATTTGAATTCGGAGAGCTCTTTAAGGCTTTACCAAAGAGAATCTCCATGTACAAACTACAGATACTGCATAGGATCTACAATGTTGTTTTAGAAGAATATTCTGGAATCCATAAAAGTCATTAAAACGTTACAATGAACCCCAGTTCATAGTGTTATGCCCAGATATTGAAACCACAAAGACCACCAGGACTCAACTCTGAAGCATTTCACACCAGGGTATATTCCAGCTTGGTATGCAAACCTTCCCTGATGCAGCACGTTAGGTGACTGACCAGGAATTTTATCTCTTCAGGGGAAAGAAGGCAGAAAAAAAAATGTAGTAGTGCTAGTAACTCCCACCAGCTGCTACTGGCTGGAAATGTCTAACCTTGAGACCCGATTTTTTTTTTCTTTTGTCTAAAATTACATCTACGGGCTTCCATTTTGATACCTCAATAGGATCTCAAACTTCCTGACAATTATAAGACATTCACAACAGAATAGTGAGAGTGGCTGCAGAAAATCACCCCTGCTCCACACACCTGCTTTACTCCTGCCAGTTCCTCTTACATGGCAGGTTCCAGGACAGACTTACCACTGGTGACTCTCCCAGAATGCCCACACAGCAATTGTACCTTAAAGAAGTTTTTGAGTTTCCCTAATACTTGGCTCTACCCCCCCGCCCCCCAAGACTTCCTGACCATGAGGACATCCAGAATATGCAGAGAATGCAGGAGTGGTGGGATTTCCTGTTACTATGGCCTAGTTCCTTGGGACAATTCCTTCTGGTTCCACACAATATACAGCAGCTTCCTGCTACATGTTTCTTTTAAACCCACCGACTTAGGACCCTTTTAATGAATTAACTTCCCAGTACCTCTCAGCTGTGTTCGTTTGTTTGGTTGATTGGTTGGTTTTCCTGGCTTGTTTACTTCATCGCTTGTTTTGGTTGTTTTCCTAAATGCATCTAATCAGGCAAGTAGGCCCTCCCTCCCCTCAGATACCACTCCACCAACACTGTTGCAGGGTGCCTTCCACACAACTGCAGCTGTCAGGATGCCCAGGGCCTACACTACACAGCTTCCCCACAAGATTGCTGCCATTCTAGACCAGAACTGGATGTAGTAGGACACTGCACCTGGGTTCTGGGCCATTCAAACCAAGTTATGTTGACTAACTTCTCATGTTGCAATACCGGACTCCTGGGCCAAAAACTCAAAAAAGAAAATAGTCCCTCTAAATTATGATGTTAAAATATCCTACTCTCAAAGTATAGTATATGTCCCCTAAGGAGAATAATTTATATGATATCCAAGATACAGAACGGAAAACTCAGAGTGAGGATCAGGAGGTGCATGTCAATCAACTCAGAGAGGACAGGAACAAAATGATTCATGGACAAGAAATAATAGCAGATGCCTGAAGGAAATGAAGACAACTTAGGATATGAAAATGAGTTCAATAAGTAGCTAGAAATACCCACAAAAATGAAATGGAAAAAAGAAATGAAAAATGCTGTGAGTCAAAGAAAAATAATACCAAGAGTTCCTGTGAGAAACAAAATATCAGGCTTGAACACATTGTAGAGTTGCTGGAACACCTCAGTCAAAGAAAATGATCAACTGAAATAATGTTGGATATGGCACAATATCATATCCTGCTTGTAATGTTTGGGGAGTAAAATAGAGAAACACCTTGGAAACACTGTCCGGATTTTATTAAAAACAAATAAGGAGACAACAACTAGACTTAGGACTATAATAGATACTGTTTAAAAAATTGCTCATAAATATATTCCTGATTGTGCTCTATAATTCTCAATGTACATACAGGCACATCTGCATAAGCAGAGGAAGAAGTCTCCAGAATTACCCAAGTCTCTTTAGAGATTCTAGCTAGGAAATCAACTCTTTTCATGATTATAATGAGGCCCAGGTGTCTCAGAAGACTTCTGAGGATCAAAAACTGTTGTCATGATTTTGACAGGTTGAAATAGATTCCAGCTCATTATGGAGATGAGAGCTCAGAAACACAAGCCCAGACCTGGGGGTCTGTCCTTAAAGTACATGATTCTGAGCCCTTGGACAACGTTCACATGGCAGGGCTCCTTGCTTTCCATCATGGTGAATTATATACTTCCCCACATTAAGCTTATGCAAAAAAATTAAAAAAAAATGATGGCACCAGCTAATAGATGCTGCCTATGAGAACAGATTAAACACATTGATGATTAATAATGAATCTGAGATGAGTTAAGGAAAGAAATGAAAGCCTTTCCCTCAGAGGTATTGAACAAAGAGTACATCTAAATTGGAAACTTCTACTTCATGTTCCCTGTACATTCTACGCTGTCTGTTTGTTGTATGAGTTTGAATGTGTGACTACCTCAAGGCTGCTTTCTGAATCTCTCTCTGTGTATATGTCTTCTCTCTCTCTCTCTCTCTCTCTCTCTCTCTCTCTCTCTCTCTCTCTCTGTGTCTATGTATATACTCTGTATGTGTCTCTCTCATACCTATTTCTGTCTTTCTAGCTGACTTTAAGAAAAATCAGTCTTTATGGAACAGCAAGGAAAGTATCACGTGGGAAAGGAATGGGATACTGTACAGAGAAATCTCTAAAGGGTTATGTGACTGCCTTCAACTGATCAAGATAGCAGACACTTACAAACATCACCCAATATCCCTAACAGCATATTATTTTAGAAGGATGATTTAAGCGTCTAGATTTGACGCTTTCAGCAAATGATATACATTCGAATCCTGGTTAGCGCACTTAGAAAATTATATAAATTAAGGTTATAGCTATGCATTAATTTAGGTTTTAAAAGATGGTAATATGAGATGTCCAAATAAATAATTTTGCCTTTGTAATTGTTCTTTGAAAATTATTTTAAACAATCAAGTTGAGTACTACACTATAGGATATAGGATAGCATGTTTAAAGCTTAAAATTCCTCACGCTATATTAAATATGGCTGTAAGCTTAAGCAAAAGTACCAGTTTATTAGAATGCAAGATCTACTTGTGTATATATGGACTACAGAAGGCAATTCCAACCACTTAGGCAGATGGGAGATTCCCACAGCAAAGATATTTCCAGAATCACTTCATAAGTACAATGTTCTAAACATCAGATAATTCTTCAGTGACAGGCTCCTAAGCAGAAAGTCCCAGAAGATGAGAAAATTAGCAAAAGTCGAAGATGGAAAATATAAAAGCTGCAGTCGAGATATCTGTTGTTTTTAATAAATTCTAAATCATTCGATTTGGTCAAGGAAGTGTCAGGAGCCAGATGCTGGGTGGAAGCCTGCTAGCGCAGAGAGGCAGAGAAAGTACCTGATCACCTTTCTCTTCATGTGAAATCCCAGAAGGAATCTCTTTCTGCCACACCTTCTCAAATGACATCCTCCAAACTGAATGTACCTAAATGCTGCTTCCTGTGCATCTCTCTGTCTTTGCTCCCAATTCCCTCTTACTCTCTGTGACTTTTACTTAATAATCCTAGGTTCTCTTCCTGTCAGCTGGTTGCTTCTGGCACTTCTTGACCCATGGTTTATTTAATCTTGTTACACACAGAGTTCAGAGCATGATCAGATATCTTGCAACACGAGTCTTGCACAGGTACATATCATGCAGTAAGCTTCATAAGAATAGCATCTTGTATACTACTTACAGAGGAAACAGGAAAAGAGAGGGGACACTTCTGTGAAGTCAGCGAAACTGTCATACAATGGAACAAACTCCGGAGGGTCTATCAAATCCATGCTGTTCGCAGGGAACACAGGATATGTCAGGAACATTACAAAACAAGCCAACAGTGGACTTGGGACTAATAACCACAGCCCCACGTGGTGGCAAGAGTTGGCTTCTCAAGATTGGACACAACCTTTCCCCGAAGGTCCTGGCTCCAGACCATAAGCACCTTTCCCAAGCATATTCCTTGCTTTAGAGAAGGAGCTCTGTCTACGTAATTTTATTAACCTGAGGTATTTGTCTTCTCTGAAGCATATGGCCACAGTCTGCTTACCTAGCATAATCATGGACGTTTCTAGTCTCTGTACAATTTTATGTAGGCTTAGAATATCACCTTTTCTAATTCTTCCTGAACTCTTGCAGGCTAGCCATATCTGCTGTTCTGGCTTAATATTCCTCTGCACACTGATTGAATAAATCTTCTCTGTCAGTCTCTCCATCTTTGTCTCTCTTTGTGTATCTGTGAGGCTCTCTCTCTCTTGCTCTCTTTCTCCCTATCTCTCTGTACATGCCTGATTCTTCTCTTTCTCTTCCCCCTTTCTGTGCCCCCTCACACATTGGGACTTCCTTTAACTCGGTGCTTGGGGCCAGTGAACTCATCCAAGAGCAGCTTCCAAATGAACTGGCACTTAATCTAATCTAATCTTTCTTGAATTGGTTCATTTCACCAGCAGAGTACACAGAAACTATCAATGGGGATTGGCCTACTGGCTTGTTGTAAATCGGGGTTGTCTGGTCCAGGGAATAAGTACAACTAAATAAGACTGCACAGGGTGCCAGATCGGTCTACTACTTACCACCCAGATCCACACCACACCAGCTCCAGAGACTTAGCAGCCGGCTCCACCCAGATGTGGGCAATGACCCTGTACTCACCATCTAGCAGTCTGGAAGCTTACCTAAGGGAGTCTCAGAACACCAAGTTTGCACTTCCCCTTCTTCCACCTGAAATCAAGATACATAGTTTGCATCTGTAATACTCAAAATTAATCTGGAAGCCTCCTCAGCCCAGGAAGCACATAACTTCTTCGAATGCTGGGAAGTGTAGTCCTTTAGGAATAAAATAGGCTCCTGTGAACATGTGGTCGCCTCATTGATTTTAACACTTAAAACAAAACAAAACAAAACAAAACAAAACAAAAAAACGGCTATAACATGAGACTGAGTCCATTCTCCCTTGAAAATTGGAGAGATTTTCCTAACATCGGTCCACCTCTTGGTCAGTATTTAATATTTAATGCATGCTTGGATTAAATTAGGTCCAAAATGGTAGAGGTAGATTATTATAGCAAATATCAGGGTTAACATACAGACCTCTCTTCCCAATGATGGCCAACTTGGTCTTCCAAACTTTATATGCCCCAGTACAGGGGAACGCCAGGGCCAAAAACTGGGAGTGGGTGGGTAGGGGAGCAGGATTGGAGGAGAGTATAGGGGACTTTCAGGATAGCATTTGAGATGTAAATGAAGAAAACATCTAATAAAAAATTGAAAAAACCATACAGACCCCTATAGGGAGACAACTGTACACAATAATTGCTTCTTAAACATTATCCTAGGTAAGGGGGCTAAGCTAGCAAGGGCACTGAGTTTCCTGAGCACCAGATTTTCACAAGAGGCAGCTGAACTGGGAGCCTCACAGAAGCAAGTAGTGTCTGATACAATCTAAGATAAGCAGTTAGCCAGAGGGGATTCCAGCACAAACAGGCTGGGATAAGTCATCTAGGATATCTTGAACTTGGGTTTCTAAAAATGAAGTTTAGTAATTTCCATAGGATTCATCAAGAAGATCAAATTCAAATTAAACCTGAAATGGCCTTAGCAACAACACAAGATGGAGGACTGAAGGCATTGTCTTGCTTGCTCTGTCATAATACAGCATTGGATGCCTTATAGGTATTGGTCATCAAACACAGGTTCTCTACAAAAATATCCACAGCTCTAAGTGATTGAGTCATCTCTCCTCAGGCCTTTGTATAAATTAACATTCCTCTTCACCTGGGCTTCAAGAACAACACTGAGAACAGAATGGGAGAACAGGCCACTCATCTCATCTACTCTGTTTGAGAGTGGTTGGTAGCACATTACTCCACCAACAACCCTTGATAAGGCAAACCTAATAAGATCCTGTTTAAAAAAATAAATAAAATTAAAGGCACAGAGTAGGCGGCCACTCACACTTGGTATCTCGGCTGAGTCATGCAGGTCCTCATTTCCTAGCTAGCACAGAATATTTAGGGAGACCTATGTAAAATAAGATGGAAACCTGTGGTGGGTACACTTGTGTTTGGTCCCAGCACTACTAGTAGCACATGTAGGTAGATGACTCTTAGTTGAAGACCAGCCCGGTCTATATAACAAGTGTCTGTCCAGACATACTTCTTAGTGAGACCATATCTAAAATGACAATAAAAGCACAACAAAGAAACCCAAGAATTATATGAACTACAGTGAAAACTCACACTAGAGTTCATTTTATCACATATGTCTTCCAATTAATTACATGTGATATGTAAGCCCACTTAGGATCAGACCTCACAACCCCAAAGATTAAATTTGTTTTACCCCACTCTCCTGTCTAAGGGAAATATGGAAACAAAGTGTGGAGCAGATGCTGAAGGCCATCCAGAGACTGCTCTGCCTGGGAATTCATCCCATATACAGACACCAATCCCAGACACTATTGTGGATGACAATTAGTGCTTGCTGACAGAAGCCTGATATAGATGTCTCCTGAGAGGCTCTGCCAGTGCCTAAAAAGTACAAAGGCAGATGCTTGCAGCCAACCAATGGACTGAGCACAGGGTCCATATGGGAAAAGTTAGAGAAAGGACTGAAGGAGCTGAAAAGGTTTGCAACCCTATAGGGAGAACAAAAATATCAAACAACCAGACACACCAGAGCTCCCAAGGACTAAATCACCAACCAAAGAGTACACATGGAGCAACCCATGTCCCCAGCTACATACATAACAGAGGATGGTCATGTTGGGCATGGCTGGGAGGAGAGGTCCTAGGTCCTGTGTAGACTTGATGGCCCAGTGTACATTAATGCCAGGGAATGGAGACAGGAGTAGGTGGGGGCATGTGGGAGCACGTTCATAGAAGCAGGAGGGAAGTGATGGGGGTTTCTGGAGGGGAACCGGAAAAAGGGATAACATTTGAAATATAAATAAATAAAATATACAAAAAAATTAGTCACCAAGATATATAAGTAAAATGGAATATTGAAAGTGTCTTAATCATACACCAATAGCCTAGGTCCTCATTTGTAACCCCCATCCTCAGTGTAGCCCCTCTTCCTATCTTTGTAAATGGGAGCCTCATGAACCTAAGAAGTCAAGCTATGCCTTGAATTTGCCCCTTTTTACATCTAAAATTTCTACATCTACATTTTTTAGATCTAATTTCTACATTTTTTACATCTAAAATTTCCTTAGTACAATTATAAAATTTGCAACTTCTCTCTTGCTGTCCATGCTTCCTCTCACTTATTAGCATCAAGGATGAATCCTATAAAAATATGTCCTACCTTTCCCTAAATCCTCTCAGACTCTGAGCTGCACTGTTCAACCCACACCCTGCACTGTACTCTGGTCATGGTCTCATCCTGACCTCACACCACAAGTTTCTGACTGATCAGCACTTTCGAAACTTCACCTACTGATCATTTTGAGTTTTTTTATGTGACTTCCTAGATCTCTGCTCTGCTCATTTTCTCAGACCTCCCTTGGATTCTCCACCCTGTGGCAGGCAAGCACATGGCAGGCAGCCTCGCTAGGGCCTTCAAATTCCAACTAAGTGTCGCTATTCAGTATTACACCTCTTATTTAAGAAGCATTTTCTTCTGACTTGGGTTTAGAGAGGTGCTGATGTGGGGAGGAGTGCTAACTTCTTCTCCAGGGCCAGAATTCTGTTCAAAGTACCAAGGTGGTGGCTCAAAATCATTCATAATCCAGGTTATGCAAAATCCAGCACTGTCTAGCCACATCTATACTTCATTCATAGGCTTAGTTCACTGGATATACTGTCGATAACTTTCATCCATAGTATAATATGTGAGAATTTCCTTACTAATTATATTTCCTAAAAGAAAATAAGTTTATTAAACATAGAGGCAGGGAGGGAGACTAGATAACAATAAGACTGGAATACACATTATTTACTCACAACTTCTTGCATATTTGGAAGTTGGATAATATTCCATTGTAGGACAGGTTAGTTGATATTTTGTTGAACCAACATTTATTTCATTTATTTTATTTTCTATTCTTTTATTTGTAGAAGCCACTGTTGAACTTGACATCCAGATCCTCCTGCCTTACCCTCTCAAGAGCTTGGATTAAAGTTGTGCTGTGTGCCACATCACCAGATTATTTCTATGTTTTCTTTGAAGGTTTGCTTCATGTGTCTTCCGAGTTCATTATGTAGCATGGATTGCAACATTATGTACGTCTTCTGCAACAAGTGATCTGGGATACTGTGATGTTCTAGGAATTCACATTTTAGGTCAATCATCTAATATCCTCATCTGCCTGGCTGTTATCTTGCTCTGAGCATTTCAGCCTAAACAGAGAGACCTCAGAGTGGTTTCAGATTGTGACCTTGAGTATATTTGTGTGATATCTGGAGCTGGCTTTCATCATCTATGTCAATGCCAGTGAGAGGTGAAGTCACTGTTTAGAATTACAAGAGGGCCACTAACTGAAGAGCTGTAATTCACTTCAACTGTCTATGGCCACAGCAACACTGGGTGCTGCAGATTTTATTCCTGGAGTGTCTAAAGGGTTTGTCCTCTTGATATCCTTGCTGGGGCCTGACCTGTGCTCTCTGTCCAGAATTAACAATGAGGAATCAAGCCAGAATTGGTGTCGCTTCTCGGCCTTTTGGCTAAGATCAAGTGTAACATCTCATGGCTGGTTGTTCACTTTAAAGCATGGTGAGGGGCTGGTGAGATGGCTCAGTGGGTAAGAGCACCCGACTGCTCTTCCGAAGGTCCAGAGTTCAAATCCCAGCAACCACATGGTGGCTCACAACCATCCATAACGAGATCTGGTGCCCTCATCTGGAGAGTCTGAGGAAGCGTACTTACATATAATAAATAAATAAATAAATAAATAAATAAATAAAGCATGGTGAATCTGCTTTCCTCCTCTTGCATCTCTTAGCCTGCCTATGGAAACCTAGAATTCCCACCTCTTCTTAGCCATTAGCAGTTAGCATCCTCATTGATTGATTAAAAACTAACTAGGTAACAGGAACTTCTGTGCTCACAAGCAGATTCCCAAACAACGCATCAGAACCACACCCTGCAGAGAAGAGAGAGCAGCACAGCTTGAACTGTATATAACCCCCATTACCTCCAACCTGTGTGTCCAGGTCTAAACTCCACAGCACATGGCTGTGTCTGGAGGCCAAGACTTTTAGGAAGATAAGCAGATAAAAGTCTGGCCCTACTCCAGTAACATTGCTGTTCTTCTAAATAGGGGACTCCATCAAAGTACAAGCAGACAGCAATTGTGAGAGGGTGGCTATCTAGAAGAGAAGGAAGAGACCTTCAGAAGCCAGACCAAAGTACAAGCAGACAGCAATTCTGAGAGGGTGGCTATCTAGAAGAGAAGGAAGAGACCTTCAGAAGCCAGATCAAAGTACAAGCAGACAGCAATTGTGAGAGGGTGGCTATCTAGAAGAGAAGGAAGAGACCTTCAGAAGCCAGACCAACAGTACCTGACAGTGGACATCAGCCTACAGAACTAGGAGCAGTTAAGATTTCTGTTGGGTAATCATTGCACTTTTTGGTGTTGTGGCATAGCATACATAGGCCAATGGAAGCTACTTCAGGACCACTGTCGCTGCTCTGAACTGCTTGAGACTAGATCTACTTTAGTGTTTATTATTTTCAAACATTTACATATATAATGAGACATCTTTGCATGAGGAACAAATTCAAACACATGATTCTTATGTGTTTGTACACATGCATACATGGGGTAGAGAGCCTAACACAAGAGCCAATAAAATGGCTCTTCAGCTAAAAGTGCTTGCTGCACAATCCTGGTGACCTGAGTTCTATTGCACGGACCCTCTCAGTGGAAGCAAAGAGGCACATCCTGCAAGTTATTCTCTGACCTCCAATCTCATGCCCATATTCTCATTCAACTAGAATGATAGATAAATAACATACAGACAGACAGCAGACAGACAGAATAGAGTCCTGACAAAAACAACTTAAACGAGGATTTCTTTAAGAGGACAGGCTCTTGGATCCAGAGAAATACAAGCCTGACTTAAGGAAAGTATGGCATGAATGTGAATGGTCACATGGTGTCTGCACTACACCAGCAGGAGAGATGCATGGTGGTGCTCAGCTTACTTTCCACTTGTTACATGGCCCAGGTCCACAGTCCACTATTTGGTGCTGCACACATCCAGGTTGTGTATTCCATTCTCAGCTGAAGCTCTGAGGAAATGTGCTCATAGACATGTCTAGAATCATGTTCCCTAGGTGACTCTAAATTTAGTTAAGGTGACAATAAAAACTGAGATCACATAAGACCACAGACCTTTTTTGCTGATGGCATCACTGTGGTAATGTAAGAATTTTAAATTTGAGGATGTATTGGAATCTGAATTTTCAGATAAGGAGTGATCAGCCTTTACTGTGATGGTTGTCATGGATATAATGTCTGCTCAATAAGGTAAAAAATATTGAGTGTTCATGAAAAGTGATGAAACCTATTAATGCATTACTCTCTGTGTACTACCTGGCACAGGAAGGCATCCTCTTGTTGGGTAGATGACACTCTGGAGCGTTTTCTCACAAGCTAGATTAGAATGGTTTTCCAGTTTTCCATTGTAAGATTGGGGACTCCTATCTTGTGGGTTCAGCATCCCCAGAGTTAAGAACCTTTTTAGCATCCTAGAGGCCTAAACAGCTAAGAGAGTAAGCTAGGCAGAGTGATGCATTCTTATAAATCAGAATGGAATTAGAGAGGGGATGTCTGTAAATTCAAGGCAAGTCTTGTCTGCACAGAAAGTTCTAGGACAACCTCTCTCTTCTGCCTCAGAACTGAGATTGAAGCTATGTGACATAACTTGGCTTATTTATTCTTTTTTTTTTTTTTTTTTTTTTTCAATTTAGAGACAGAGTCTCAATGTGGAGTCTTGTCTGGAACTCCCTATGTAAACCAGGTTGATCTTGAATTCACAGAGATCTACCTTTCTCTAGCTCCCCAGAACTGGATAAAGTTGTATATCACCATGCCTGCCTAGTTCCATTTTTGATACGATTTCTTAAGCAGCCCTGGTTGAATTTAGACTCAGCGTCTCACTGAGGTTAATTTCTGATCCTGCTGCCTCACTTCCCTAAGTGCTAGGTTATAGCCTTCTGCTGCCACACAGGGTTTTATGACTACAGCAGATTGAACTCATGGCTTCCTTCAGGCTACACAAGTATTACAGAGAACTCCTTCCTTAGTCTGGACCTTACGCTGAATCATTTTCTCTTTTACATGTCTGGATACCTGCAGTTACATGGTGATTTTGTGAAAGAAATTGAGCATCTGTATGCTTTCTTATATAAATCCGAGCCTTGGAGAAGGACACACGGATCAGCTGAGGCTAGGAAAAGCTGTCCCACAACCTGAGCCTGTGCGATGGGCCACACCACAGGTAGGGACCCAAAGGTCTGCTCTGGTCATTTGGATATGAGGGCCTCTTGGGAGGCTCCCAGTCTGGAGTGTTTGAAATGAGACACAGACCAGAATTCAGCTGTGACTTCAAAGAATGATGGCTCCCAGAAACTCTAACTTTCTAACTATACTGAATCCTGATGATAATTTCTAAAAAGGCATAATTTTTTTTGTTTATTCTGAGAGTAAAAAAACTACTGGCTTAGGCAATTACCACCTGTAGCCTAACAGCAGGATAGTAAGTCACTCAGCCTCTGTGCTGTCTCCCATGAATTGCAAAGCACAAACTTAGAGCCTGCTGCTTGATATGGAGGAAAGAAAGGGGACACTTTGAAAAGTGATTTTAATGTTTATTTCTAATTTGTAAATATTTTCTATGAAAGCTCTCTAAGAAAAGGGGGGAAAGCCGTATGATCTTGAGCTGAACAAGGGAAATGTGAGCAACTCACTTTATCCTCAGCCCTTATACATCTTCCAGAATACATGACCACATGGTAAAAAATGATCACAAGTTTACACATAAATTCAAATCATAAATCGAATAAGAAGTTTCAAACACTGAATGTTAACATGCATATTCATTAAGAGTAATTACACGGTTATACATTCCTCACCTATCACAGGTCCACAGGTTCACAGAGGGTTAAAAATGGTAAGTTATTAGTAAAGTTTTGCAAATATCAATCTAGGCAATCTTATTTCTTCTGTTCTTGTACCTATCATAAATCATTCATTCCCTTTTTATGACCTTTAACTAATGCTTTTACAACCTCTAAGCAGAAGAATGTCTGGTTTCTATCTCCGAAGTGAGACTAAAGGATAGCAGAGTTTTCACTGCAGTTCTGACTATCAGAATAGTATTAATTTTATTATTAAAAGAGCTTAGTAATTAACATCAACTTAGGAATTCTTTTGGATCATTATTGTATAGAATAAAGAAACCATCTACATATCTTTAGTGTATCACTACAAGTTAGTTCATCTTGTAGTTCTGCAGAGATCTGCTCAACCTTGTGAACTGATTCCTAGTGGTTTTTATATATGTTTAATAGTGACAGGAAAAGCACATTAAGAGCAGAAATCTTTCCTAAAGTGATTTTCTCCAGTACCTTGCCTACTGAAGTTCTTTCATAATTTTGCTAGCCTAAAGTGAAGTAATCTCAGGAAAATCACCAGTTTGTCCTCTGATAGTAGGACATATTAACTTGTCCTTTGATGGCTCCTGACACCTAAGCTTCTCATGGCCACCATGCCTCAAGACCTAGATCAAAAGCATGCGTCATTCCATGCCAAGTTCTAGGTCAGATGCCTGTGCCTTACAGACTCAGATCTGGATCATGGGTATTCCCTCTATTTCTGGATTGTAGTCATTTTATATGTAGTCAAGTTGACAGCCAGGAATAGCCAAAACAATAATACACCATTTAAAACACGGAAAGTAAAACCTCACATAAGTATCTCACTTTATGCCAAAATTATGTTTGACAAAATGCAACACCCCTTTTTCTAAGTCTTGTACCAAATTAGACATAAAGAAAATTAAAGCATTTCCACTAAAATTTGGGACAAGGCTACCCACTTTTCCCATATCTCTTCAATATGCTATGTAAAGTTCTAGCTAGAGCAATAATACAGCTAAAGGAAGGCATCTTGGAACTGGAAGAGAAGAGGGAATCTAGGCGGGGAGAGAAATAATGGAGTCAAGACAGTATTCTGATCAAGATTCAACTTTAATGTCTGCACACATGCTTTATAAAGAAGAGGGGAGGCCCATTCCCAGCCATGCAAAGTTCCTTTGAAGTTGTCAGATCAGCCTTTTAGTAGGAACCCTTGAAAATCACAGTTTGTAGCTAACTCTGGGAGATCTCAGAGAACCTGTTCAGCCTCAGGCAGGTAGCAGGTAGTCAATGGAGAGTGATGAGAAGCAGCACAGCAGGTGGCGCTCTGCCTAAGTGGCAGATGGTCCCAGCCAGCCTTGCTAGTGATGCAGCTAAGACTGATATCTAGGTACCATTTTACCTTGGATAAAGCAAGACACCTTTGTAATCAAAGATCACTCAAAACTCAAGAGCATAGAGAAACTTTAAGTTCATGGTGACAATACTGTACTTTACTCAGTTTCTGAATTAATTATGGAATAAGGAAAGGAGCCTAATAACTTCTGAAAGAACACACATGAAGGAAAAAAAAAAAAAGATAGCTTCCTTGAAATGTTCTTTATACTTTCAGAATCTCATTGTAATCTACCTAAAATGAAATTCATTCACACACAGCCTACACACATAGGGTTTGATAAGGAATCCTGGTGATGAATACAAAAGCTGGACATAGAGACTCGGGGCTTTAATGCGTGCACTCTGGAAGCAGAAGCAGATCATGAGGGTACTGGAGGTTCTCCAGAGAGGTTCTTTTTAACTCCCTCAAGCCTTTGAGAGGATGGGGACTCCACAGCCCAACCTAAAGTGTCTGTGCTTGAGGGGATGCTTCATCTCTAACTCTACACAAGATAGGAAATTTCCCTAACCAAATTTACACTTCACATACTGACCAAACCTTCAAATTAGTACAACGAAGACATACACATAGCTGTCAGGATGCTCTGGATCTGTTCTAGACCACACCACTTGAGTGCTACCTGCCCAGAACTTAGATGAATCTAGTAGGAAGCTGCAAACTACCCTCCATCCTAGATTATCAAAGCTTAAGCATAACATCTCATGGAAATCCACCTGACCAAATGCCACACAGAATAAAAAAATACAGGCTGGAACTCAAGCAATTTGATAATGTTGATAGAATTTCCCTACCCCAAATCACTAATGTGATACCAATGCTCATCATGGCAAAATGAATTATGAAACAAACTCAAGACACAGAACTCAAAATACAATTCAAACACCATTCAATGAGGTCAAAGTACATAAAGAGGAAACAAGCACAGGAACTCAAAGAGGACAGGAACAAACTGAATGATAGAAAACAGAACTCCTGCAATTGACTAAGGAAATAATTATGATAATGCAGGCTGTGGACAGTGAACCAAGAGATATAAAATTCTAAGGAATCCTCAATCTGAAATGAAATAAACATCATATTACAGTCAACAAATATTGAGACATAATAAAGTATACATTTGCGGTCTGGATGCAGGAATGTATCTTTAAGAATACTTTGTTGATCCCAGTATCACATCTCAGATGGTAACTGATGGTAAGTGAAACTGTGCTAACAAATTCTAAAACCTGTCAGCTTTGCTCAAATGGAGACCCTGTTCCTATCCTGTATGCAGTTGGGTGTCAACAGCCAGACTTTAGTCTAAAATGCTCACTTGAGATCCTAAGGCCTATATACAATGCTGCATCCTTTCTAGAACAAGAAAATAGAGTATGGAATGTAAAACACAAGAATAACTTAAAAGAAAATCTTTTCATGAAGAATTAAAATATGTACTATAGATTTAGTTTGAGAATATTTAGTGAAACAAAAAATTAGCATTAGGTAGCCTTATTGTCATGTACCATTTTCTTATTCATGACAAAACCAATACAGATAATAATTTCATAAATTCCACAGTGGTTTCCCTTCAGAATAGTTAAGAGAACCAGATTAAATAAATGTTACATGTAACAACAAAATGAAAAAGTAAAATAATTTTTTACAATGGAAAGGAATGTTTTAAGTTGCATAAGAATTATAGTAATTCTTCATAAATTGTGGATACATTACTGCACATAAATCTATTACTGTCCAACTTAAAGTCTGAATCTTTTGACTTCAGCAATATTCTTTGCTTTATTATTTGAGATCACTCATCTAACATGATTATAGACTGCAAGGACCAAATGCTTTTATGATTCTTTAACTTCATTACTATTCTTATCTTTATTATTTGTGCTCATTCATCTACCATGATTATGGGTGGCAAAGATTACTATCATTTATGATTCTTCCTTTATTTTTCCAAAAATAGAACTCAGGGTTATATTCAGACTCTATCATGAAACTGTAGCAGAAATGTAAACCTCTGGGCTAGAGAAATGACTCAGGGGTAAAGGGCACTTGCTGTTCATGAAAAGAAACACAGACTAATTCTTTCTTTCTACACACAAAATAAGGTATGATTTTTACCTGAATCTTGTGTGATGCATTTTGTGATTACTTCATGGTTCCATTGGTTTCATATAGGCATTCAGTGAAAATAAAAACATAGAGAATAACATGCCTATAGTTAAATAAAACTTTAAAGAAAAAAGTCTGTCTTCCAGGTCTGGGATAGCAATAGAAGGGAGCAGGGTCAATACTATATGTGACTTATCCAGCGCTGATGGCTGCTGTAGGCATAAGGCTTGCTCAAATGGTAACATAGACACTGTATTACAAGTTACTCCTAAGTGGAATGTTCTCCCTGCCAAGGTTTATGTCTACATGACCAGAAACAGTAAGATTCCATGAAGCAACAATGTGTCAGATATTCCTCAGGAAAATGGTAATGTTATGACCTTCAGGACAGACTTTAAGGCTGTGGGAAAGAACTATGAAAACATGAGTTGAAGAATATATAATTTAATGTAAGAACCATTCTTTAGAGGATTTCTCTGTGGGACTGTGAAAGGCAGCCTTTGTTTTAGTTGAGCAAAGCTTACTTTGGAGACCCAGTAGAAAACACTACAAGGGACAGAACAGTGAGCTACAACTCTACAAGGGACAGAACAGAGCCCCACAACTAAATAATCATGTGACTATCTGTCACGTTGACAATGTCCCAAGCTCCTGGCATTCTGGCTAGACTCCAACCTCACAGTTACCAGCTCCTCCCTGCAGTAATGCTGCAAGGGCTAGGTAACCCAGCCCACTATAAAAGGGGATGTTTGGCCCCTCCTCTCTCTCTTAAGCTCTTAAATCTCTTATTCTCATCTCTAGCTCTCCTCCTCCCTATCCTTTCCTCCCTCTCTCCACATGGCCATGGCTGGCTTCTACTTCCCTATGCCTCTCCCTCTCTCTGACTTTCTACAATAAACACCTTAAAACCAGGAACTATCTCTCCACTTATCAAAGCCCGCTGTTCTTCAATGATGGAATAAACCTGACCCTAAAGAGCCACATGTCACCTCCAGCACCAAAGACTCTCAGCATTTCTAGTCACCAGAGTAGACCAAAGACTCTCACATCCTGGGAGCCACAGAGTGCCTTATCCCCCTGCTCCCTTCTCCCTTCAGCTCCAGGACTGACCGAGTTGCTCCCAGGGCCCTCACTTTGTTCTCAGCTCTTCCACAACATACAGTGACATCTGGGATGTCTATGACTGAGAACCTGTGGTCTGTGGCCTCTGTGAGGCCCAGAGACCACAAACTGCTCCCTCTCTACCCCTGTGGACTGGAGATCCATAGCTTCCCACAGCGAGACACCCACCTGGAACTCAAGGAGATTGCTGTCCACTTGCCCACAGCACTGGAGCTCTGGTGGGACGTGGGATCCCCTTTAATTCCCCGCACCCACTGCACAAAAATTCTCAACTATGCAAACTATAAGCATGCAATATGATTTGTATAAGGGGTCCAAGTACCTAAAATTACAGAGGTAGCTACACAAATGAGTCAGTAAACGGAAAGGGATGGTTTAAAAGAACAAGGCTCATGGTGTGAGGAATAAAGGAGTACCAGGAAGTGAAAGAGTGATGATCTCAGACAAAATTTCACCCAGTTAAGTTTCTGGTTTGAGTTTGAAAATGCAGGCAGGTTTCAAAGTCCAAGAACAGCCTGGAACAGATCAAGTTCTAGTGAAGAAAACGTTAGGTCCAGGTATCATGGGACACATCTTCAACTCCAGGATCCAGGAGACAGAGCAATACACACCTATGTGTATAAGATCTATCCACAAAGATATTTCCAAGACAGCCAAACTTAGTCTGTGAAGGAGCTGAAAAACAGAAAGCTAATTTCTCACTTAAAACTAGCCTCTATATCTAGATTTAGCAACCAGAAAGCACACACAAGCAAACTACATAGGAGCTGCTATGTTTAAAAATCAGTGTACTTCATTTCTTTTTATAAAAGTTACAAAAAATGGAGAAAATGGAGAGATATCCCATGGTGAAGGACTGGTACAACTAGCATAGTAAAAATGGCCATCCTACCAAAAGCCATCTACAGATTTAATGAAATCTCCATCCAAATTCCAACACAATTGTTCAAAGTTGTAGAAAAATTCTCAAATTCATCTAGAAGACCAAAAAAACCAGAATAGCTAAAATTATTCTCAACAAGGAATCACCATCCCTGACCTCAAGTGTTACTACAGAGCAATAGTGATAAAAACTGCATGGTATTGGAATAGAGACAGACAGATTGATCAATGGAATAGAACTGAAGGCCCAGAAATTAAACCACACACTTACAGACAATTGATCTTTGACAAAGAAGCCAAAAATATATAATGGAAAAAAGAAAACATCTTCAATCACCAGTGCTGGTCTAACTGGCAGTCTGTATGTAGAAAAATGAAAATAGATCCACATTTGTCACCTTGCACAAAGCTCATGTTCAAGTGGATCAAGGAACTCAACATAAAACAAGATACAATCAAGGAAACAGAAGATAAAGTGGGAAACAGCCCTAAACTGACTTTCACAGGGGGAAATATCCTAAAAAGAACTCAAATGGCTCAGGCTCTAAGTTCACAAATTGACAAATGGGACCTCATGAAACTAGAAAGCTTTTGTCAGGCAAAGGACATAGCAAATAGGACAAAGTGGCAACCTATAGATTGGGGGGGAAAAAAAACTTCTCTATCCCCACACTTGATAGAAGGCTAATATCCAATATATATAAAGGATGCAAGAAGCTAACCACTAAGAAACCAAACATCCCAATCAAAAAATGGGGTAGATACCTATACAGACAATTCACAATGAAGCAACTGTGGAAGGTTGAGAAACTTCAAAAGAAATGTTTAAAGTGTTTAGTGATCAGAAACATATACATCAAAGAAACACTGAGATTCCACCTTCCACCAATCAAAATGGCTAATATAAAAAGCTCAGGTGACAGCACATGCTGGCTAGGATGTAGAGAAAGAGGACCACTCCTGGAGGAATTGAAAACTGATCAACTATTCTGGAAATCAATCTGGAGATTCCTCAGAAAAATTAGAAATAGATATACCTTAAAACCCAGCTATACCACTCTTGGGCATATACACAAAAGATGCCCCACCATGACACAGGGGCTCTTGCGTGCGCCCTGACTGGCCAGCAATAACGATGCTGCAACAGGATCCTTCCACACACATTTATTGGGAGAGCTTGATTACAGAGGCGAAGTGACCCCAAGCCCAGAACTGGTGCTGCTTATATAGCCCTAGGAGAGGCGTGTCTCACACCCTGATTGGTTATGCATGGGTTATGCTTACCACCTCATTTGCATGTCTACATCTGATTGGTTAACTTGTCTCTCATCTGATTGGTTAACTTGTCTCTCACCTGATTGGTTAATTCTCAAAACCTCATCATGGCAAAAAAACTTTACTGCCTATGTATGCATGGTGGCTAGCGGTAGCCAACACCACCCTGCCTGCAACTGCACATGTGGTTTCCCACAAGGGGCTTGTGTTCCATTATGTTCGGAGTGGCCTTACTTGTGATAGCCAGGATCTGGAAACAACCCAGATGCCCCACAATGGAAGAATCGATACTGAAATATAGTTCATTTACACAATGGAGTATTATTCATCTATTAAGAACAACGACATCAGGAGCTTTGGAGGAAAATGGATTGAACTAGAAAATTCCATCCTGAGTGAGGTAACTCACACCCAAAAAGGACATGGATAGTATGTACACACTAATAAATGGATATCAGCCAAAAAAGTATATAATAAAACATAAATGACTAAAGAGGGTTGAAAAGCTCAAGGTTCCAAGTGAGGATGTCTCAATCCCACTTGGGAGACAGAAGAAAGCAGTTATGGGGGAAGAAGGGAGAGAGAACTGAGTGGAAGCAGGGACAGAGAGGGGAAGGGGAAACATGATCAGGCATTGTGAGGGACGGGGGAGGACTGAAGCCCTGAGAACCAGTAGAAAAAATGGAAATAGACAGCCTCAGGAGGTAGGCTATGGAGGTTCATTTTGCATGTTCCAAAGACCTAGGCGGTGAGAGACTTCCAGGACTAAAAGGGAGAGATCTTGGATAAAGTGGTCTACAGTGGAGAGGAGGAACTTGTAGAGTCCACCTCCAGTGGAGGGACAGGCATCAAGTGGAGTGATGGAGTTGCAATCTTATACACAAAATCTCTGATCCAAAATTGTTCCTGTTTGAAGGATCTCCAGGGACAAAACTGAAGAAGAACATGAGACAAAGGAAGCCCATGGACAGGCCCAAATTAGGATCCATATCAAGGGGAGGCAAAGGGCAGTGACACTGTTACTCATACTGTGGTGTGCTTATAGACAGGAGCCTGGCATGGCTGCCCTCTAAGAGGTCCAACAAGCAGCTGAGTCAGACGCAGATTCTAGCATCCAACCAATGGAAGGAAACCAATGACCCCGGTGGTTGAATTGGGGAAAGTCAGAAGGAGCTGAGGAGGAAGGTAGCCCCATCCATATGCCAGCAGTCTCAACTGAACTGGACCCCCCCCAAGATCTCTCAGAAAAGGGGCCAACAACCAGGCAGCAAACAGCAGCTAACATGATGACCATGACAAATAAACAGTGGATGACTGCCTGGTCTGACCTCAGTGAAAGAAGATGCACCTAACCCTCCAGAGACTAGAAGTGCCAGGGATTGGGGAGGCCTGGTGGAATGGTGAGGTGTGGGGACATCCTCTTGGAGGAATGGAGAGGAGGGATGGGATGGGGTACAGAGAAAATTTTAGAAACTTTATTTAAAAACTCAAGGTAAGTGTCTTTAGTGTAAAAATGACACTTGACTTGTATACAACTTCTATATGCAATTTTATGAATAGTGTTACTATGAATACATTTTATGCTGAGAGCATATTGCATAAAATATATTGACATACAAAATCAAGAAGGAGAAATGGTAGAAACTCACTGGTGGCTACCAGGGCAAATATATATATATATACACACATGCACAAAATGAGTCATTTGAGGGTAATGCCCTTGGAATGATTCCCTCATTATATCAAATCTGTTAAAATACTATCAAAGTTGGAACATCTGTCTGAACAACCATGTATCTGCATTGAGGCATTGTTCCAGGCAGTTCTCAGGTTGCCAATCAGTAATAAATGTGAATGCAATGACACTCTTCGGAGCCTAGCTGTTACAGATTTCATCTTTGGCCACCACTCTGATAGGTTCACGTGAAAGAAAGAATGCATGATAATGGTCTCCTAGCATACATTCCAATACACATACAAACACATATATGCACACATACATACATATGTTTATGCATAAATACAAACATAAGAATTCATTTGAACATGTAGATACTATTACTGAAGAAAGTTGTCATGACCATGATATCAGCAAATATTAAGTGCTTTTTATGTATTTCATTGACCTTATATTTCTCTCATGTCAAATATTTCTCTTGGCATTTAACAGGCATATGAATAATCTCTTTTAATGCCCCAGCCTCAGAAATATAGATTGACAATGGGAAAAAAAGCAGATGATCGAGTGCCATAGAAAGTGATAGAAAATTAATGAGAATTGGCAAGGAAAATATTGATTTCCTAGGAACAATAAACACTAGGCCAGGGAATAATCAAGAGCAGAAACCCAGGCTCTCAGTGTTCCTTCTAGCACTTTCTCAGGAACAATCAAATGCTGCACCAAATTCACAAATTTCTTCTGAAAAATCCCACAAAAAATTTACAGAGAAAACAGTGCAGAATACAGAAAGAAGGGGAATATGGTACAGTCATCATACAAAGCTGACCTTACCTGGGTCCAAAAGCAAATGACCACGAAAACATGCACACAGAAAATAATAACAGTATGGGTGCACCAGTGCAACATTTAAAAAGTTTCTCTCAACAAAACACCCAGGGAAGGAGTTACAGAGACAAAGTTCGTAGCTGTGATGAAAGGATGGACCATTTAGAGACTGCTGTATCCAGGGATCCGTCCCATAATCAGCTTCTAAACGCTGACACCATTGCATACACTAGCAAGATTTTGCTGAAAGGACCCAAATATAGCTGTCTCTTGTGAGACGATGCCGGGGCCTAGCAAACACAGGAGTGGATGTTCACAGTCAGCTATTGGATGTATCACAGGGCTCCCAATGGAGAAGCTAGAGAAAGTACCCAAGGAGCTAAAGGGATCTGTAACCCTATTGTTGGAACAACATGATGTACTAACCAGAACCCTGGAGCTCTTGTCTCTAGCTGCATATGTATCGAAAGATGGCCTAGTCGGCCATCAATGGAAAAAGAGGCCCATTGGACTTGCAAACTTTATATGCCCCAATATAGGGGAATGCCAGGGCCAAAAGAATGGGAATGGGTGGGTAGGGAAGTGGGGGGCGCTATGGGGGACTTTTGGGATAGTATTGGAAATGTAATTGAGGAAAATATGTAATAAAAATATTAAAAAAAAAAGAAAAAAAAAAAAAAAGTTTCTCTCTAGCTGGGGGTGGTGGCGCACGCCTTTAATCCCAGCACTCAGGAGGCAGAGGCAGGTGGATTTCTGAGTTCGAGGCCAGCCTGGTCTACAGAGTGAGTTCCAGGACAGCCAAGGCAACACAGAGAAACCCTGTCTCGGAAAAAAAAAAAAAAAAAAAAAAAAAGTTTCTCTCTAATAGATTCAGAAAGTAAACTCAACTTGATTTCATGCCAGAGACTCAAAACTGTTTCAACAAGCACAAACCAAACAACTCAAGGCATAAATTATGTACAATCAGTGGGAGAAAGCTCACTGATAGATATATGTCAATATATCTATGAAAGGCCTACAGCAAAATTTCACAGTGGATCACTATGAAAGCTCTGAAGAATGTGGAACAGAAGGAACATTACTGAGTCTAATGAGGATAATAGCCAACATCCTAAGCCCATCCCTACACAAACTGAAGACAGCTGTCATCATTCTACTCTACTCAGAAGACAGACAAGGATGTACAAAGCTTCCACACTAAAGTATCACAGTACAGCAGTGCTTCCAAAGAGCAAGTAAGTCTTAGAATATTTCCAATGATCAAATAAGGATATGAGGAAGGCAAGTTTTCTCGAAATACAAGAAAGATAATTCTTTAAATCAAGACCTGCAACTATCCCAAGAAAATAATCCAATCTGATAAAATGCTTAACACGCTATAGAATACGAGAAAAATATAAAAAGATATATCATTTGGTTTTATACATTCCTAAAGAATAATCTGATAACTGAGAAGACCACTCAGTGTCTAAAAGGATCTTGGATATGCTGGTTTAGCATACAAACTGCTAAAAGGGGCTCTGTAGGCTGATGGGTGTAAGCTGTCATTAATGGTTCTCCCTAGAAGCTGACCTTTGTGCTGTAATACCAACCTGTCTAACAATGCATATGGTGGCGTATGCCTTTAATCCCAGCATATTTCTGAGTTTGAGGCCAGCCTGGTCTGCAGAGTGAGTTGCAGGGCACCCAGGACTCTACATAGAGAAACCCTGTCTCGAAAACAAAAAAAAAAAAAAAAAAAAAGAGTTGAAATGAACAAAGGGGGAGCTTATTCAGCAGGACATTTCTGAGGGTGAAAACACTCTAGGATTCTTTAGGGGCTAGAGGCTTCCAGGACTAGGCCAAGGTAAATAGACAGAGGCAGTGAGCCTCCCAGACAACAATTATAATAGGAGAATACAAGTTACTTTTAGAATCCTGTGGAAAATCTAATACCACTGACAATAAAAGCTTTCTAGAATGTAAGAAAAGAAGAAACACACCTCAGAAAACAAATGGAAATAGACCTGAAACTAAACCAAACAGTCCAGAAAAGGCAGAAAGTCATTATTCCATCCTTTCTTTTTTCCATTTTATATTAGATATTTTCTTTATTTACATTTCAAATGTTAACCCCTTTCCTGGTTTCCTCTTCAAAAATCCCCTATCTTCTCCCCCCTCCCCCTGCCAAACAACCCACCCTCTCCTGCTTCCTGGCCCTTGTGTTCCCCTATACTCTGGCATGTAACTTTCACTGGACCAAGGGCCTCTCCTACCATTGATGACCAACTAGGCCATCATCAGCTACATATGCAGCTAGAGCCATGAGTCCCACAATATGTTTTGTTTGGTTTTTTTTTGTTGTTGTTGTTTTTTTGGGTTTTGGTTTTTTGTTTTGTGTTTCGGTTGGTGGTTTAGTTTCAGGGAGCTCTAGGGATACTGGTTAGTTCCTATTGTTGTTCCTACTATGGGGCTGTAAACCCCATCAGGTCTTTGGGTAATTTCTCTAGCTCTTTCATTGGGGACACTCTGCACTGTCCAATGGATGACTGTGAGCACCCACTTCTGTATTTGTCAGGCACTAATAGAGCCTCTCAGGACACAGCTATATCAGCCTCCTGTCAGCAAGCCAAATTCAACAAACTGCATCACTGTGAACACAATTCAAGGACTTAAACTCATGTAGACTGGACCGAAGATGTGATTCAGAAAGCAAGTGCATCTTCTGAAGAACAACTCAGATCAGACCATCCACTCTGTCAACAAATATTGTGGATGACTCTCTGGTGGTAGCATTCAGTGTCCAGAAACTGCTATGCAAACTGGGGCAGGAGGCAGAGTTATCAAAGGCCATACCCAGATTTTGTATCCTGTGTGCTACAATCTCAATCTACTAGGCAAGGTTTGGCCTCTAATATCATAGTGGCAAGACTATCTGTGGCTAACAAAAGGCTTTCCTGTTCAAGCTGAGGCCAGCCCCTCAGGAAAAACATACATAGACTAAACTGAGAATCTGGCTAAAATCCAATATGGAAGGTCACAGGCCCTGGGAGGGAATCCAGGACTGACATCTGCTTCATGTGTAAATGGCCCTTTTCAAACATATTAACTGATGCTGATTTCAGTCTGGGTAAAAGAAACTTTGTTTTCAATGGGCAACAGCAATTTCCCAGCATCAAAATTAATTAAATATTGACATGAAGTGACAGCTGACAGCACTGCCTATCATGCAAAATCCATATCATCACATCTAATATTCTTAGTGAAATTTCCCAGAATCATTAATGAAATAGAATCTGGCAAAATCAAATTCATGTCCTCTTTGTACTGGCAGGTGAGCCCCACCCCACTCCTTGTTCAAAGCCTCTAACACACCTGGATGCTTCAATAGTGTCTCCTTGGCCTTTACCATCTTAGGGCTCTTAGATTTGATTTATATTTATGCAGATTTGGCTGAGAAATGGAGACCTGAAAATGGGAAAATATCGTTCAAAAAGAACCTGGAACTTTTCATGTGAAAAAAATGAAAGAAGACAATACCAGGCAAAAGGATAAACATGAAGGAAAGAGAAGATGTCATGAGAATGTCTCTTTTTCCCTGAGGATTTCAGTTTACCCTAGAGATGTGAGAGTCAGTCACACAGTTAGCACACATACAGATTCCTTTTCCCAAAAACACTGCGGAACACGGAAGAATGTAAGAAAACCACTGTGACATGCAGGATCCAAACTGTTGAACTTCTCCAACAAGAGATCTCTGAAAAAACTCCTGAGTGCAGGGTCTAAGCCTTACCATACCCATAAGAAGTCCACAGTGCAGAACTTAACAAACCATGAATGTGCGTGGGCAGACTGCTTTTCATGAAGCAGGGAGTCATTTTTCTTAGGTAAGTGAGCATTCATAATTATTCCAAAGGTACTGTCTAATTTTGTCTTAATCCACAGTAAGCTTCCCACTTATTAAAGTATCTTGGCTTGAAATTATCCTCTCACACATGCTGGGCTAAACCTTGGAAGGATTCAAAGAAATTCAGGAGGAATGGCTAACTGGGCTGCCTGTTAACATATCAATGAAGATAGGGATTTTGGTAGGTGCTTTCTTGGCTCCTGCTTATCTCTTGGCCTGCCCCTCTATCCTCCATCTCATCCTCAGTTTCCCTCAACCCCACCTGATGGCCTGGTGCAGTTTGGAACCAACGAGATATCTCTGAATGCTTTCTCCCTCAGACTGAAAAGCCAAAAATTAACTGTACCACCAGCACAAAAACCAGGTATCTTCGTGCATTGCTGCAGGTTTATGTCTTAGAAAAATGATAAAGCCTCACAGGAAAATACAATGGCCTATAAACTGCCTGTAGCATGTGACCAAATCCATCTCTTGGTCAGGATGTATTATTTTATAAAACTTGCCCACATGGTACAATTAGTTTTTCTCTGGCGACACTCAGGGTTGACAGAACCTACTATGTATCTTCTCCTCAGCTGTACCTTGCTGCAATCCTGTCTTCATGTTTTATTCAAACCTAAGGTGTAACATTAATAACTGAGCCTATGAAGACACATTTCTCAATGCTGTATTTACATCAAAGACTGCATATACCTCAGTGTTAAACTAACGGAGACTATAACTTTGCTAGTTAATGTTACTATTTACAGCCACATGACGGTACTTTATGAAGAATATTTTCTAATTCGAACAAATCTGCACTGGTCCCCCATATGACCAATATCTACAAAGCTCTCTCGGGATGCCTATTCAGTTCCCTGGAGAAAGGGAAATGAAATGGCAAATGGAGTAACAGGCGAGTTAAGAAAGCATGAATGAATTTGAATTCAAGGAGCTCTATTAAGGCTTTTGCAAAGACAACCATCCCGGTACACAAACTCCAGAGACGGCCAAGGATCTACGGAGTTATTTAAATGAATAATAATATTATATATATATATATATATACACACATATACATATATATATATACACATATACATATATATATATATATATATATATATATATATATTATACACACACACACAAACACACACACATATATACTGGCAACCATAAAATAAATTAAAACATCACCATGAACCCAATTCACAGGATCTCAAACTTCCTGATAATGGTAAGATATCCACAACAGAATTGAGATAGTGGAGGCAAACCTGAAAAGAAAATGCAGTGAGGTAAAAAACAACAACAACAACAACAACAACAAAAAACATAGAGAACCTGTGCGAAACAGATTATCAGACTTGAAGAAAAGGTAGAGGAGGAGGGTGCCTCAGTCAAAGAAAATGGTGAATTAAAATGATGTGAAGTCAAGGCACAATATTATTTACTGCTTGAAGGGTGAGGCAATTAAGAGAAAATCCTTTGGAAAACTGTCTAGTTTTTTGTCAAAAAAGTAAAAAAAAAAAAGAAGAAAAGAAAGAAAGTAAGAAGGAAAGAAAGAAAAACTAGAACAAAATTACAATACATACTGCACTTTTTGTTGATAAATGGTTTCCTGATTATTCACTGTAACACTCTATGACACCCACGCATATCAGCATAAGCTGGGGAAAGAAGACTCGAGATTTACCCAAGTCTCATTAGACTATTGCTAGGAAGTCAACTCTTTTCATGATTGTA
The DNA here is from genome assembly GCF_978045245.1 of Mus caroli. Classification (NCBI taxonomy): domain Eukaryota; kingdom Metazoa; phylum Chordata; class Mammalia; order Rodentia; family Muridae; genus Mus; species Mus caroli. The sequence continues at coordinate 9,160,164 of NW_028227261.1, read as the reverse complement.
ATGAGTTCCAGGATTCTCATGTAACCTCCAGGGTTCAAAACCTGTTGTGATGATCCTGAGAGGTTAAGATGGATTCTAGCTCAGCATGGAGGTGAGAGCTCAGAAGCACAAGCCCAGACCTGGGGTTCTGTCTTTAAAGAACAGGGTTCTGTGCCCATTGGACACCTTTCAGATGGCAGAGCTACTAGTTTCCCATTGTGGTGACTTTTAGTTTTTCCCATATTGTACTTATGCAAAAAAATATGTCACAAGTTAATTGAATCTTCATATGTGAATAGATTAAATAAACATACTGGTGATTAATAATGCATCTGAGTTGAGTTAAGGAAGAAATTAAAGCCTTTCCCTCAGAGCATTTAATTCAGTGTGAGTCCAAAGTTGAATTCTCTACTTCATGTTCCCTGTGCCTTCCATCCTCTGTGTGTCTGTAAATCTGTAACTTCCTGAAGGCTGCCTTGTGTATATCTCCCTTTCTGTCAGCCTTTTGCATCCATGTTTGTGTCTATCTGTGTAATCTGTTGTCTGTTTGTATCTCTCTGGCTGGCCATAAGAAAGAGCTTTGGAATGTTTCTAGAACATTAAGGGAACCATCACATGGGTAAAGAATGGGATAGTGAACAGTAATCTTTAACAGAGTTTTATAAAGGATTCGGTAACTGGCTGTGAGGTCCAGGAAAATTCTCCATCTATTAGAAGGTAAGATCTTTTATATAATATATTGTCACACTCACGGTTCTGCCAATGCATAGGAAAGGACCATGGAGCAAGACTCCACGGAGTTCTGCTGGATACATTCTTAATAAGACGTTTGCAAAAAAAAAATTTTTTTTTGAAAAGTACCACTTTATAAGTGTATGTAGATGGTTTAAATGAAGTCTTTGAATACTGAAAGAGATGGAGTTCTAGTTGATCTTGTCTTTTCCACTGTGTTACATCAAGAAAGTTGCTAGCCAAAGTGGTTTCATAGAAATACTCAAAGAATGCAGACCACTGACAACAAAAGGGGTTGCTTTTTAGAAACTGACAATAAGTCTTCATTGCTAAAGACAGGGCTGACACAAACACTGTATATGAAAAGGTCAAACTGGTGCCTGTAAGAACATTGACTCTTATATTCCACTGTCCTCATTATGGAAGGTGCTTTGAAAGGTACACAAAGTAAAATTTATACCAAAACCAACCAAAAAGACGTTTATCTATAATTTTTCCTTCCCAGAAAATATGCTTAAGGCAATGAGGTCATGAATTTACTGGGAATAACCAATCAATGTCTAATTTGACTTAAATACCAAAAGCACTCTGGTTAAATGTTATATATCTATATACACAAGTGTGTGTGGACATGAGTTAGGGTTACAGCTGCCACAGCTTTTTTATGGCTGGAATTCTGCCAGCGGCACTTGCATGTTTTATGTCTATAAAGTCAAACAATGTAATCACACTTTGTATATCTCAACAACATAATTGATATTCTAGAAAACATGTTTTGATTGTCTTTCCATTTACACTAACACAACATTAACATCCTAAGACCTAGATACATCCATAAAATGTTTTTCTTCTGTAGAGAACAAAAGGAAATTATGGTCAAAAGTAAGTTCTAGGCCGGGCTTGGTGGCAGTCACCTTTAATCCCAGCACTTGGGAGGCAGAGGCAGGCGGATTTCTCAGTTCGAGGCCAGCCTGGTCTACAAAGTGAGTTCCAGGACAACCAGGGCTATACAGAGAAACCCTATCTCGAAAAAACTAACTAACTAAATAAATAAATAAAAATAAGCTCTAGGGTAACCAGGAATGTAAAACCACAGAGTTTGCTCTTCAGTGCAAGAGAAGTACACTTGGTTTTTTTTGTTTGTTTGTTTGTTTGTTTACCAGAAGTGAAGGAATGGATGTAGTAAGCAGCTTGGTGACCTGTGGTAGTTGTAGTGCCAGACCACACCTGAAAGTCCCAGACTATTAAATTGTCCCAGACAACAATCCTAGGTCATTATTTCTCCATCAGTACAAACCATCCTTGGGGGATATAGGACATGTACCTTACAGCTTGGTGTCCTCTACACTGTATACTTGATCCTCCTCTAGGCCCTTATTTTTAGAATCCAACTTTAAGAAAGAAACACATGTACTTTGCAAAAGACTTTTGAGGTAGTCACACCTTCATCTTCATTGTGCACAGAGGACTAAGACAATTATTACCAAGAAATTTCTTTCCAAAATTATACTTAAGTAATCCTAAAATAAAGAACCCTGGGATCAGAATCTTAAAGTCTCACTCAGCCTCAACCACTGAGTCTACAGGGAAAATTTAGAGTTTACCTGCCAGTTTTAATAACTCAAAAATTCCTTAGTTTACTCAAACTCAGAACAGGAGCTGATTCTTTGAAAAAAATCAACAAGATAAATAAACCCTTAGTGAGACTAACAAGAGGCCACAGAGACAGTAACCAAATTAACAAAATCAGAAACGAAAAGGGAGACATAACAACAGAAACCAAAGAAATCCAAAAAATCATCCTACTACAAAATCCTATAGTCAACAAAACTGGAAAACCTGGATGAAATGGACAATCTTCTTGACAGATACCAGGTACCAAAGTTAAATCAGGATCATGTAAGCAATCCCATAACCCCTAAAGAAATAAAAGCAGTCATTAAAAGTCTCCCAACCAAAAAAAGCCCAGGTCCAGATGCGCTTAGTGCAGAATTTCTAACAGACCTTCAAAGAAGACCTAATTCCAGTTCTCCTCAAACTATTCAACTAAATAGAAACAGAAGATACTTTACTCAATTCATTCTAGGAGGCCACAATTACTCTGATACCTAAACCACATAAAGACCCAACAAAGACAGAGAACTTCAGACCAATTTCCTTTATGAATATCGACTCAAAAATACTCAATAAAATTCTCACTAAAAGAATCCAAGAACACATCAAAACAATCATCACTCATGATCAAGTAGGCTTGATTCCAGGGATGCAGGGATGGTTTAATATACGGAAATCCATCAACATAGTCCACTTCATAAACAAACTCAAAGACAAAAACCACATGATCATCTTGTTAGATGCTGAGAAAGCATTTGACAAAATCCAACACCCATTCATGATAAAAGGCTTGGAAAGATCAGGAATTCAAGGCCCATACCTAAACATAATAAAAGCAATATACGGCAAACCAGTAGCCAACATCAAAGTAAATGGAGAGAAGCTGGAACCAATCCCACTAAAATCAGGGACTAGACAAAGCTGCCCACTTTCTCCCTACCCATTCAATGTATTACTAGGAGGCCTAGCCAGAGCAATTAGACAACAAAAGGAGGTCAAGGGGATACAAATTGGAAAGGAAGTAGTCAAAATATCACTATTTGCAGATGATATGATGGTATATATAAGTGATCCTAAAAATTCCACCAGAACTCCTAAACCTGATAAACAGCTTCAGTGCAGTAGCTGAATATAAAATTAACTCAAACAAATCAATGGCCTTTCTCTACACAAAGGCTAAACAGGCTGAGAAAGAAATTAGGAAAACAACACCTTTCACAATAGTCACAAATAATATAAAATACCTTGGTGTGACTCTAACTAAGGAAGCAAAAGATCTGTATGATAAGAACTTCAAATCTCTGAGGAAAAAAATCAAAGAAGATCTCAGAAGATGGAAAGATCTCCCATGTTCATGGATTGGCAGGATCAATATAGTAAAAATGGCTATCTTGCCAAAAGCAATCTACAGATTCAATGCAATCCCCATCAAAATTCCAACTCAGTTCTTCAACTAATTAGAAAGGGCAATTTGCAAATTCATCTGGAATAACAAAAAAACAAAACAAGGATAGCAGAAATTCTTCTCAATGGTAAAAGAACCTCTGGTGGAATCACCATGCCTGATGTAAAGTTATACAACAGTGCACTTGTGATAAAAACTGGATGGTCCTGGTACAGCGACAGATAGGGAGATCAATGGAATAGAATTGAAGACCCAGAAATGAACCGACACACCAATGGTCACTTGATCTTTGACAAGGGAGCTAAAACCATCCAGTGGGAAAAAGACAGCATTTTGAACAAATGGTGCCTGCACAACTGGTGGTTATCATGTAGAAGAATACGAATTAATCCATTCTTATCTCCTTGTACAAAGCTCAAGTCTAAGTGGATCAAAGACCTCCACATAAGACCAGAGACACTGAAATTAAGAGGAGAAAGTAGGGAAAAGCCTCGAAGATATGGGTACAGGGGGGAAATTCCTGAATAGAACAGCAATGGCTTGTGCTGTAAGATCGAGAATCGATAAATGGGACCTCATAAAATTGCAAAGCTTCTGCAAGGCAAAAGACACCGTCAATAAGACAAAAAGACCACCAACAGATTGGGAAAGGATCTTTACCTATCCTAAATCAGATAGGGGACTAATATCCAATATATATAAAGAACTCAAGAAGGTGGACTCCAGAAAATCAAATAACCCCATTAAAAAATGGGGCTCAGAGCTGAACAAAGAATTCTCACCTGAGGAATACCAAATGGCAGAGAAGCACCTGAAAAAATGTTCAACATCCTTAATCATCAGGGAAATGCAAATCAAAACAACCCTGAGATTCCACCTCACACCAGTCAGAATGGCTAAGATCAAAAATTCAGGTGACAGCAGATGCTGGCGAGGATGTGGAGAAAGAGGAACACTCCTCCATTGTTGGTGGGATTGCAAGCTTGTACAACCACTCTGGAAATCAGTCTGGCGGTTCCTAAGAAAATTGGACATAGTACTACCAGAGGATCCCGCAATACCTCTCCTGGGCATATATCCAGAAGATGTGCCAACTGGTAAGAAGGACACATGCTCCACTATGTTCATAGCAGCCTTATTTATAATAGCCAAAAGCTGGAAAGAACCCAGATGCCCCTCAACAGAGAAATGGATACAGAAAATGTGGTACATTTACACAATGGAGTATTACTCAGCTATTAAAAATAATGAATTTATGAAATTCCTAGGCAAATGGATGGGCATCATCCTGAGTGAGGTAACCCAATCACAAAGGAACTCGCACAATATGTACTCACTGATAAGTGGCTATTAGCCCAGAAACTTAGGATACACATGATATAAGATACAATTTGCTAAACGCATGAAACTCAAGAAGAATGAAGACCAAAGTGTGGACACTTTGCCCCTTCCTAGAAATGGGAACAAAACACCCATGGAAGGAGTTACAGAGACAAAATTTGGAGCTGTGACGAAAGGATGGACCATCTAGTGATTGCCATATCCAGGGACCCATCCCATAATCAGCTGCCAAACGCTGACACCATTGCATACACTAGCAAGATTTTGCTGTAAGGACCCAGATATAGCTGTCTCTTGTGAGACTATGCCGGGGGCCTAGCAAACACAGAAGTGGATGTTCACAGTCAGCTATTGGATGGGTCACACAGCCCCCAATGGAGGAGCCAGAGAAAGTACCCAAGGGGCTAAAGGGAACTGCAACCCTATAGGTGGAACAACAATATGAACTAACCAGTACCCCGGAGCTCTCTTCTCTAGCTGCATATGTATCAAAAGATGGCCTAGTCAGCCATCACTGGAAAGAGAAGCCCTTTGGACTTGCAAACTTTATATGCCCCAGTACAGGGGAACGCTAGGGCCAAAAAGGGGGAGCGGGTGGGTAGGGGATTGGGGGGGTGGGTACGGGGGAGTTTTGGGATAGCATTGGAAATGTAAACTAGGAAAATACCTAATTAAAAAAAAAAAAAAAAAAAGACCAGAGACACTGAAATTAAAAGGAGAAAGTAGGGAAAAGCCTCGAAGATATGGGCACAGGGGAAAAATTCCTAAACAGAACAGCAATGGCTTGTGCTGTAAGGTCAAGAATTAACAAATGGGACCTCATAGAATTGCAAAGCTTCTATAAGGCAAAATACACTGTCCATAAGTCAAAAAGACCAGCAACATATTGGGAAAAGATCTGTAACAACCCTAAATCAGATAGGGGAATACTCAGCAATTAAAAAGAATGAATTTCCTGGCATAGTGGCGCACGCCTTTAATCCCAGCACTTGGGAGGCAGAGGCAGGCGGATTTCTGAGTTTGAGGCCAGCCTGGCCTTCAGAATGAGTTCTAGGACAAGCCAGGACTATACAGAGAAACCCTGTCTCGAAACAACAATCAAACAAAATCACCAAAAACAAAACAAAAAAAAGAATGAATTCATGGAATACTTAGGTACATAGATGCATCTGGAGCATATCATCCTGAGTGAGATAATCCATTCACAAAAAAACACACATGATATGCACTCACTGATAAGCAGATATTATCCCAGAAACTTAGAATATCCAAGATACAATCTGCAAAGCACGTGAAACACAAAAAGAGGGAAGACCCAAGTGTGGATACTTAGATCCTTCTTAGAAGGAGGTACAAAATATCCATGGAAGGAGTTACAGAGACAAAGTTTGGAGCTGAGACTGAAGGAAGGACCAACCAGAGACTGCCCCACCCGGGGATCCATCTCCAAAACAACCACCACACCCAGACACTATTGCAGATGTCAACAAGAGTTTGCTGGCAGGACCCTGATACAGCTGTCTTCTGTGAGGATATGCCAGTGCCTGGCAAATACAGAAGTGGATGTTCACAGTCATCAATTGGATGGAGCACAGTGTCCCCAATGAAGAGGAGCTAGAGAAAGCACCAAAGGAGCTGAAGGGGTCTGCAGCCCTATAGGAGGAACAACAATATGAACTAACCAGTACCCACAGAGCTCCCCAGGACTAAACCACCAGTCAAAGGTTGTACTCGTGTCTCTACCTGTATATGTTACAGTGATGGCCTAGTTGGCCATCAATGGGAGGAGAGGCCCTTGTTCTTGCAAAGGGAGGGAGTGGGTGGCTTGCGGAGCAGGCGGAGGGGGAAGGGAATACGGGATTTTCGGAGAAGAAACTAGGAAAGGGGATAGCATTTGAAATGTAAATGAAGAAAATATCTAATAAAAATATATTTTAAAAAATGTAAAAAAAGAATAGGGTATATAGATAAACAAAGCTTTCTCAACTGAGGAATCTTGAATGGCTGAGAAGCACCTAAAGAAATGACATTCTTTGTCGTCAGGGAAATGCAAATAGATAAAAAAAAAAAACTCAGGTAACAACAGATGCTGGTTAGGATGTGGAGAAAGGGGAAGATAACCTATTGCTGGTGGGATTGATTGCAAGCTGATATGACGACTCAGGTGGTTCCTCAGAAAACTGGAAATACTCTACTTGAGGACCCAGCTATACCATTCATGAGCAAATATCCAAAAGATGCTCCAACATATAACAAGTACACATGCTCTATTATGTTCATAGGAGACTTATTTATAAAAGCCAAGAGCTGGAAACAACCCAGATGTCCTTTAACACGAGAATTGATATAGATAATGTGGTACATTTACACAAAGGAGTACCACACAGCTATTAAAAACAATGACTTCATAAAATTTGCAGGCAAGTGGACGGAACTAAAAAATATCATCCTAAGAAGGATACACATTGTATGCAGTCACTGATAAGTGGATATTAGCCCTAAAGCTTGGAATACCCAAGATACAACTCACAGACCGTATGAAGGCTAACAAGAAGGACTGTGGAAGCTTCAGTCTTACTTAGGAGAAAAATTATGAAGGAAAGTAAAGGGAGGGAGGGACCTAAGAGGGAGAGCGGAGGGGGGGAGAGGGCGGGAGAGGCGAATCAGGAGTGGGAAGAGACAAGGGAGAAGTACTGAGATTTCAGAAAATTGAATGGAGGTGTGTAGCACTGCAGGGTGTGGAACTGGCTGTAGCCACTAGAAAGTCCCAGATGTCAAGAAAGCAAGAGTTCCCCGGATCCAACTGTGATGACATTAGCTGAAATACCCAACAAATTGGGGACTGAACCTGTAGAGACCATATCCAGTGCATAGGCAAGGACCACAGTTGAAGAATGGGGCCACACACCCATCTCAAGATTTTTAACCCAGAATGGTTCCTTTCTAAAGGAAATGCAGGGACAAAGAATGGATCAGATACTGAAGAAATGGCCATCCAGAGACTGCCCCACCTAGGGATCCATCCCATCTTCAGACACCAACCCCAGACACTATTGCAGATGCCAAGAAGCACTTGCTGACAGGAGCCTGGTATAGCTATCCCCTGAGGCTATGCCAGAGTCTGACCAATACAAATCCATTTGTGGTGCTTGCAGATAACCATCAGACTGAGCACAGGGACTGCAATGCTAATTAAGTGACACATGAGAACTTCCTTCCATACTAATATAAAAGGACACAACTCCATCCAAAGTAGAAATTAGCAATCAATAAATTTTTTGAGCATTATTTACAATAGATTATCTTTGAGACTTGTGGATCTTCAAACTCAAAATGGTTTGAGTGAAAAAGGAATTTTCAAAGAAATGTGGACAGCACACTGACCTGGAGTTTTTACCAGAGAAGAACTCATTCTTTTTTTTTTTTCCCAGTTTCAAATATTGGAACTCTTCTTGAAGTTTCACAACAGGGTTTGAAAAATACAAAAATGAAATTACTACAACTACGTAATAGACAATAATAAACCACATAAAAGGACATTAAAAGCAAAATGATACAAAGAATCTTGTCAACACTTCTACAGACATGAGAGCATGGAGTGACATATTTAGTGTAGTAAGGAATATAAGTATAATCTGAGGACTCTTTCTGACTTCAGTGGGCACCTGGCATAAACACAGAGCATATGCATCCAGGCTGTAAAACACTATTATCAGGGTTGTTACTGAGAACTTATCTTCCTGGGACTAGAGTCAAGGGCAAATGGCTAGTGCCTACCATGAATGATGCCTACAGTTGAATAGTGTTTCATTAGACATCTTACTAGAATACCACACCTAACCCTATGATGAGATTCCATTTCATTCTCCCAGGCAGATACAGTGTATCTATGTACTATATGTGCCCTGTTGTCTTGGAATACAGACAAAGATTCTATCTGGTAACTATGTTGTAGTTCCAAATGAAAGTAAGAATGTCTATCTCAAAAAACCAAGAAAAAGGAAAAAAAAAAAAAAGAAAGAAAGTAAGAATGTATGACAGGGTGTCCTGAAATAAATACTAATGCATATATATATATACATACACATATATACATATATACATACATACACACAAACATATTTATGCATGAATAAAAACATAAGAACTCATTCTGAACATCAAGATACTATTACTACACAAAGTTGTCATGACCATGGTATAAGCAAATATTCAGCATGTTTTTGTATTACATTGACCTTATAGTTCTCTCATGTCAAATATTTCTCTTAGCTTTTAACAGGTATACAGGTGGTCTCTTTTGATGCCCCTGCCTCATTAGTTTATATTGAAACTGGGAAATAGCAGATGATGGAGTACCATAGAAAGTCATACACAATTAATGAGAACTAACCGGGGAAAAAATGATATCCTAGGAACAAGTGAACAAGAAAACTTTCTATGTCCTAACACTAGGCCAGGCATTAAGCACGTATGGAAATCAAGGCCTGCAGGGTGTCTTCTAACACTGTCTGAGACTAAATAGATGCAGAACCGAATTCACAAATTTTGTTAGAAAATCCCTCAACCGGGGGCTGGAGAGATGGCTCAGTGGGTAAGAGCACCCGACTGCTCTTCCGAAGGTCCGGAGTTCAAATCCCAGCAACCACATGGTGGCTCACAACCATCTGTAATAAGATCTGACTCCCTCTTCTGGAGTGTCTGAAGACAGCTACAGTGTACTTACATATAATAAATAAATAAAAATCTAAAAAAAAAAAAAATCCCTCAATCATCTTGCACAGAGAATATTGCAGAATACAGAAAGAAAGGGAAAGTTGTGCAGTCATCACACAAAGGTGTCTGTACCGGGATGCAAAAGCAAATGACCATAAAAATATGCATGACTAAAATAATAAAAAAATTCTCTCTAATGGATATAGAAAATGAACTCAACTTGATTTCATGCCATAGATGCAAGACTGTTTCAAGAAGCACAAACCAAATAACCCAAGGCACAATGTACATACAATCAGTGGGAGAAGGCTCTCAACCATGTCAATATATCGAAGAAAGGCCTAGGACAAAATATCACAGTGGATCACTATGAAAGCTCTGAAGAATGTGGAAGACAAAGAACATCACTCAGAGGTCCTGAGTTCAATTCTCAGCAACCACGTGGTTCATAACCATCTTTAATGGGATCTGATGTCCTCTTCTGGTGTGTCTGAAGACAGAGACAGTATACTCACATACATAAAAGAAACAAATCTTAAAAAAAAAAAAAAAAGAAAGAAAGACCATCACTGAGTCTAATAAACATAGTAGCCATCATCCTAAACCTATCACTACAAAAACTGAAGACATTTGCCATCCTTCTATCCTACTAAGCAGAGAGAGACAAGGATGTGCAAAGCCTCCACACTAATTTCCTACAAAGGCCATTCACCTGAAAATGCTAGCACCAGGAGATTTAAATAGCACAGATTAAAGAAAACTTTAGGAGCTTTGAAATACCTCCATTAGCAAAGAAAATGGATAGTACAAATACTCTACCAGAATGTTTCCCTGTAAATATTCTAACAGCTGTAATATGCATGAAAGAAATGAGGATAATCCCTAACTCATGTGATGGAAAATTGAGTGGTAAAAGGACTTTCTGTAGAACAGAAATGTAGATATAGGGAAAAAATATAATGCTGTCATAAATTTATAATATGTAAATCTCTATGACCCAGGCATTTGAAGACAACATCAAATGGGCTAGGAAAGCTGGGCATAGGAATGCATAAATATTCAGGGAATAATCAGGACATTTTTACAAAGCATGTCACTTTATGAATCTTGCCTGTGACATAAAGGGTAAGTAATGTCAACATTTCAGCAACAGATCTTAAATTCCTGCACAATTGATATATGTTAGGCTTTAGTTTCAATAACAGTAAATACATGGAATGAAGGTATTTCGTGGAATTATTTTTGTCTGTGTGTATAACAGGAAAAGTACAAATTTCATCTTATGGAGACTGAACAAGAGCTCATTCTAAAATGGAAAGAATAACCCATGGTATTACATCCACCAAGAAGTCAATAAGAACAGTAGGACTTTGACTTTAAAACTTGACACTGGCATTTCTTCAAGTACATATCTGACTCTAAAGAGACTCAATTCTGTCCTTATCAGCCTTGCAGTCAATTTTTACTATCACTTGTTTCATCCCAATATTTTGAAAGTGGACAAACTATAATAGTAATGGGTAGTGTGTTCAGACACTGGGATTCTTATGTAGAAGAAGATCATAGCATTCTAGCTTAGCATTCCCTAGGGAAGGCTATTACAGATTGGCTTCCTCTACTCCTAGATGTATCTGGCTTTTGTCACATCTAAGTGCTATAACAATGTACATCTCTTTTCCTATTGTCTTGTCCTGTCCCTTACCATTAGTGTGGTGACATTACAGTAGCATACATTAGTAATAAATAGTTATACATAGGTTAAAAGCAGGAGTGAATGGAATAATATTTTTCAAGCCCTGAGAGAAAATAACTGGCAATCCAAAGTAAGTGGCTACTAGCATTGACAGTATATAAAGTAAATTTGAATGTAGTAATTCATTAGGACATGTTTTTTAGTCAAAAACCTGCTTAGAGCTGGGCAGTGGTGGAGCATGCCTTTAATTCCAGCACTTGGGAGGCAGAGGTAGGTGGATTTCTGAGTTTGAGGCCAGCCTGGTCTATGAAGTGAGTTCCAGGATAGCCAGGACTGCACAAAGAAACCCTGTCTCGTAAACCAAACAACAACAACAAAAAGAAACCAAACAAACAAACAAAAAAACTACTTAGAAAATGAACTGATGAAAGTATGCACAAAATAACACATAATTTTTCATGAGGTCATAGGAAATAAGAAATTTTTGGCTAAGAATGAACAAACACAAGGGAACTAGTAAGTATTTCTCATATACAACACATTAAAGCTCTATCCCACACAAGGAATTGAGAACAAAGTAAACATACTTTGCCACCTAAACTGCCAGCAAAATCTCCCAGATTAAAAATCCTAAGGAATATAATCTCACAAGGAACAGAATGTCATCGACCGATCTTCAAAGAACATTATAATAAAACCCCAAGTAGAAGTCAGAAAAAATGAAACAGATATCAACATACTGAAGAGTAGTATATGTGGATCTTAGTTTTCATTTCAGAAGAAGAAATTATACAGAACTAAACTGACATCACACTGGGTAGGGATACTTGAACCTGTTGTGACTTTGGGTGCAGTTCTGCCCAAGGCACACAACATTAATCGCTCTGGTTTTAGTACAGGCAAGACCTTAGTATTCACTTTAATCCAAAATAACACAAGTACAGTTTATGTATAGAAGAACACACCCATGTTTGAAAGCAATGTCTAATTGAACGACAGAAAATATGGAATATTAGAGAAAGATCTGACAGAATAGGATATGCCCAACTTTGCTATAATGAGAGAGGAAAGAGAAGCTACTTGAGACAGAGAAAGACATTACACAAAGAAGAGAATAATAAAAGAATACAGTAGAGTGCATGGGCTGCAGTACAGTACAGTTGAGAGAGTAGAACCACAGAGAGGGAGAAGGACACAGTTTTACTGGGAGAGTTTTACAGAGTCAGATTGAAGATAGAACATGCTAGGCATGGGCAAAGACAGAATGAGCAGGAGAAAGAGAAGGAACCAGAGGATTACAAAAGATTTTGACAGTTAATTTAAGGCCTAGTGGAACAATTCAGTGTCTGAGAGAAGAACTCAGCTGGGAGAGGAGTGAACTGGAAAAACAGAATTGAATCAGCCAGGTAAGCATTGAGAAGGAATAAGAAAGGGGGAGCTTATTCAGCAGCAAATTTCAGAGGCTGAAAACACACCAGGCCTAGATAATACTGTATGGAGAGTAGAAGCTTACATGACTAGGCCTAGGTTAATACATATAGGCAGGAATCCTCCCAAATTAAAATGACAGTAGGAGAATGAAACTTACTTATACAGCCCTGTGGTAAAAAGTAGACACTGCTCAGTATAAAAGCTCTCAAGAATACAAGAAACATACCTCAGAAATAAGGCAAGCAGACTCAAAACTAAAGCAAACAGGACAGAGAAGGTCAACAATAATTATTCCACTCTAATTGGGACTAATGCAACCCAGAACATCAACAAGAACACAGGTCAAGGACAGGAAAACATTTAGAGTGGACAAAATAAGTGATTCAGAAAGCAAGTAGACCTTCTGGAGAAAACCACCTCATATCAGACCATTCAATCTCAGCAGACATCTTACACACCCTGGTGGGAACTTTCATAGTGAGAAAAACTGCTACGCAAAGTGGGGCAGGAAACAGAGTTATCAATATCATACTCAGGTTTGCAACCTGCTTGCTACAATCTGAATCTGTCAGACAAGGCATGGAAATTTTTATGATACTGGCAAGACTATCTGTGGGTAACAGAAGGTTTTCTGGTTCAAGCTCCACAAGAAAAAAAATAAGTAGGTTACAGTAAAAATTAGCCTGAAAATTCATAAGGAAGGTCACAGGCCCTAGGAGAGAATCTACTGTTGACATTTGCTCTATGTATAAATTGCCCTTGTCACAACCATAGCCTAATGATGCTTTCAATCTGGGTAAAAGAAAAGGGATTACAATAGGCAACAGCAATTTTCCAGCATCAAAATTAATTAAATTAACATCAAGTGACAACTGACTGCACTGCCTACCATGGGAAATCCATATCATCACATCTAATATTATTCTTTTCCAGAATCATTAAGGATATAGAATCTGGTAAAATCAAATTCATGTCCTCTTTCTACTCACAGGTGAGCCCCACTCCACCCCATTCAATACCTCTAACATACCTGGATCCTTTGTGAGAATCTCCTTGACCTTAAACATCCTGTGCTCTTAGTGTTGATTTACACTTATGCACATTTGGCTGAGCATATGAATACCTGAAAATGGGAAAATATTATTCAGAATGAACCTGGAACATTTCATGGAACACAAATGAGAGATGTCAATACCAGATAAAAGGATAAACATGAGGGAAAGAGAAGAAATTATGAAAATGTCTCTTTTTCTCTGAGTATTTCAGTTTACCCTAGAGATGTGTAAGTCAGTCACACAGTTAACACACATACAGAGTCATTTTCCAAGCAACACAGAAGAGGATCAGGGAAGACTGGAAGTAAACTATTCTAATCCACACAATCCAGACAGTTGGACTTCTCCAACAAGAGGTCTGTGAAAAAAAGCCCTGAGTGCAGGGTCTAAGCATTCCCACACCTGCAAGAAGTCCACAGTGTAGAACTCAACAAACCATGAGTGTGCGTGGGCTTTTCATGAAGCAAGGAGTCATTTTTCTTATGTAAGTGAGCAATTGAATTACTCAAAAGGTCTAATTTTGTCTTAATCCATAGTAAGTTTTCCACTTATAAAAATATCTTTGCCTGAAATCAATCTCTCACAGCATGCTGGGCAGAACCTTGGAAGGATTCAAAGAAATTCAGGAGGAATGGCTAACTGGGGTGTCTGTTAACATATCAATAAAGTCATTGTTAGGTAGGTGTTTTCTTGGCTCCTGGTTATTTCTTGGCCTGCCCCTCTATCCTCCATATCATCCTCAATTCCCCTCCCCCCACCTGACGGCCTGGTGCAGTTTGGAACCAGCCAGATATCTCTGAATACTTTCTCCCTCAGACTGAAATGCCAAAAATTAACCCAACCACCAGCACAAGAACCAGGTATCGTTGTGCATTGCTGCAAGTTGCATGTCTTAGGAAAATAATAGAGCCTCATGGGAAACTACAGTGGCCTATAAAACTGCCTGTAGCATGTGACCAAATCCATCTCTTGGTCAGGATGTATTATTTTATAAAACTTCCCCACATGGTACAATTAGTTTTTCTCTGGCGACACTCAGGGTTGACAGAACCTACTATGTATCTTCTCCTCAGCTGTACCTTGCTGCAATCCTGTCTTCATGTTTTATTCAAACCTAAGGTGTAACATTAATAACTGAGCCTATGAAGACACAGTTCTCAATGCTGTATTTACATCAAAGACTGCATATACCTCAGTGTTAAACTAACGGAGACTATAACTTTGCTAGGTTAATATTAATATGTACAGTGACATGACAGTTAAAAAGTGAAACATAAAAACAAAAAGTAGGCCTTTAGGGACAGGCTTAATAATAAGATCTTTCTGACTCAATGCCCCAAAGTTATGCTAACCATAAAACAGAAATTGGATTACAGGAGCTTTATAAAGGCTTTTGCAAAGGCAAACCTCCCGGTGTACAAACTCCAGATGCAGCCAAGGATCTCCGAGGATATTTTAGAAAAATATTCTGGCAACCATAAGATTGAGTAAAGCATTACCATGAACCCAATTCACAGGATCTCAAACTTCCTGACAATGGTAAGATATCCACAACAGAATTGTGAGAGTTGCGGCAGAAAATGAACCCTTGCTCCACACACCTGCCCTACTCCTGCCCATTTCCCAGTCCAACAGCTCCTCTGACCTGGAAGGTGACAGGACCAGCTGCTGAATGTCCTAGGAGGGGCAACTGCAGCTTAAGGAAGTTTTCCAGTCCGCAAATACTGAATTGTGAGAATGGCGGCAGAAAATGCACCCCTGCTCCACACCCCTGCCAAGCTCCTGCCCGTTTCCCAGTCCAACAGCTCCTCTGACCTGGAAGGTGACAGGACCAGCTCCTGAATGTCCTACGAGGCCAGCAAAACAACTGCTGCTTAAGAAAGTTTTCAGGTACAGCAAATACTAGGCACTAGTCTCCCGCCAGGACTTCCTGACCACGAGGCAACCAAGGTGCAAGAAGAAAGGTGAAACCGCGGAAGTTCCCTTCTTTCTGCCTAGCCCCGCCTTTTGGACCCGCCCAAAATTCAACAGCTTCCTGGAATTCTTCTAAGCCCACCTACTTATGGACCCTTTAATTAATTAGCTTCCCACTTCTTCACGGCAATTTTTGTTGTTTTGGATTTTTGCTTGCTTGCTTGCTTCCTTGTTCCTTTGCTTTTAATTTTTCTTTTTCTTAAACTCATCTAATCGTGCAGGAATCACACACTCCCCATCAGGAACCACTCCTCCAACTCTGTTGCAGGCTGCCTTCCACACAACTTCCCAGGGCCTACTCTGCACAGCTTCTTCACAAAGTTGCTGCCAGACTAGACCAGAGCTGGATGTAGTAGGACACTGCACCTGGGTTCTGAACCCTTCAGATACAATGGATCCTGTCTAACTTCTCATATTGTGAGTGTAGCCTTCTGGGCTAAAAATGCACAAAATTAAGCAGTCCCTTTGAATTCTGATGCTCAGAACAGATACCCAAAACAAACAAAAACGTAGATAAAATGTCCTTGGCTCAAACCACAAACCATAGAGGTATCCAATAAGGAGCACAATTTATGTGATATCCAAGACAAAGTGGAAAACCCACAGTCATGATCAAGGACATTAAAGTTTGTAAACCATGTGAATCCACTCAGACAGGAACAAAATGAATCTTGGGCAAGAAAATAATACCAGATGCCTGAAGGAAATAAGGACAATATAAAATATTAAAATTGAGTTCAATAGGTGCTTAGAAATGCCACAAAAAAAAAAAAAATCCTGAAGAGAAAATGCAGTGAGGCAAATAAAAATGATACATAGAGAACCTGTGGGAGACAGATTATCAGACTTAAAGAAAAAGTAGAGGAGGTGGGTGCCTCAATCAAAGAAAATGGTGAATTAAAATGATGTTAGGTCAAGGCACAATATTATTTACTGCTTGAAGGATGAGGCAATAAAGGGAAACTCCTTCAGAAAACTGTCCTGATCATTGTCAAAAAAAAAGTAAGGAAAGGAAGTAAGAAGGAAGAAAGAGAGAGAGAGAGAGAGGGAGAGAGAGAAAGAAAGAAAGAAAACAGGAACAAAATTAAAATACATACTGCACTGTTTATTCATACCTGGTTAGATTGTTCCCTGTAACACTCTATGACACCCATGCATGTCAGTATAAGTGGGGGAAAGGAGACTCGAGATTTACCCAAGTCTCATTAGACTATTGCTAGGAAGTCAACTCTTTTCATGATTATAATGAGTTCCAGAATTCTCATGTGACCTCATAGGTTCAAAACCTGTTGTGATGATTATGAGAGGTTAAAATGGATTCTAGGTCAGCATGGAGGAGAGCTCAGAAGCACAAGCCCAAACCTGGGGGTCTAACTTTAAAGAACGGGGTTCTGTACCCCTTTCAGATGACAGGGCTACTTGTTTCCCATTGGGGTGAATTTTAGTTTTTCCCATATTGTACTTATACTAAAAAAAAAGTCACAAGCTAATTGATTCCTCATATGTGAATAGATTAAACATACTGGTGATTAATAATGCATCTGAGTTGAGTTAAGGAAAGAAATGAAAGCCTTTTCCTCAGAGGCATTAAACTGAGTGTGAGTCCAAAGTTGAATTCTCTACTTCATGTTCCCTGTGCTTCCATCCTCTGTGTGTCTGTTCAGTTAGTTTAAATCTGTAACTTCCTGAATGCTGCTTGTGTAGCTCTCCCTTTCTGTCTGCCTTTTGTCTCCATGTTTGTGTCTATCTGTGTAATCTGTTGTCTGTTTGTATCTCTCTGACTGGCCTTGAGAGAAAGCTTTGGAGTGCTTCTAGAACATCAAGGGAACCATCACATGGGGAAAGAATGGGATAGTGAATAGTAATATTTTATAAAGGATTAGGTAACTGGCTCCAAGTGGTCAAGACAACAGACATTTATAAACATGACTTTTATCAACCAAGACCCATAACTATATATGCATTTTTGAACTATGTTTTAAGCCTCTGTATTTCATTCTTACATCAAATGACACTCATGCAGTTTCTGAGCAGGACTTGAAAAAGTACATAAATCTTTAAAAAAAAAAAAAAAAAAAGAAAAAGTACATAAATTACCATTGTATCTATGCATCAAGTTAGGTTTCAAAAGTTGATATCAAGAGAAGTCCAAAGAGAATAATGTTAGTTTTTACGTTGTTCTTTGAAATGTGGGCTAAACCCTCAAGTTGAATAAACAGTAGGACCACAGCTTTAAATCTTAAATTTCTTCAAGTTGCCTTAATTCTGGTTGTGAGGTCCAGGAAAATTCCCCATCTATTACAAGGTAATATGTTTTATATAATACATTGTCACACGTATGGTTCTGCCAATGCATAGGAAAGCACCATGGAGCAAGACTCCATGGAGTCCTGCTGGTTGTAGTCTTAGTAAGATGTTCACAAAACAAAACAAAACAAAAAAAATTTTTTAAAGTACCAGCTGATTATAAGTGTATAAAGGTGTTTCAAATGAAGTCTCTGAATTCTGAAAGAGATGGAGTTCCAGTTGATCTTGTCTTTTCCACTGTGTTACATCAAGAAAGTTGCTAGCCAAAGTGGTTTCATAAAAATATCCAAAGAATGCTGGCCACTGACAACAAAAGGGGTTGCTTTTCACAAACTGACAATAAGTCTTCATTGCTAAAGACAGGGCTGACACAAAACACTGTATATGAAAAGGTCAAACTGGTGTCAAGAACATTGACTTTTATGTTCCAGTGTCCTCCTTCTGGAAGGTGCTTTAAAATGTACAGAAGGTGAAATATATACACAGAACCAACCAAAAAGATGTTGATCTACAATTTTTCCTTCCAGCAAAATATGCTTAGGGCAATGATGTCATGAATTTACTGGGAATAACCAATCTATGTCTAATTTGACTTAAATACCAAAAGCACTCTGGTTAAATGTTATATATCTATATACACAAGTGTGTGTGGACATGAGTATATTGGGAGTGTTTGTGGACACACCAGTGTTATAAATAATTACAAGGTTTCTATATAGTGTGAAGCATAAAACTTTCATTGGAGCAGTCTCCCAGCTATCATTTAGATTTAAGACAATTCAAGCCTATGACCTCATACATAGATACCACTTAACCTCTCTCCTGCTCCGTTCTCATCTATCTGTTCTCTTCTCTGTCTCCCACTAAATCTCCTACATCTGCATTCTCCTCTCTACATCTCTTTTAATATCCAGAAATTCAGCCCTCCAATTCTTGTCCCAGGAATTGGATGTCAGGTTTTTTCTTCAAAGCAATCAGGTGTGAAACATCACCAGAACTTCTCTGGATTGCCTCAAGGCATAGAGAGCTGCTTGCCTTTCAAGTATCTCAGCAGGGGTGAGAGGAGTATTTACAAATGTAAAGCTGGTGATGGGCCATAGAAATGACAATATCAAGATCCTGCTAGCTAGCACTTAGTTCTCTGCCAATAAAAATTTGAAAATACAGACACACCACTGAAAAGGTTAGGAAATTCACCTCAATACATGTGGAGAATCCAAGCAGGCCAGAAGAGGAAATTGGGGCCCACAGGTTGGATTGTCACTTTGATGTAGACTAGTCTGACCTCAAATGAAGAGAAATACACCTGCCACAGTGTTCTGATTGCTGGGATTACGCCAGCAGCACTTGCAAGTTTTATGTCTATAGAGTCAAGCAATGTAATCACACTTTGTATATCTCAACAACATAATTTATATTCTAGAAAACATCTTTTGACTGTCTTTCCATTTACACTAACACAACATTAACATCCTACGAACTAGAAACAACCATAAAATATATTTTTTCTGTAGAGGGCAAAAGGAAATTATGGTCAAGAATAAGCTCTAAGTTAGCCAGGAATGTAAAACCACAGCGTTTTCTCTTCAGTGCAAGAGAAGTACACTTTTTTTTTTTTAACCAGAAGTAAAAGAGTGGATGTAGTAAGCAGCTTGGTGACCTGTGGTAGATTGTAGTGGCAGACCACACCTGGAAGTCCCAGACTATTAAATTGTCCCAGACAATCATCCTAGATCATTGTTTCTCCATCAGTACAAACCATCCTTGGGGGATATAGGACATGTACTTTACAGCTTGGTGTCCTCTACACTGTATGCTTGATCCTCCTCTAGGCTCTTTAGTTTTAGAATCCAACTTTAAAGAAAGACTCACATGTACTTTGCAAAAGACCTTTGAAGTAGCCACACATTCATCTTCATTGTATACAGACAATTGACACAATTATTACCAAAAAATTTCTTTCCAAAATTATACTGTGCTTACTTGTTTCTAAAATAAACAACCCTGAGATCAGAATCTTGAAATTTCACTCAGCATTGGCAACTGAGTCTACCGGGAAAACTTATAGTTTACTTCCCAGTTTTAATAACTCAGAAACTCCTTAGTTTACTCAAATTCAGAACATAAAATCCAGGCAATCTCCAACCAAAGCTATTTCCAATTCTGAAAATCCTTCCCCCACACCCACCCCAAAAAATTAAACTATGCAAAGCCTGCCTCCCACTCATTTCTCTTGGGCTTCTCACCTGAACAGAGGCAGCCTCCCTGTAGTGTTTTCCCAATAAATTTCTTGTGTGTGGTTCATTGTTCCATGGGACATTGTGGTATATCATGGCTTCTGACTATCAGGAGACCTTTTACTTCAGAACTGTTCACATATTCACTGGGAAAGATTTTCCCTGAGTGCTGCTAGAATTTCATTGGCAATAACCCACAAAACAACCACAACCAGTGTAGAAATATTTATAGAGTGGTATTGAACTAGATTTCTTTTGGTCTCACGGCTTGTTATTCTACCAGACCTAGTATTTGCAGAGACCCTCATACTTATATCACCTAACCAGTAAACATCAATCATAGTCTTTCATTCTGACTAATGAACTCAGTTTAGAGCACAAAATTTCTTCCCTTTGAAATTTTAGCTTTTTGATGTTTTTCATTTATAATGACCTATAGAGAATATACTTTACCAGAAGGCAGCAAAATGTTTCACAGAAAAATGCAGAAACGACCAGAAATTTGAGACTATAATTTGTGAGGTACAACTATTAATGCCTACACATGAACTATTAATGATGATGTTCATGCTGTGAATAAATTTCAGTAAAAGAACACTCTGAGCCAGGCATATTGGCGCATGCCTTTTAATCCCAGCACTCAGGAAGCAGAGGCAGGCGGATTTCTGAGTTTGAGGCCAACCTGGTCTACAAAGTAAGGTCCAAGACAGCCAGGGTATAAGGAGAAACCCTGTCTCAAAAAAAAAAACCCAAAACAATAACAAAAAAAAAAAAAAAACAAAACCACTCTGAAATCCAGAACCAAGATCTACTTGGCCAAAAGTTTAACGGAAAAAAATCCCAGTCTATGCACCTATGAACATGGTTTGCCTCACGATAAAAATGACTGAGTTTGAATGGCCTGTGAATATCATGAAGCCAAGGAAAGAGAAGATGAGAGAAATGGGCAGAATGTAGATGAGAGGGTGCTTACTGGCTTTCCAAATGGAAGGTGCTGTGTTATTCACAAAAATCCCAAGAATCAGACCTCTGAAGGCAGGGAAACATAGACGCATATAGGCAAAATCCATTCTCAAAGGGTCTCCATAGGCCAGAGATGCCAAAGGTGTATGGATGCAATAGTAATCTATGCTCTGTGATGGTGTGCCAATCCTCTGAACATTTCACACAATAATAAACATGTGATGGAGAAAAGACATTATCATCGCTGGGAATGGTGGCACACGCCTTCAATCCCAGCACTTGGGAGGCAGAAGCAGGGGAATTTCTGAGTCCGAGGCCAGCCTGGTCTACAAAGTGAGTTCCAGGACAGCCAGGGCTACACAGAGAAACCCTGTCTCAAAAAACCAAAAAACCAAAGAAACAAACAAACAAACAAACAAACAAAAAAAAAACCTGTCTCAAAAAACAAAACAACAAAAAGAAAGTATCATCATTGCAGCTTCCACAATCACAGGACACTTTCAAACACTGGAACCCATTGAAGAAGGACTATTTTGTTGAGCAGAGATGAAAGTGAAGCAGAGGCCAGCTCCCTGTGGCGCCAACTGCTCTGTGTCAAGTCGCGGTTTTGCTAACATCACTGACATGAGGGTGGGCAGAGCAGACTGCTCTTCTGAGGCCTCCTTTGCTGCACTGCATTCTAAACCATACAGAGGCTGTTCTACTCCACGCGGTAAGGGATTGGATAAGGAATGTTGCTCTGAGGATCATGCATCTGGTGGAACTCTTCTGCCAGGGCTGGTTCCTGGCCCGCTTCCCCCAACAAACTCAAAGGAATCACTAAGTTTATGTCCCCCTAGAAGTGCCTTTCCCTTGGCTAGTGTCATGGCTCAGCATTCCTTTTCCGATTTCGCTGGTCATTCTGCTTTTTCTCAGGAGTCTCTACTTCTTTATCACTCAAGGACCCCACGCTGCATAAACTCTGCTTGGAAGACTCACTGTTGAGTGGTCCCTTACTCACACCAACTCCAGTGAACCTGGCCTCTAGTAATTCCTGCCTTCCTGGGTCCAGGCTATGCAGTTCTTCCATCATTTCTGCTGCCGCTGCCGCTCCACTCTCCTCTCGGGAGGGGCCCTGACCCGACCCGGCTGCCTACCGCTCCGCTCTCCCCCTGGGCAGGCCCGGGGCGGAGCCGGGGCCTCTCCTGAGCGCCGTAAACCCCGCCCTGGCAGCCGCCGCCCGCCCGCCTCCACGACAGGGCGGGCTGGGGAGGGGGGCCACGGAGGCCGCAGATCCCCGACCTCGCGTACGGAGCCAGGAGGCTGACGCGGGCCCGGGCACCGGCGGCCGGCAGGGAGCGCGGGGCCGGCCTCCTGGCGCCGGACAAAGGCCAAGGGAGGCGCAGAAGGGTCTGGGTCGGGCCGAGAAGTGGGGGCCCGCTCGGCTGGGGGCCACTCGGGTGCGGCGCGCAGGGCGGGGTGCGGGGTCGGAACCGCTAGTGCCCAGGACCCACCCCCAACCCTTAATCCAGATCTGTTCCTCAAGTGAGCTTTCTAGTAAGCTACCTGAGTTGGCTAAGTGGGTCCCCTTAGTAAGCTACTCCTTACTATTTCTGTTTCTCGGGGAGAGTGTTTGGGGGAATTTTGGGATAGCATTGGAAATGTAAACGAGGAAAATATCTAATAAAAAATATTAAAAAAAATATTTCTGTTTCTCTAAGTCTGTCAGATGACCCTGGGCAATAAGCTAAATACTAATGCTCCAACATGTTGAAGTAAGGGACTGTCCAAGTGATCCGTGATCTCTGTAAATTGGCTAAGTTTTGGAAGCTGTGTTAGGCTTTCTTTATATTTTCAGTTAATATCAGTCATTCTTGGATTTCTGATGGAGTTGAAAAACTGCGTAGTCTCCTAGCCAACCCAGGTTTTTTACTTTGAGAGGAACAGTTCTGAGAGGATGGTTTTAAGATGGCATTCATATATATATATGCCAAGATATATATGATGTAGAAGATATAAAGCCAAGATATATAAGCCAAGATATATCCAGATGTAGAATTATAAGTCTTTTAAGTAAAGATCCATGACAGAGGTTCTGTTTAATTAACAAAGATGATGGACTGGGTGTTAGGTCTCTAGTACTTTATAAATTACAAAATAATAATAGTTATGTTCAATTATATATGAGATAAAATAGTCTTTTAATTGGACAGAATGGGGGAAATGTTATGAATAGCCCCGGATCTAATTATATTTGATGTTAATTCCATTCTCCTGTGAGTGGTTGTGAACAAGGAATGAGTCTGCACTCAGGTGATTTCTTGTAAACCAGCTCCCCACCTAAATTTATAAAATAAAGGAGAGCTGATAACTGGGCAGATAAAAGGAAGGTGGATCAGAAGGTGGCAGGAGACTGTCCCTTGATTCTAGCTGGGGGCAGATGAGTTGGCTTCAAGGGAGTCATGAGAGCAGCAGAGCTGATTCTGATCCTCACCTTCCTAGCAGCTGAGACAGCAGGCCCTGCATCTCACAGCACAGTAGAGCTGTCCCTGCATATGGGGCTTGCAAGTGAGGTAATCCCAATGGCATGAGCACAGCAGAGCTGGGTCCTCCTCATGGGTGCACTGTTGTACCTCTGTTGAGAATTCTGTTTAGCTCTATATCACATTTTAAAAATTGGGTTATTTGGTTTGTTGGTGGCTGACTTCTCGAGTACTTTATATATTTTGGATAGTAGACCACTGTCATATGTAGGGTTGGTGAAGGTCTTTTCCCATTCTGTTATCTGTTGTTTTGTCTTATTTACAATATAGTTGCCTTACAGAAGCCTTTCAGCTTCAAAGGTTCCCACTTATTAATAGTTTGTCTTACAACCTGAGCCATTGGTGTTCTGTTCAGAAAGTTGTCTCCTATACCCATGAGTTCAAGATTATTCCCCACATTCTTTTCCGTTAGACTTAGTATATCCAGCTTTATATTAAGGTCTTTGATCCCCTTGGATTTGAATATTGTGCATGGTGGCAGATATGTATCTATTTACATTCTTCCAAGTGCTGACATTCAATTAAGTCAGCACCATTTTTGAAGATACTTTCTTTTTCCATTGTTTGGGTTTGACATTTTTGTCAAAAGCAAGTCCTTTTCAGCCTCCATCTTACACCCATCAGAATGGCTAAGATAAAAAAGTTAGAATATGCTGCTGAGGATGTGGAGCAAGGGGAACAACTCTTTCATTGCTGGTGGCAGTGAAAATTTATTCAACCACTTGGAAAATCAATTGTGTGTGTGTGTGTGTGTGTGTGTTCGCAGAAAAACGGAAGAAGTTCTACCTAAAGACCCAGCTATACCACTAATGGGCATATACCCAAATGATGCTCCAATATCCCACAAAACACTTGCTACACTATGTCATAGAAGCTTTATTCATAATAGGCAGAAACTAGAAAGATGTCTCTCACTGAAGAGTAGATAAGGAGAATGTGGTACATCTACACAATGGGATACTATTCAGCTACTAATAACCAAGACATCACGAATTTTGCAGGTAAATGGATGTAATTTGAGAATATCATCCTGAGTGAGGTAACTTAGTCCAAAAACAACATGGATGACATGTACTCACTTAAAAGTGGATATTAGCCAAAAAAAATACAGGTAACATGTTACATTCCATAGACCCAAAGAAACTAAACAAGAAGGAAGGACCAAGGGAAGAAGTTTGAATCTCACTTAGAAAGAGGAATAAAATAGTCATAAGAGGAAGATGGAGGAAGGGAGCTGGGATGGAGAGGGGTTGGGGAGGGCAAATCATAATCAGGTGTTTGGAAAGACAGAAGAGATGGCCAGATGTCCATGAAAATGAATGGAAATCTGCAACTGACTATGGTGAGGAGGTGTGGGGCATGTTCAGGATGAGACAGAGACCTAGTATAAGGAAGGCCCCCAAGAATCAGTGGAGGTGACTTTAGCTGTGACACTTCTTTGGGGATATGATATCTTAAGAGGCCATCTCCTGTAGCCAGAAAGGAGCCTCTAGGGTGTTCTGAAGACCTTGGAGGTGAGAGAATCTCAAAAATCAAAGGGAGAGACCTTAGATGAAATACTGTACAGTGGGTAGAGGAAACTCAAATAGTCCATCTCCAGTAAAAGACAGCATCAAGTGGACAGACGGGATTGCCATCCAACAGTCAAAGATTCTGACCCAAAATAGTTTCTGTAAAAGAACAGAAGAGACAAAAATAGAGAAGAGACTGAGGGAAAGGAGGTGCAATGACCAGCCAGAATTGGGATCTATCGAATGAAACATGGCTAATGAAAAAGTAATGCACTTCCAAGTGGAATTTTATTTAGCTACAAAGAAAACTGAAATGAGAAAATTGGCAAGAAAATGTATGGAACTATCAGAAAATTTATACTAAGTGACAAATGTCAATGGCACGTGTCCATTCTCAAAAGTAAATCCTAATGGTTACATTTGAATGATTTATTGTTAAGAATTATTTTCGCTATTCTGGATTTTTCACCTTTCCAAATGATTTTGAGACCTGCTCCTTCCATATATTTGAAGAAATGTGTTAGGATTTTGATGGAGATTACATTGAATCTATAGATTGCCTTTGGTAGGATGGCCATTTTTACTATGTTAATTCTGCCAATCCATGAACATCAGAGATCTCTCAATTTTCTGAGATATTCTTCAATTTCTTTCTCCTTTTTTGTATTTATTCTTTTTTATTAGATATTTTCTTTATTTACATTTTTAATGTTATCTCCTTTCCTAGTTCCCCCTGAAAAAATCCATTATCCCTTTCCTCCTCCCCCTGCTCCCCAACCCACCCACTCCCATTCCTGGCCCTGGTATTCCCCTATACTAGGGCATAGAACCTTTAATTTCTTTCTTGAGAGACTTGAAGTTACTGTCACACAGGTCTTTCATTTGTTTGGTTAGAGTTTCTGCAAGATAATTTATATTATTTGTAGCTATTGTGAAGGGAGTTGTTCCCCTAATTTCTTTCTCAGTCTGTTTATCATTTGTATAAAGGAAGGCTACTGATTTATTTGAGTTAATATTTTACACAGCCACTTTGCTAAAGTGAGTTATCAGCTGGGGGAGTTCTCTGATATAAATGTTGGGGCCGTTTATGTATACTATCATATCATATGCCATTAGTGATAGCCTTATTTCTTCTTTGTCAATTTGTATTCTCTTGATCTCTTTTTGTTGTGTTATTATTCTAGCTAACACTTCAAGTACTATATTGAATAGATATGGGGAGAGTGGACATCTATATCTTATCCCTGATTTCAGTGGGTTTGCTTCAAGCATGTCTATTTAATTTAATATTGGCTGTTGGTTTACAGTAAATTGCTTTTACTCTGTTTAGGGATGGGCCTTGAATTCCTGATATCTCCCATACTTTTAACATGAAGGGATATTGTATTTTGTCAAATGCTTTTTCTGCATGTAAGGAGACGATAATGTGATTTTTTTTCTTTGAGTTTGTTTACATAGTGGGTTACATTGATGGATTTTCGTATATTGAAACAACCTTGCATCCCTGGGATGAAGCCTACTTGATCATGTTGAATGATGGTTTTGATATGTTCTTGGATTCAGTTGCAAGAATTTTATTGAGTATTTTTGCATTGATAATCAAAAGCAAGATTGTTATAAAGTTCTCATTTTTAGTTAGGTCCTTGTGTGGTTTACGTGTCAGAGTAATTGTGGCTTCATAAAATGAGTTAGGTAGTGTTCCTTCTCTTTCTGATTTATGGAATAGTTTGAGAAAATTGGTATCAGGTCTTCTTTGAAGGTCTAATAGAATTTTGTACTGAATCCATGTAACCCTGGGCTTTTGGGGGGTGGGAGGATTTTAATGACTTGTATTTCCTTATGCAGTATGGGCCTGTTTAGATAGTTTACCTGCTCTTGATTTAACTTTGGTATGTGTCATCTGTCTAGAAAACCATCCATTTCATCTAGATTTTCTAGTTTTGTTGAGTATAGGCTTTTATAATAGGATCTGAAGATTTTTTTGAATTGCCTCCATTTGTGTTGTTATGTCTCCCTTTTCATTTCTGATTTTGGTAATTTGGATACTTCCTCTTGGGAGGGAGGATTTTAATAACTTCTTCTATTTCCTTGTGCAGTATGGGTCTGTTTAGATAGTTTTGGCTAGGGATTTATCAATCTTGTTGATTCTCTCAAAGTGCCAGCTTTTGGTTTTCTGATTCTTTGCATTGTTTTCTTTGTTTCTTTTTGGTTGATTTCTGCCCTGAGTTTGACTATTTCCTGCCTTCTATTCCTCTTGGGTGAGACAGCTTGAGCAATCACCATCCCTGACATCAAGCTTTACTACAGAGCAATAGTGATAAAAAACTGCATGGTATTGTTACAGAGACAGGCATGTTGATCAATGGAATAGAATTGAAGACCCAGAAATAAAACCACACACTTATGGATACTTGATCTTTGACAAAGATGCCAAAATTACAATGGAAAAAGGAAAGCATCTTCAATAAATAGTGCTGGTCTAACTGGCTGTCTGTATGTAGAAGAATAAAAATAGAAAAATATTTGTCACCTCGCATAAAGCTCAAGTCCAAGTTTATCAAGACCACAGCATAAAACCAGATACACTGAAAATAATAGATAAGAATGTGGGAAAGATCCTTGAATTTATTGACACAGGGGTAAATTTCCTAAACAGAAGTCCAATAGCTCAAGCTCTAATATCAAGAATTGATAAAAGGGACCTCATAAAACTGGAAAGCTTCTGTAAGGCAAAGGGAATAGTCAGTCAGACAAATCGGCCAACTACAGATTGGGAATTTTTTTTTTCACTAACCCTACATCCAATAAAGAGCTAAGATTCAAAGCATATAAATACCTCAAGAAGTTAATCTCCAATCAACCAAACAACCCAATCAAAAATTGGGGTATAGAACTAAACAGAGTTTTCACAACTGAGGAATCTCGAATGGCTGAGAAGCACCTAAGGAAATTTTCAAAGTCCTTAGTGATCAGAGAAATGCAAATCAAAATGACCCTAAGATTCCACCTTATACCAATCAGAATGACTAAGATCAAAACTTAAGTTAACAACACATGTTGGAGAGGATGATGAGAAAGAAGACCCTCCTAGATTGCTAGTGGGAAGGAAATAAAGAAGGAAAGAGCGAGGTTTTTGTCTGGGAGCACGCAGCAGTGTGGCAGTCCTGGAAGAAGCAGAGATCTACAGAGAAACACACGTCCTGTTCTAGGTATCTTCCATACCAGACTATTGAAGAAATGGTTATCAAGGAAATGGAATCTCCCCCAGGATCTCATGTTGAGGTGGGAAAAGGCAGAAGCTTGCTGCTGATTCAGAAAAGTGGATAGATACACTTTGAGTTTGATAGAAGCAAGCTTTCCTCAGATGGACTTCAATTCAGGATTTAAGGTCTCAGACACCCATGGTCACACAAAACTTCCACTAAGTCAGTGGCCCCTGAGTTCTTATCTCTTCAATTCAAAAAATGAAATTCACAGATAATGAGAAAAACACCACAGCTCTCATATTAAAGGAAATAAGAGGACAGTTTATTCTGAAGCCATTTCAAGTGACCATTGTCCAGGAACACAGATTGAAGTTACCCCAGACTCTATGTCCCAATGTGGAAGCAATTTCACAGTTTTACAGAACAAAGAAAGTCAAAATCAAGACAAATTTAGTTGGATGACATTTGTAGCTTTGGGGTTGGTAGAAGCTAGGAGTCTGCTAAGTTAGTAAATTTCAAAAGGGTTTTATCTATTAGTCACAGAATGTTAGTTCTGACACAGAGGTGGGTAAGGTATGGCTACTGGGAGGAGGGCTCGCTAAAACTTGCCCAAGACAAGGTAAGTAGCCTGCACCATTCCTCTCTCTCCATGGTATTGCAGATCTAATCGGTCTGCTCAGACACAGCCTCCTCTCAGGAGTTGTCATTCACAATTCCCTTGTCTACAAAGCATCACATTTTGGTCAGGAGCGGTGCCACATGTTATTTATTAAATATCATAAGTTCCCTCACAACTAGGAAGCTCATTCATAGGACCTGATGTAGATGGGGCTGAATGGTGGGCAGGACAGCATCTTCAGGAGAGAGAATATCTGGCAAAGGCCATTAAGAAACAAAATCCTGGATCATATCAATCCATTCTTTCAGGATCCGCACATGAATTATTTTTTATACTCTCTGTACCTGACATAACATGTGAGCTAAGATGACTATACCTAAATTAAGTAATCAACAACACAGTTTGATATAATAGAGTGAAGGTCAAAAAGGAAACATGTCTAAAACCAAACTTTGTAACCAGATTGACTTTGTATTTCCCCTATATTTATAATTATTTGTAATATATAAACTAACATATTTAAATGGTTAGAAAAGGACTTTGGGAGAAGTCAGTGTAGCAGTATCCTTCCCCCTTTCTTATTAGTAAGATACAAATTGTTTAACTTTTTAATCTTAGCTAATTGTATTATAGGACAGCTTATATACTAATTAAATCAAGAAACATCACTACTTAAATTATAAAACATTGTGAATATTGCTATTAGACTTTTAGACTGATGTCTTCTGTATAATTTGGATAAGAAAAGCTAACTTGAGACACAGGTTTTAAATGACCATTTAGTAAAAGGATAAAATAACAGTTTTAAAAGTTCTTTTGTTTTTGGTAAATATTACTAAGAACAAATTAATATTTAAGAATATGGATGCAAAAAATCAAGCATTAACTTTATCTTAGGGTTTTGGATTAAATTAAATTTTACAACCTCTATATTTTTTTTACATAGAAAACGGATATTTTATTCTTAATATTTCAGTTTTATTCCCTGTGTTACTGGTAATGATAAGTGGAAATGTATTGTTTATTTTATCTTTACCATAGTACTTTGTACTGGGTTTTCTTTATATCGATTTTTCCCTGTTGATTTTCTTATATATATAAGACTATTGACACTTTTGCCATGAATGTTATAGGGCATTTCTCCAAGGTTTTCAAATTGTCCCTAATTTTTCATAGAGTGTTCCACCTTTATCTTATGACATGCTTAAAAACGACTTTTCTTTTTTCTTTTTTTTATTGGATATTTTATTTGTTTACATTTCAAATGTTATCCCCTTTCCTGGTTTCCCCACTGAAACTCCCCTATCCCCACCCCAACCCTTCTCCTATGAGGGTGCCCCCCCAATCCCACCTCACCACCCTAGCATTCCTCTACACTAGGGCATCAAGCCATCTCAGGACCAAGGGCCTCCCCTCACATTGATGTCAGATAAAGCCCCTTCAGCTCCTTCAGCCCTTCCCCTAACTCCTCCATTGGGGTCCCTGTGTTCAGTCTGATGGTTGACTGCAAGCATCCGTATCTCTATTGGTCATGATCTGGCAGAGCCTCTCAGGAGATTGCTGTATCAGGCTCCTGTCAGCAAGCACTTCTTGGCATCAGCAATAGTGTCTGGGTTTGTTGTCTGCATGTGGGATGGATCCCCAGGTGGGGCAGCCTCTGGATGGCCTTTCCTTTAGTCTCTGTTCTGCTCTTTGTCCCTGTATTTTCTTTAGACAGGAGCAATTCTGGATTAAAATTTTGGAGATGGGTGGGTGGCCCCATCCCTCAACTGGGGGGGGGGGCTTGCCTAACCTCTGGATATGGTTTCGACCTACAGGTTCTCCCTCTCCTTTGTGGGGTATTTCAGCTAATGTCATTCCCTTGGGGTTCTGGGAGGCTCTTGCTTTACTGGCATCTGGAACTTTCTAGTTGCTAAACCCCAGTTCCCCACCCCACATTGCTACATACTTCTGTTCAATTTCCTGATCCTCTGTACATCTTCTCCATCTCCTCCCATACCTCTTTTCCCCTCCCTCTCTTCTCTTCCTCCCAAGTTCTTCCCACTCTCTATGTCCCTTGATTATATTGTTCCTTCTTCTAAATAGGACTGAAGCATCCACTCTTTGGCCTTCCTTCCTCTTGAACTTCATGTGAGTTGTATCATAGGTTTTCCACAATCTTTGCCTAATATCCACTTATCAGTGAGTACATACCATGTATGTTCTTTTGTGACTGAGTTACCTCACTCAGGATTATATTTTCTAGATCTATCCATTGGCCTGTTAATTCTGTGAAGACATTGCTTTTCATAGCTGAGTAGTACTCCATTGCATAAATGCACCACATTTTTTGTATCCATTCCTCTGTTGAGGGACATCTAGGTTGTTTTCAGCTGCTGGTTATTATAAATATGGCTGCTATGAACATAGTAGAGCATGTGTCCTTATTAAACCTTGGAGCATATTCTGGATATATGCCCATGAGTGGTATAGCTGGCTCCTCAGGTAGCACTATGTCCAATTTTCTGAGGAACTTCCAGACTGATATCCAGAGTGGTTGTACCAGCTTGCAATCCCAGCAGCAACGGAGGAGTGTTTCTCTTTCTCCACATACTCGCCAGCATCTGCTGTCACTTGAGTTTTTCACCTTAGCCATTCTGACTGGTGTGAGGTCAGTTGTTTTGATTTACATAAGCCTGACGATTAGTGATCTTGAACATTTCTTTAGGTGCTTCTCAGCCATTCGTGTTTCCTCCGTTGAGAATTCTCTGTTTAGTTCTATTCCCCTCCCCACTTTTTTTTTTTGATAGGGTTATTTGGCTCTCTGGAGGAGTAACCAGTCTGAGTCTTTTTATTGGGGAATGGAGTCATTGATGTTAAGAGATATTAAGGAGTGGTGATTGTTGCTACCAGTTGTTTTTGTTGATAGAGGTGGAATTCTGTCTGTATGGCTAACTTCTTTTGGGCTTGTTGAAAGAAGATTACTTTCTTGCTATTTCTAGAGTGGAGTTTCCCTTATTGTGTTGAAGTTTTCCATCTTCTACCTGTTGTAGAGCTGGATTTATGGAGAGATATTATGTAAATTTGGTTTTGTCATGGAGTATCTTGGTTTCTCCATCTATGATAATTGAGAGTTTTGCTGGCTATATTAGCCTGGGCTGGCATTGTTCTTCTCTCAGGGTTTGTATGACATTGGCCCAGGATCTTCTAGTTTTCATAGTCTGGTGAGAAGTCTGGTGCAATTCTGATAGGTCTGCCTTTATATGTTACTTGACCTTTTCCTCTTACTGCTTTAATATTCTTTCTTTGTTTAGTGCATTTTGTGTTTTGACTATTAAGTGACAGGAAGAATTTCTTTTCTGGTCCAATCTATTTGGAGTTCTGTAGACTTCTTGTATGTTCATGGGTATCTCTTTCTTTAGGTTATGGAAATTTTCTTCTATAATGTTGTTGAAGATATTTTACTGGCCCTTTATGTTGGGAATCTTCACTCTCTTCTATACCTATTATCCCTAAGTTTGGTCTTCTCATTGTATCCTGGATTTCCTGGGGTGATTTTGGTTAGGAGCTCTTTGCTTTTTGCATTGTCTCTGACTGTTGTGTCCATGTTTTCTGTGGTATCTTCTGCACCTGAGATTCTCTCTCTTCTATCTCTTGTATTCTATTGGTGATGCTTGCATCTATGACTCCTGATCTCTTTCCTAGTTTTTTTGTCTCCAAGTTTGTCTTCCTTTGTGATTTCTTTATTGTTTCTACTTCCATTTTTAGATCCTGGATGATTTTGTTCAATTCCTTTGCTTGTTTGGTTGTATTTTCCTGTAATTCTTTAAGGGATTTTTGTGTTTCCTCTTGAAGGGCTTCTAGCTGTTTATCCGAGTTCTCCTGTATTTCTTTAAGTGAGTTATTTATTTTCTTCTTAAATTCCTTTATCGTCATCATGAGATGTGATTTTAAACAGAGTCTTACTTTTCCTGTGTGTTGGGGTATCCAAGGCTTGCTGTGATGGGAGAACTGGGTTCCGATGATGCCAATTAGCCTTGGTTCCTGTTGCTTATATTCTTGTGCCTGCCTCTTGCCATCTGGTTTTCTGTGGTGTTTTCTGGTCTTTCTGTCTCTAACTGTGGCTTGTCCCTCCTGGATTTTATGTTGACATGTATTATGAAAACAACAACAAAACATATAACCATATATATATTCATACATAATAGACATTTAATAGCTGGGTAGTTAGTCATGGTGCATGGCTTTAATTCCAGCACCCAGAAGGCAGAGTCTCAGAAACTATCTCAAAAAAAAAAAAATCAAAACCAACAATAAAAAGAAAGACAAAATTTTGAACATTATTATTACATTTCCTATAATCCTCATTGTGAAAAGGAAACAAAATAGAGATCTTCAGTAAACATGTAAATCTATTAATTTATAGATGGTCCAGTACAAAAACAAACAAACAAGCAAACAAAAACAGATACATACAAACATAAATACACTTAACAGTTTTATACTAAGAATAGTTTGGCCTACTCAATTATTCTTTTTATATTAAATGTAGAAAAGTGACTTAGAACGTTAAAGAAACCATAAGGGTGGCTGGTGAGATGGCTCAACAGTTAAGAGCTCTAACTGCTCTTCCAAAGGTCCTGAGTTCAAATCCCAGCAACCACATGGTGGCTCACAACCATCCATAATGAGATCTGATGCCCTCTTTTGGAGTGTCCAAAGACAGCTACAGTGTACTTACATATAATAAATAAGTAAATCTTTAAAAAAAAAGAAATAAATAAGTCATCACTGGGATAACCATCAAAATAATTTATGAATGATGCAAAACTGCCACAATGTCCTCAAGGCAAGATAGCTGCGTATAATTGTCAAAAGCATAGACAGATGGGAGTGAGAATCCTCTGGCTCAAAGTTGTAGCATTCATTAAAGAAACTTAGACTTAAAAAATAAACAAGAGGGGCTGGTGAGATGGCTCTGTGGGTAAGAGCACCCGACTGCTCTTCCGAAGGTCCAGAGTTCAAATCCCAGCAACCACATGGTGGCTCACAACCATCCGTAACAAGATCTGGCTCCCTCTTCTGGAGTGTCTGAAGACAGCTACAGTGTACTTACATATAATAATAAATAAATAAATCTTTAAAAAAATAAATAAACAAGAGTATTTTGAAGAAATAATATGAATTTTATGTTATTCTTTATATATATATGAGATGAAATAGTATGTATATTTAGATTCTGTTTTGGAAGGAAATCCTGATCAATTTTATGTATATGACATTAACTTTTATAGCTTAATGAAATCTTGACCCAACAAATGTTATTTTTTCTTTTCTCCCACTTCTGTTTTTAAAGTCTTTTTAAATGTTATTTTTTAAAACAATAAGCATTTAAGGTTTATGAAACATTTAACATTTCCAAATATATTATTATTTTTTTAAACTTTTTATTGATTCTTTGTGAATTTCATCATGTACCCCAACTCCACTCATCTCCCCATCTCTTCATATCTGCTTTCTGCCCTTGCATCCTCCTCCGTAAAATAAAATAAAATAATAATAATAATAATAATAATAATAATAAATACAGCATAGAAAACATCTCATTGTGTAAGCTATAGCTTTGATCTACAGGACCAGCCCTTTCACACGCTCCAGCAGTTCAGAGGTGAGGTAGATGTTGGAGTGGCCCAACTCAAAGCCCTTGATCTGAACCTAGGGGATAGCTGAGTTAGTCAGCCTGCCAGCTCTCCTGCACCCACACCACCAGGGTGAGCTCTCCAGCACTGCCCTGGCTAGCTCACCCAGTGCTGCAGCTGGCAAGGGGCAGAATCAGCTCTCCTGCTCTCTCTTGAGGTTTGGTCTGTTACTATGTATTTAATACTAAATTCTGTACCTGAAGGTCTGGGCCTTGTGCAAACCTTGTTTCTGAATTTAAAACTATTGGCTAAGTAAAAATGGCTACAATTACTGGAGGGATTAGAGGTAGGCAGGTTTTGAGTTTCCTGACTGGGGGTAGAGAAATGAGGAGAGAGGAGAACAAGGAGGAGAGGGAGGAAGCACTATGGGAGGAGACAGGAGACATGAGCACAGG
Organism: Mus caroli; assembly: GCF_978045245.1. NCBI lineage: Eukaryota > Metazoa > Chordata > Mammalia > Rodentia > Muridae > Mus > Mus caroli. The sequence goes on along the minus strand of NW_028227261.1, from coordinate 9,124,786 downwards.
GCCAGGAGAAACAGCAAGTGTTTGGGGAGGTAGGCGGGCCAGCCGGCCAGCCTTTAGGAAAGTAGATTGGGAGTTATAACCTAGTAATTGTCAAAACCAAATAAGATAACCAAAGTCTGAATCTCGTTCTTTGTAAACTACTCAGGCATAAGTTTAAATTGGTTTAAATACAGCTCTCCTGTCCTCCAAGCAGGTTCACCTGCACTGCTACCCCAGTGCCAGATCAAACTGTGCTGCCCAGGTGAGGTACTGGGTCCGCTCTCCCGAGTGCTTCAGCCGGTGAAGGACAGGGCCAGTTCTCCTGCTCTCATGACCCTGGAGCCACCTCTTTCCATTTCTGAAGGTAGTGAGGGGCAAAGGGAGCGAGGGCATCTTCCTAGTACAAGCAGAAGCAAGCTCTCCCACACTCACGCCCTCGGGGCTGGCTCACCCATACCATGCCACCAGGGCCAGCTCTGTTTTGCTGGCCAGATGAGATGCAGGGCTGCTCTCCAGAGTGCTGCCACAGGTAGGAAGTGGGCCCAGTGAGAGGTGGAGCCAGCTCTGAAAACCTCTGGACATCAGTGTGCTCCCAGGCAGAGGCACAGACCAGGGACATTCACATGGTTTTTCAAATATCGATACAGAATCCTGCTGTTGGCGTGGCCATGGACGCAGACCCTCGTGTCTCCAGTTCTACCTCTCTTCACAATGCTCAAAATGTTCTGCTTCTCTTTCTCTACCATCTCTCCACTACATACTTGTACATTGTACTGGCTTCCTCTGAAGTAGGTCCAAGAAGCTGGGGGGCCTCTATGTGTCTACAGCCAGCCAATGTTGTGTGGCTGTGGGCTGGCCTCTGGGTGCCCTCCATTCATCTGTGCCAATGAGTATCGTGGAAGTGGGCAGGACTCTGGGTGTCCTTGGCCCACAAAGCACGGTGTGACCTAGCAGCAGGCAGGTCCCCAAAGATATTATTTTAATGGGTTTAATGGGTTTTTAAAGTACCGAAATATATACAGTAGTATTTTATAAGTGCTTGATATATGATTGCTTGATATATATGATCACACTATTTAAATTTGTGAATATGCATGTGTATTTTAATTGGGCATGAGAAAAGCAATTTTATCACATTAGGAAAATAAATTTTTAAAAAGGAGAACTGAAATGGACAGTTTGTCAAAACAAAAACAAAAACAAAAACAACTTTTTAACACAAACAACATATGAAAACAACCAAAAACACACTAAAACACTTGTCATGGATACACATGACACAATGACATGAAGTTAGGTACACCCAGTTCAGAAAAAAAAAGTAGAAAGTTTATCTCTGTTTCTTTGAGATGTGAGAGAGGCTTAATAACAGAAGATCAAAAGGTAAAGCTTGTCATGAAGACGAAAGGTAGTTCCTCTCTCTCTCTCTCTCTCTCTCTCTCTCTCTTCCCCTTCTTCCTTTTCATTCGCTCCTTCCTTTTGGTATGTATGTGTACCTGTGTGTGTGCCTGTATGTATGCATGAGTTCGTGTGTGTGTGTGTGCATTCATGTGCTTATGTGTATGTAGCTTAAAATGCAGAGGTGTTATCAAATTGTGTGACTGAATAAGAGAGTGCAGAGAGAGGTTCCTCCATCTTTTATTCTTACTGAGGCCATCCCAGGTTTAACATCTGATCTCTTTGATGGAGAATCCCATAGAAGACTACCCAGTCTATTCAAGGAACCAAAGGTCAGGCTACCCCAGCTAACTTATCCTTGGAACCTCCTCCAGCTAACCGTTCATCTTAGCTGCCTGTTTGTGAGCAACCCCCTCCTGCTGGCTAATGCTTATATTAACTTCTGTTAAAACTGCTCAGATTCAATAATTTACTCTGCAAAGCCCACCCTGCAGCTCCTGAGCAAAATTCCTAGACAGGTCTCTGCCATTAGAAACCTGGGTTCTGGACACTTGGTGGCACACCTAGATCCCCAAATTCTTGGGTATGGTCCCAGATAGCTTGAATAAAGTCTATAAAGGCTGTACACTGTGTCTGAGTGGGTCTGAGTTAGTGACACTTGGAGATCGCAACTTGTGACCAAGTCGGAGGTTGGTGTAGCCACTTCTCAAAAAGCCAATAAAAAGAGCCAAAATTAAAAATGGAAAGTAGAAAAGGGAGATCTACTCAATGGAGCCACTTTGGGAAGAGGGACAAAGTAGTCTAACACACCCCTCAAGTCCGTTTTTAGGGTCCTGAAGTGAGCATACAATTTAAAGAGAGAGCTAAGGATTTCCACAGCTAAGCAGTTCTAGTCACTCCCATCTTTGACTCTTCTTGTCTAGGTTTTAGTCTCATCCTCCATTGTGGCCTGACAAGATACTAGAATTGTGTGAAGTCTCTTTCTGGGAGACAAGTTTACTCTCTGGTTGCTGCTCTTTCTTTCCCTGAAGATGAGAGTCACAGGAAACTCCTTTATTCTTAGCAAGTTTTTATTCTTTCAACAGTCTAATTATCATATTGACAGACAGTCTCTTTATAATGTCCTTGTATCTGCCACACCAGTTACATGGCGGGGTGTGTGTGTGTGTGTGTGTGTGTGTGTGTGTCAGATTTTATAAGAAAGAGAGAGGAAAAGAAAGAAAGGAAGGAAGGGAGGGAGGGAGGGAGGGAGGGAGGGAGGGAGGGAGGGAGGGAAGAAGGAAGGAAGGAAGGAAGGAAGGAAGGAAGGAAGGAAGAAAGAAAGAACGAACGAACGAAAGAAAGAAAGAAAGAAAGAAAGAAAGAAAGAAAGAAAGAGAGAGTCAAGAATGAGAATGTATTGTAGATTCTGTCCTTAGTTTTGGTATAAATGAAACATTTTTAGATATTATTTTTATTTTAGCATATAACTTAATCCACATGGAGTTTTAAAAGAGTTCTTTATTGTAATGAATTACCAATTTTATTAGTTTTTTATGGTTCACTTACATTTTTCATTAATTAATATTTACTTTACATCCCAATCATAGCTTTCTCCCCCTCTTCTCTCCTAGTCCCTCTGCCTCACCTCCCTTCTCCCCAGTACCCTCTCCCTTTCTCCTCAGTGAAGGGGAGGCCTCCTGTGGATATCAACTCCCTTGGCAGATCAAATTGCAGGAGGCCTAACTGTCTTCTCCTATTGAGGCTAGACAAGGCAGCCCACCCAGTTTCACATTTTAATTAAAGAATGTTTCCTATTTTATCATTAAAAATTTTAATCCTTTGAGCAGTGGATCTCAACCTTCCTAATATTGTGACCTTTTAATATAGTTTCACATGTGGTGACCCTGTACTGGCCAGTTTTGTGTCAACTTGACACAGGCTGGAGTTATCACAAAGAAAGGAGCTTCAGTTGGGGAAATGCCTTCATGAGATCCAGCTGTGGGGCATTTTCTCAATTAGTGATCAAGGTGGGAGGGTCCCTTGTGGGTGGTACCATCTCTGGACTGGTAGTCTTGGTTCTATAAGAGAGCAGGCTGAGCAAGCCAGGGGAAGCAGTCCCTCCATGGACTCTGCATCAGCTCCTTCTTCCTGACCTGCTTGAATTCCAGTCCTGACTTTCTTGGTGATGAACAGCAGTATGGAAGTGTAAGCTGAATAAACCCTTTCCTCCCCAACTTGCTTCTTGGTCATGATGTTTGTGCAGGAATAGAAACCTTGACTAAGACAGACCCCCTAGCCATAAAATTATGTCATTGCTACTTTATAGCTGTAATTCTGCTTTGATTTTAATTCATAATGTAAATATTGGATATGCAGAACATCTGACATGGGACCCAAAGGTGTTGTGACCCCCAGGTTGAGAACCAATGCCTTAGGGCATTGTTAAGCACAGGAGATATACCAGTTTGGAGGTAGCAAAAGTTTATATTGTCTTTAGATCTTTCCATTTGTTCAAATACTTGCAAGTTAGTCAGCAACTATCACGCATAAGCCACTGGAGTACCAGACAGCAGTTTCATCTCCAAACACATCCCTATGCATTTGAAGAGGAGAGTCAGGAGACAAAGGCCAAAAGACAATGAATCAATGCATGTCAAAGAAAACTAAGACAAACTTTTTAAAAACCAAAATGTCTTTAAAGTTCCAAAAGCAAACAAAATCTGAAAAATGAGTTAAACAGCCAGAATCTAAACTGTCTCTGGAGATTCAAAAGCAAGCAAGTAAACAAGCCAAACTAAATGTCTAGAACAGTTTTTCTAGAGCAAACATTTCAAAGCAAATAAACAAACTAGATCCATTAAACCCCATGCTTAGAGAGCAGATCTAAAGGGGGTCCTACTTAACCACCTCAGAAACTCCAAAATGGATAGTCAACCAAACCAACGGATGTCTGGAGACCCAGGAAGTCCTTACCAACATCAGCGGAGAAGGTAACATCAGGCTGTCTGGACTCCAAGAATGGGTCCTTGCTGGAACCTGGCTTCCATTCGTGTGATTCCTCCAAAAGAAAGATCATTCTCAGAACCCAGATTGGGATCCCTAATTGTCAATGCAAAAACCACAGCTCTAATCTTAAAGGGAATAAGAGATAGTTTATTCTGGAGTAGGTATGAGTGACCTTTATTGGCTTACAGACAATTCCACTCGGCTCCTCCTGGGAGCCTAGCAACAGTGACTTAGCAACAGCTTACATCATCACCTGCTTCCGGGAACAAGCCAGGTGCCTCAGCTTATAAGAAGACTGCTACCCCACACTCTCTCTCCTTCACTCTCTCTTTCTTGTCCCCACATGTTCCTGGCTTGCCTCTCCCTCCTCTCCTTCTCTTTTTATCTTTCTCACCTCCTTTTTCTGCCCCTTTCCAGCCCTCCCCCTGCCCCTAACAGATCTTCTTTATACGAGGCCTGTTGGATGGTGTGATTCCTCAGAGGGATACCTTGTCTAGGCTCACTAACTGTCCCGTCACCGCCACCACAATCATACCGCAGTATGAAACGTAACAACTGTGGTGGTTTGAATATGCTTGTCCTGGGGAGTGGCACTGTTAGGAGGTATGGCTTTGTTGGAGGAAGTGTGTCACTGTGGGGGTGGACAATGAGACCCTCCTCCTAGCTGCCTGGGAGACAGTCTCTCCTGGATGCAGTCAGTTCAAGATGCAGAACTCTCAGCTCCTTCTCCAGCACCTTGTCTGCCTGGATTCTGCCGTGCTACCTGCTGTGATGATAATGGACTGAACCTCTGAAACTGTAAGCTACCCCCAATCAAATGTTTGTCTTTATAAGAGTGGCTTTGGTCATGGTGTCTCTTTACAGCAATGGAAACCCTAACTAAGAAAACACAGCTCAGGAACACAGAATTAGGTTAATCAGGGCACGTTTAAAATACATTGTCTATAAGCCTTAGATGCTGTTTGGTGACACTCCTTAGCTTTGGGGTTGATAGGTGCTAGTGGTTTGCTAAATTAATAAACTCTAAAGTGTTTTTATCTCTTAGTCACAGGGCATTAATTCAGACGCAGAGGTAGACAAAGGGTGTCTGTTTTGGAAGCTAGAACTAGCTCAACATAAGCTAATTACCCTTTGGGACTGGAACATTCCAATCTTCCCTCAGTACTAAAATTCTAGTCAGTCAATCTCTGGAGACACAGCTGCTAAAGTTAACATTCACAGGATGAAGTTTATTGGTTCACCCAGTTTCTGGAGCATCCTTATATATGTACAAACATGTAGAAGACAGTCTCAGGGTAAAAGCTGAGAAAGTCAATCCGGAAAGTAAAACATGAAACTGATTCTAAACAAGTTTCCTTCCTAGCATCTCCAGGCGATTTTTCAGGAGAAAAGAAAAAAAAAGTGTGTATTTGTGTGTGTGTGTGTGTGAGCATTTAAGAAGGAATATTGTTATATTAGTCTGGATTTCCTAGAGTAACAATTTATAGAATGACTCTCTCTCTCTCTCTCTCTCTCTCTCTCTCTCTCTCTCTCTCTCTCTCTCACACACACACACACACACACACACACACACGATTTATTAGAAGGACTGACAGGTTGTAGTCCATCTAGCCCAACAATGGCTCTATGTGTATGTCTGTATACTGAAGGTCTAAGAATTCAGTAGTTGTTCAGTCCATGAGACTGGATATCTCAGCTGGTCCTCAGTATATACCATAATCCTGAAGAAGTGGGCTCTAATGCCAATGAAGGAGTGGATTTGCAAGGAAGGGAGGTAAGAAACAGGGATACATACGTACATACATACATAAATATATACAGAGAGAGAGAGAGAAAGAGAGAACGCTTCCTTCTTCTATGTCCTTTATACAGACTGTCAACAGAAGGTGTGGTCTAAATTAAAGGTGGGTCTTTCCACCACAAAGATTTGACCTTCTCACTTCAAATGACCCAATTAAGCAAAACAAAACGAGACAAAACAAAACAAAGCAAAGCAAAACAAAACAAAAATCCCTCTCAATTGTATCCAGACATTTTGAGTTTTAGTTAATTCCAAATGTAGACAGGTTGATAACCAAGAATAACCATCACAGAAGGTGTTCAAAAGGAAGGAAATATTTAAAGATAAACCACATTCTGGTATTCTAGCCAGTTTTATGGTAATAATTACTAACTTGCAAGTATTTGGGAAAACTGGAGAAACATTTACTCCTCCAAACTGTCTTACTATACTTGCTAAAGAAAGCCGTGCTTATTTATTTTTCATAATATACTTAGTACCAAATTGGCTTATAAGTAAGTGCTCATGTAAACTAAAGTTGTAAACTTGACCCAGATTTATTTTGGCTCCTAATAAAACTGAAATTTAAAAGAACAAAATAATGGTAAATGAGAAAAAGTCTATTTAATTAATGCAACCACATAGGTAAAATAGAGACAGCTAATGGCTCTAAATCTCTTTGGGGAACAATTAACTTGAGTTTTTAAGTTAGAATTTTAAATCTACTTTTAGGGACAAGATATACATACTCACATAGTTCTGGTCTAGATGCTATCTCCTTGATCCTTATTTTAGTTCTGGTTCTACCACATGGCTCAAATTGCTTGAGACATATATGAACTTTAAGAGGTGGTTGCTCCTGCTGCAGGATATATTCTTCCTATGAACAATTGCACTTCCTTGAAATAGTAAACTCTACTCCAAAGGTCAAGAAGACAATTTATGTCTGTGCTTTTGTATATGTTTCATATGTGTGTGAACGTGTATGTGAATACAAACATTAAATTATTCTAAGAAAAATTTTTACCTAACAGTTTTTTTAAGACCCTGATTTTAACAATGCCAATATAAATGCCACCTCTTAAGTATTTTTTTAATTGTCATTTCAAAAACCTACTTGGAGGCTTACTAATACATCTTTAGAGTTTAAATAAGCTTAATGTTAAGTAGCGTAATTAACCCCACAATGATATATTTGAAATTTTTTCTCCTGTTTTTAGGTTAAAAGTGAAAATGATAGTCATAAATGATAAACTTTATCCTACTTTGGATGCTTTATAAACACTAATAAAAGCAAATACTTTTTCTAATAAAAAGTGTTTCAAGGTACTAATCATAATAATTGAAACATTTAACAAGTAATTAACTTAAATTTATTTAAGAAAACAAAAACTACAAATATAATTTACCTGTGTTTATAATTGTTACATATCTAAGATATGATGTGTGTGTGTGTGTGTGTGTATGTGTGTGTATGTGGTTTAGAAAAAGCCCCCTGAACTTTCATTTTTAAATGACCTTATTAAAATTGTTATCTGCATTTTACTGTTTTGGTATATGGATTTTAAAAACCTATGATTAAGTTTTAGGGTTTTTTCCCCCTCATTGGACAAAGCCTTTTCTTTTTGGAGGGTCACTGGTTTAACAACAACAAACAACAACAACAACAAGATCTGTTTAGAGAATGATACATACGGTAAATGACAGTTTCTGAAAAAAGGTCTGTGTCTGGCTATGAATGACAAATTCCTGAAAAAGTCTGGATTTGCAGAGAAACTGATGTTCCAATTGAAATTTCAATACTGTGGAGAGACTGGAATCTTGCAGTTTTACAGGCTATTTATCTGAGATAGTTTTAGCCTTCCTGAAGAGCCTTCTGTTGCCCTACTCAGACTCTGACATCTTTTGATTATAAATAAGACCGTTTAAAATTATTGACTTAGTATATCATTAGCTTCCACCAACCCCAGAACTAAGCGTGATATCAGATAGCATCTTGGCCTGTAGATTAAGCTCCCCCATCTCCTTGTACCTGCCTCTTTGAACCCACTAATGTGTTTTAAACTTGCTTTGATGTATGACTGTCTTTGTCTTGTAAAACTATAAAAATGTCATGAAACTACTTCTCCATTGGAACAGTTTGTAATGACACAGATATGTTCTCTGAAGACACAGCCACTCAAATTGGATCCAAAATAAATTATTACTTATTCCTTTTAAGATAAGAGCTGTAGGGTCTTATAAAAAATTATTTTATGTATATAAGTACACTGTAGCTGTCTTCAGACACACAGAAGAAGGCATCAGATCCTATTACAGATGGCTGTAAGCCACCATGTGGTTGCTAGGAATTGAACTCAGAACCTTTGGAAGAGCAGTCAGTGCTCTTAACCGCTGAGCCATTTCTATAGCTGTAGTTTTTATGTCAACACTACTTAGAAAACTCCTCGTGAATTAAACTTGTAAAACTTGTTTTAATGGACAAATATTTAAATTTGTTTATAAGACTTGGTCTATTAAATAAACTAATATTGTAAATGACTTTTAACTTTGGTTACTAAAATTCAAAATTACCTACAGAGTCTTTCTCAAAGGGAGGGAGGGAGGGGGAAGTGGGATGGGGGACAAGGCAGGGAGGCAGGATGGACAGGAATTCATTACTTAAAAGAAAAATAAAATCACACAGAAGATTAATTCTTATTAAAAGAACTGGAGTGTATCCAGATAATTTTAACCCATTTCCTAGAAGACAGTAAGCTTTCTCTCATCGTCTGAGAGCACAGGCATGTGAACTTAAAGTAGCTGGATGGTACTCCTCTTAGCTGACAATTGAGTACCCCAAGAACCAAATGTTTCTCTCAATGTTTATATTTCTTAGATTTAATTTTTTATGATATTTAGTTGTTCCACCAATATATCTTTAAGTGATAAAATAATCTTGGTCTTAGAGAAGTTACAAGTGAAGATATAATGTCCTTTCATTTAATTATGCCTTGTAGCTATGACTGCTAACTTACCCTAAGCCCATACGTTATTCCAAATCTAACATTTAAGAGATCCAAGGTTTTTACTGTCCTATATACACTCATTACACAGTATAGTTTGGATAAAATTTTAAAATCTAGTTTTTAAATATAACTTTAATTCTCTTTACTCTAGCTGTAGATAACCAAAGGTTTAGAATTAGACAAAAGATAGCAATCTTAAATAACAACCCCTATGTTGATTTATACATTAAGTATTGATGTTTCTAGTTTTAACTATTATCTAAAAAGTTCTATAGTGCAATTATCCAGCCTTTTAAAAAATCATTAAAGAATGCTTGTATTTTACAAATAAAAAGGGAAGACAATACTAAAGTGATTGGAGGTGTCATTTCCAGCCACTTAAATATGAGTAAGATAGCTCATACAGTACAAATAACTATAAACACAGGGAAATATAGTCAATCTAGGTAAATATGTACATTTTGGTTATTTTAAATACATCTTTCCTTCATTTGTTAGCTTCGCTCCATTAGGTCAAATTGTGTCTTTAATTATTTGATTGTAGATATAGTCATCCCAGTTCATGTGCTATGTCAGATAAAGAGCATAAGAAAATCATTCAGATCTGCATCATGAGCAGATGGTTTAACATCATCCAGGATTTTGTTTCTTAGTGGCCTTTACCTGTTACAGGATATTTGATTATTGTATGTAGAAATGCTAATTATTAGCAAGATGTCAAAGCTTAAATAGGTATAGCATTATTCAGTTGATGTTAGGTGTGTTCTGAAGAGATGCAGTTTAGGCGTGCCTCTAAAAGCCTCCATAGATAAGAATGCTAATGCATGGAAAGTCCCTGTCCATGTTAAGGCAAGTTGCTTGGGAGAAGGCTTGTGTTTCTTGATGTATGACCCCTGACAAAGTCAGCTGGGTGCTCTAGAGCTAACCCACCATAAACTTGAAATGACTTAGCCACTACTGACTTGCCTTGGAGCCTCCCCATCCCCATCCAAGGGTGTAGGGGAGGAGGCAGAGACTTCTTTTATATGTAATTGGACCTTTCATAGTCTGTCTGTCTGTCTGTCTGTCTGTCTGTCTGTCTGTCTGTCTCTCTCTCTCTCTCAGAAAAGAGCAACAGAAAAGCAGCTGGCAGGACACAGGCAAAGCACTATTCTAACAAAGAGAACTGAGGAGCCCTTTTGGGTTTGGAGGAGCTCAAGAGAAAGGTAGACTATAGGATAAGGATTGTAAATAGATACTTTGTATGTAATTAAGAAAAGAAAGTTAGCCAGGCGTGGTGGCGCACGCCTTTAATCCCAGCACTCGGGAGGCAGAGGCAGGCGGATTTCTGAGTTCGAGGCCAGCCTGGTCTACAAAGTGAGTTCCAGGACAGCCAGGGCTATACAGAAAAACCCTGTCTCGAAAAACCAAAAAAAAAAAAAAAAAACAGAAAAGAAAGTTACCTTGCTGTGCCTGCTTTATCCTCAGTTTACACTTCTCTTGTCTTTATTGGTATTAATATCAGATAATTTAAAAGGTTACATTACCTATTACCTATTCTTCTTTCCACAAGATGCTGTCTTGCTCTACTCAGCCTCTACATCAGATCCTAGCAATGAGTTGCTTAGCTATGTGGGAACTTATGATATTTAATAAATAATATGTGACCCCACTCAAAAAATATTTGGTTGGCTAACAAAGAGGACTGCAAAGGAGAGTTTCCAAAAAGCAGCTTTATTTGCAGAAACTGAGTGACTAGAATTTCAGCACTGTGGAAAGCCTGGAATGTGGTAGGTCCAGAAGCTAAATACCTTATCTTGGGCAAGTATTAGTCTTGCCATGGTGTCAGAACTAACACCCTGTGTCTAATGGATAAATATTTATTAATTTACCAGACTGCAAGCTTCTACCAACCTCAAAACTAAGCAGGTTATTCAATAGTATCTTGGGCCTATAAAAAAGATTCCTCAATTTCTATGTACCTACTCCTCTGCTATAACTCCACGGTATTTTAAACTTGCTTTGATTTATGACTTTTTGTTCTATAAAGCTATAATACTTCATGAAACTGTTTCTACATTTGAACATGAATTTGAGGTAAAGTCTGTGTTCCTAGGCCATGGTCACCCAAAATGATTTCAGAAAAACTGTCTTTTATTCCCTTAAGGTTAGAGATGTGGTTTTGAGTCAACACTTTTGACCCAAGAAAGAGGAACATTTCTCCAGTTTCCGTGTAAGGCCATTGATCATCATGAGGTATTCTCTCAGACACCTCCACATTAATGGTTGAAAGTAACAAAAGCCTCTCATCTTCAGTGTCTTTCTGATCAGATGCTCATAAATTTCCTATGCTAATGGCCCTGCCCCTTGCTGGCTTCAGCATCTGGGAGAGCAGACCCCTCACCTTGCCTGGGGCAGTGTCTTAGAGCTGGCCCTGGAAGACAAGTTAGTTAGCCTCTAGTCCTCTAGTCCTGTAGCATTCCAATCTCTCCAGAGTATTGGAGTTCTGATATGTCAACCCCTTTCTGTAAGCAATTGTCTTTTTTTGGAGGGGGCTGGGAGTGTTGGTTTTTTTGAGACAGGAATTCTCTGTGTAACCCTGGCTTTCCTGGAATGGGTTCTATAGATGGAGCTGGCATTAAACTCAGAGATCCTCTTGCCTTTGCTTCCCGAATACTCAGTTTAAAGAGGTCTGCCACCACATCCAGGCTCCATCAGTCCTTTCAGGAGCTCTTGTTCACAGGAAGAAAAGTTTAAAAAGGCGTTTGTTGTCAGTTTATAGATGTGAGCTTTAGAGAACGAAGCAAGAGGTCCTGAGAAGCAGGGCACCAGCAAACTGCTGGCCTAGGGTCTTTGTGTAAGACTCATGGCAGGAACTGAAGTGGGGCAATGAGGGTGGGTTGGCCACTCCAGTTGTCCCAATCATGACCCTGTCCTATTCTACCTTTTAGTCATGTTCTCATATATAGATTGCAAATATGTTCATTTGAGGGAATAAACCAATCAAGAAAGCAGAAATCCTTTCTTAAATCCCTGTCTTCTGGCCCAGGCATTGCCTTTCAGTTGCAGTGTTGAAATTAAGCCAAACATGGTGTCTTGTATATAGCAGTAGTTTCTTGCCCAGAAAAAAAAAAATCAGATGAAGAAATGGTTGTTCCTATAATAGTTTATATGAAATTAATCATCATGTCTAAGATTCCTTGGATTTATGAGAGAGAGAGAGAGAGAGAGATAGGGAGAGGGAGAGGGAGAGGGAGAGAGACAGACATAGAGAGACAGACAGACAGAGAGACTGAGAGAGACAGAGAGGGACAGAGATAGAGACAGAGACAGAAAGAGACAGAGACAGAGAGGCAGACAGAGAGGGGAGAGGCTTTCGTTGAGTTTCTGTTGCATCTTGGAGATGAAAGGGTTTACTTCATCTGACAGATTCCAGTCTATCACTGAGGGAAGCCAAGGCCAGACCTTAAGGTAGGAGTTTGAAGCAGACGTCACCAAGGAATGCTGCTTGCTGGTTTGCTCCCAGGCCTGCTGAGCTACCCTTTTATAAAACCCAGGTCATAGTACTTCAAATGGTGGGCCTGGGCCTCCTATGTCAAGCAGTAATAAAGACAATGCCCCACATATGCCACAAGCCAATCTGTATAGGCAAATTCTCAATTTATATTCATACTTCCAAGGTGACTGTAGCCTATGTCAAGTTGACAATAAAAACTAGACAGTATACTAATTATTTTCTCCTTTTATTAAAAATACATTTTTCTTACATAATATATCCTGATTATAATTTCTCCTCCCTCTACTCCTCTCAGTTTCTCCCCACCTCTCTTCCCATCCACATTCCTTTTTGTCTTTTTTTTTTTTTTTTTGGTTTTGGTTTTGGTTTTTGAGACAGGGTTTCTCTGTGTGGCCCTGGCCGTCCTGGAACTCACTCTGTAGACCAGGCTGGCCTCGAACTCAGAAATCTGCCTGCCTCTGCCTCCCGAGTGCTGGGATTAAAGGTGTGCGCCACCACGCCCGGCCTCCTTTTTGTCTTTTAACAGATAACAGTCATCTAAAGGGTAATAATATTGTACTGCATTGTATTGCATTGTATTGTACTGTACTGTATTGTATTGTATTATTTTAATGATAAAACAAGACTAATGGATAAAAATAGGACAAAACAAACAAGCCAAAAGAAAAAAAATGAGACCAAGAAAAGGCATAGCACAAGAAATAGATATACACACATCACATACTCAGGAATCCCATAAAAACACTAAGCTGGAAGTCATAATAGATGCATAAAAGGGCCTAGAGAAGAAACATGGAAAGGCTCCAATACAACTTTATGAGACAAGGAACCTCCAAAGATGCCTTTGAATTTGTTTTCTGCTGGTCATTTACTCCTGGGCATGCAGATTACTCTCAAAGAGTAGTTTGTTTCCCCAGTGAGATTCCCTTGGGGAAAAAAAGCAAACTTTCATTTTAAAGTGGTTATCAACTGGAGGTTGCTAGTAGTAGCTTAGGAATGGGGTCATGTGTTCACTTCCTTTTCAGCTCTAGGACCAAATCTGGTACAGACCTCTGCAGGCCCTGTGCATGCTGCCTCAGTTTCTCTGAGTTCATATGTGTGCAGACATTGTTAGTTTACAGGGTCTTGTTTTCTCAATGTCCCTTACCTCCTCTGTCTCTGTCTTTTTCTCTCTTTTGAAAGATTTATTTATTTATTTATTTATTTATTTAATGTTTGTGAATACTCTTTAGCTGTCTTCAGACACATCAGAAGAGGACATTGGATTCCACTACAGATGGTTGTGAGCCACCATGTAGTTGCTGGGAATTGAACTCAGGATCTTTGGAAGAGCAGTCAGTGCTCTTAACTGCTGTGCCATCTCTCCAGTAGTCCCCCTCTGTTTCTCTTTCTTTCTTTCTTTCTTTCTTTCTTTCTTTCTTTCTTTCTTTCTTTCTTTCTTTCTTTCTTTCTTTCTTTCTTTCTCTTTCTCTCTCTCTCGTTCTTTCGTTCTTTCGTTCTTTCTTTTTTTAATACAAACATAGACTCTATTAAATGCTGCTCAATCCCCAGTGAAGATCTCTCATTATAAAACAGTTTTCCATACAACTGCAAGGTAAGTGGCTGGAATGGTACTGGTAACAATAAGTGTGAAAAATACCTGACAGGTAAAAACAGACAAACCTTCTACATAGTCAACTCTGAGGACACCTGCTGCAGTTCCTTTAAATAAAGCCAGGCAGTGATAGCTAGCAGTCTGCATCACACTGTGGGAGGGACTCAGAGCTCCACCCTGCAGGCAGGCAGGCCTGGGGACTGGCAGGGTGAGGACTGGGAAGGCCCTGCCTCCAGCCTTGGAGGAGAGGAATGAAGGAGGCGAGCCTTGGGTCCACCCGTGGTCTGTGCTGCTCCACACACGCTCCGGGGTGCTGCTGCTGAAGCGGGGATTTGGGAACATCAGAATTTTGGCTTACTTTCCCCCCAACTTTAATACTTTGTGCTTCAGAAGCCTGGAAATGTCAGATGTTGTAAAACCCAGAGTATGGCAGTGTCTTTAATGAGGCTGGGCTCTTGTCCCCCGCCCACACCTCTCTAGGAGAGGTGAGGGAAGGGCAACACCTCTGCTTATCTTACGAGACTCTTTCCTCGACTATACTCAAGGTGTGCAGCACCAAGGTGTGCAGCACGGTGAAAACACATGATAAAGGAAGTGTGCAGAGGACGGCTTCATCTGTGTGTGCAGCACAACTGGGCTCAAGTCGCAACACACGCTTGCCACTCCCACGATCACCTCACTCAACAGAGACAGTGACACAATCCATGATTAGACAGAGTTTACAATATACTGTGGCCGTGATACAGCACAGGGCTATGTTTTAGTCCGTAATTGTTTTGCTTTTAAGCTTGCCAGGAAAAACTGGCCTCCTAATTATATTATACTGATGAGGTCTGCTCTGAAGTTTTTATATATTCCAAAAAAAAAAAAAAAAAATGTACAAAACTACCGCCCAGCAGGGGGAGCTGATCTTTATTTGGCACTGGTAGTGCTGCAAATACTGTGCATGTTGTAAGCATTATTCTGTTTCTCTAGAGCCTTCTTCAGCTGCAGCTCTTCTAGTTTTTTCCATAACTCTTCCCGTTCCAGTTCTTTCTTCTCTTGTGGGAAGCCACATATGCCATTACAAGGTGGTGCTAGCTACCGCTGGCTACTGCGCATAAGTCTGGGTAAACAACCAATGTGTAAAAGTTTTTCACCAAGTCACTGCCTGGCCCTAGGCATGATAATGAGGCTCAGGTGAGGTACTGAGAGAGAATCACCAATCAGATGAGAGACATGCAAATGAGGTATGATAATGAGGTTCTGTGAGGTACTAAGAGAGTATAACCAATCAGATGAGAGACATGCAAATGAGGTATGATAATGAGGCTCTGTGAGGTACTAAGAGAGTATAACCAATCAGATGAGGGACATGCAAATGAGGTAGAATGCATAACCAATCCGGGTGTGAGACACGCCTCTCCTAGACCTATATAAGTAGCACCAGTTCTGGGCTCGGGGTCTTCTTGCCTATGCAGTCAATGCTCTCCAAATAAACGTGTTGCAGAAGGATCCTGTTGTGGCCTCTGCTTTGCTGGCGAGTAGGGCGCTCACATTCTCTCTCTGTCTTTCGGCTTTGGCTTTGTAGGAACTAG
The DNA here is from genome assembly GCF_978045245.1 of Mus caroli. Taxonomy (NCBI): domain Eukaryota; kingdom Metazoa; phylum Chordata; class Mammalia; order Rodentia; family Muridae; genus Mus; species Mus caroli. The sequence continues at coordinate 9,108,966 of NW_028227261.1, read as the reverse complement.
TAACGTTGTCAAAAAGCTTGCCTTTCATCTCCATGAGGGTTTTCAGCACATTGCACACCAGTGCTACAATAGGCTGATTCCAGTGTTCTTTGGACATTTTATACAAGCTGGCAAACATGATTGGTAGGATTTTATCAATATTTTCTTCAATCAAATTAAGAATATATTCATTATTCCAGAAGTACAGTGCTCTTTCTGCAACCTGGAAATGAGAGCTGGAGACACACTTGGATATCTGCTTAAAAAGCGGCTCTTCCATTTTTTGAATTGTGTTGGTTCAATGACATCTAAGATATCTTCAATTTCTCCTAAAACATCACCTCTTTCTGACTGCATGTTTTTGGCCAAAATTTCAGCAGTCCTCTGATTACCGGCTTTGTCAGCGTTGTGTCTTTCTCCAGGAACTGCACAACACAGGTGCGTGAAACAAGGCCAATCCTTTTGCAGTATGCATAGGAATAAGAACCTTCATTAGAAACTGCTTATGCTCTGCTTTCACTGGCAATGCAAAGCCATTGATGATACTTTCCAATATTTCAAGGAGCTCAGCCACACCATTGAAATGTCCCATTTCATATATAAACCTGAGGAAAATGTTGTTAATCTGCTTTCTGATGAAAGCTCTCAGGCCAAGGAACTTGCCATAAATCCGATGCAGGACGGGTCTTCAGGAAGTCGCGCTCCCGTGGCTCTTCACTATCAAAAAGCTCCAGGAGCTGTTGGACAAACTTCTGACCAATGTATCACTTTGCAATGCTGGGCTGGAAATCAGCACTCTCCAAGAATCTTAAGAAGAATTCATACACCAAGCTGTATGTGAGGCCAAGAGGCCTCAAGTGTGGGGTCATCATTTAAAGTGGCATCTTTGAGCTGGGGCAGGGGGTGCAGCTCCGCCTGGCTGCGGAACTGCAAGGAGCCCTGAGAGGGCTTCTGCCTCTGCGCCTTGCGCACCGATTTCCGGGTGAAGCTGTCCACTTTCTCCGAGGCCGAGATAGTGGCGCAGGGAACAGGTTCGGGCGGCTACAGCTACGACATCTCGGCGACCCGGGGGCAATCGGCAGAGGACGCGCTCCGCAAGCTGCTCTTCACTGGACAGCGCCTCACTGCCGCATCCCCGCGCCGTGAGGCCACCTCCCCGGGCTGGCGGAGGGGAGGGCGGGGGCGCGCGGGCCGCACAAGTTACTGAAGCCCGGCGACAAGGGCGGGCGGAGGCGAACCCGAAGAGTGGACCGCTGGGGCGAGCGCGCGGGTACGGACGCCGGGCGCGCCTCACGGCCCCTTAGCGCACGGAGTCCAAGGTCTTCAGCGGCGAGCTGCCGCCGAGAGCTCGTTCTCCTGTCAGCGATGGCCCCTCATCGCCCGGGGTGGCCACCCGCACCCCGATCCTTGGATCCTTGGAGCGTCGCCCTTGCTCAGCCTCCCGCGCCCACCGGCCGCCCACGCAGCACGCCCGGGAAGCAACTGCTACAACTTGAGAGGGTGGCTGGTTCTGGCGGGGGGTCGGGGGGGGGGGACTCTGTGCGCGTGCGTGCGCACTCCCGCGGCCCGGAGGTCCCTGGGGGGGGGGGGTGGAGGAAGGCGTTGACTGACAACTTCTGCAGGGTCCCACTAGCCTCCCGAGTCTCCAGGCGCCCCCCTCTGTTTCATAAACTCTTGCTGTCTCCTCTTTCATGGGGTTTCCTAGTGGACTGTCAGTCAAAGAAGATATTGCTTGGTAATTCCTACAAGTTTTATGTCACCATTCCACTAGCATATCTTGTAAGCAGGGTACCTTTGTAGACAGTGGTGCTGTGGCTGGGTTGATGCTTACAAATCTCTTTTGACAGATTATAGAGTACTTTCCTGTAGTATAGATGCTGTGTTGATTTGAATATGCTTGGTTCATAGGAAATGGCACTATTAGGAGTTGTGGCCTTGTTGGAGGAAGTGTGTCACTGTGTAGGTGGGCTTTGAGGTCTCCTCCTATGCTCAGGCTCTATCCAGTATGGATGAGACCTGGCTGCCTGCATAGAAGAGTTTCCTTCTGGCTGTTTTTTGGATCAAAATGTAGAATTCTCAGTTCCTTCTTCAGCACCATGTTTGCCTGCAGGCTGCCATGCTTCCTGCCATGGTGATAATGGACTAAACCTCTGTATTTAAATTAAATGGTTTTTTAATTTATAAGACCCAATTAAATGTTTTCCTTGATAAGTCTTGGTCATGGTGTCTCTTTATAGCAATAAAACCTTAACTAAGAAAAATGTCAAAAAGTGTAGAGGGTCTTTAAGATCATGCAGTAGTCAAAATTAGGGACATGATACTCAGGGGTCAGTTAGTTTTGGATCCTGTTCTTTTTGTATTGGGTTGTTTTTTGTTTGTTTGTTTACCAGTTGTTATTATCTGTTGAGATGAGTTGGGATCTCGCTGACCATATCACTTTAGAAGCACTGAAGCCATTTCTCCATGTTGACTATCCCCTTTGGAGAATGAATGTTGAATAGAGTCAAACATCAGGGTTTCCACAGCTTCTCTGACCAAGGAGACAGAGCTGCAGGACCTTAGGAGAGATTCCTCATGATTTCCTGGGACCTGGTTGACCTTGGAAGGCAAAGATCAGAATACAGTGACTTCCATTTAGTTCTGCTGTCCACATTGGTACAGACCTCCCTCTTAGTTACTTTTGGTTGCTGTAATAAAAGACCATGACAAAGACAACTTACAGAAAAAGAGTTTATTTTGTTTTATGGTCCAGAACGGTAATGTGATGCTTCAAATGAAAATGGCCCACATAGGCTCATCTATTTGAATGTTTGGTCTCCAGTTTACAGAACTATTTGGGGGGACTAGGAGGTATGGTCACTGGAGGTGTGTCACTAGGGTTAGCCTTTCAAGTATTAAAAGCCCACACTATCATAGTTAGCCCCCCTTCTCTCTGCTTCATGCTGGTGAATAAGGATATAAACTCTCAGCTACTGCTCCAGTGCCATGTTTGCCTGCTGCTGCTGTGTTCTGCACCATGATGGTCATGGACTCACCCTCTGAAACTGTAAGCTCCCAATAAGCTCTCTTATTAGTTGCCTTGGTCATGGTGTGTTTTCACAGCAATAGAAAAGTAACTAAGAAAGTTAAATGTTCATATGATGGTGACAGGCAGGGCAGCAGGAGCAGGAAGCAGAGAGCTCACATCTTGAACAACTGCAAGCACAAAACAGTGAACCATAAGTAACATGGAAATTTTAAACACTCATATTCTGCCTCCCATGTCATATCTTAGAACTCCCCAAACAGAATCAGTAACCGAGAGTATCGAAACATTTGAGCCTGTGGGGGACACTGCTATTCAAACTACTGTATTCCACTTCCTGGCCATATCATATTTTCTAGGAGCAGAACGTTCCTCAACACTTTTTGTTTCACAAGTTGTATGCTTAGCTAAGTGGGATTTGGCTCTGAGGACAGCCTTCCCTTTGTTCCAGGGCAGAGTAGGGGCTTATTTATTTGTTTGTTTATTCATTTCTTATTTTAGGTGCATGGGTGTTTTGCCTGCATATATATCCGTGTGAAGGTGTTAGAGTTACAGTTTGGGAGCTTCCATGTGGTTGGTGAGAATTGAACCCCAGTCCTTTGAAGGACATCCAGTGCTCTTAACGGCTGAGCCATCTCACCAGCCCCAGAGATGCTCTTGTTAATAGCACTTATGCTCAGCTCTTGGCTGTAATGCTTAGTTCAGTGGTGATCATGTTCTCTTCAAAACTACATTTGTATTTCCTTTTATTCCACTTGCTCCTTTTCATTTATTGCTAATAATAAACATATTGCAGACTAAATATTATGCTTTCTTAAATTGTTTCCATAAAAAAAAAACATAGTGTGTTACTTTAAATTTACTCTCAGACAATTTTTAGGAAAAGTGCAAAAGGCAGCCAAATTCTTTGCCAATCTCACAGGTGTTGTCTCTAGCTCTGCTGCTGAACTTGTTCCCTCTGAAACCTCATTGGGCCTCCATAATCCACATTGCTACCAATATTACTGTCTTTCTGTTTCCTATAAGGATGGCCCAATAACCACTGCTTACATCATTCAACTGCTTTTATTTTCCACAGTTCCAAAATTTCTTCATTCCTCCAGAACCTAATATGGTTAGGTTCACTACAGCAACGATCGATTCTCTGGGTTGAATTCCTATATTATATTTCTGTAATCATTTAAAAACTATTTCTTAACAAAATCGGGATTTACTTTAAATGTTTAGTTTTACTTAAGCTTTACCTAAATGGAATACTAAAGTTAAAAATAAAAGGTTGATGTAGCCTTCTGGATGTTGAATAAACAGATTTGGAGGCTGTAAGAGTTTGAATGAGGATGGCCTCTGTAGATCAGAGGTTTGAACACTTGGTTCAAACACATGCCACACCATGACTGTGGCAACTTATACAAAAACAAATAAATGTTTATTTTGGCTTATGGCCCTCAAGTTTGGAGTTCATAATGGTGCGGATGGCATGGCAGCAGCAGGAAGAGGACCATGCACATCTTGAACTGCAACACAAAGCCAAGTGTGGCATGGAATCTTTAAAATCTCAAATCCCTCTCCAGTCTATAGTAACACATTTCCTCCCACAAGGTCGCCATTACCAAACCTTCCCAAACAGCATCACCAACTGAAGACCAAGTGTTGGAACATCCTTGTTCCGCTTATACAGAGGTCGTCCTTGTTCAAACTATTAAAGCCTCCAAGCATGTCTACTCAACACTGAGAACATCAGTTACATCGATCTTGTACTTTCTAACTGTAGTGTAACATTTGGATAAAGCTTAAGTAGAACCAAACATTTCAAGTAAATCCTGATTTTGTTAAGAAATAGTTTTTCATTATCTTGATTAGACAGTTTTTAAAATTTTAAATCCTTGTAAATGTTTGTAATTGTATCCTTGTAAAAGAATAGATCATAAGAGAAATATACTGATTTAAATAGAACTTTGTTATTAATAAGTTCAGCTTTGATCTCAGAAAATATTATACATACCATATGTTTCATTATTTATATACCTCATGTAACTTACTAAGACCTTCCATGACGTCTTTAGGCTTCCTAGCTTTTTGATTTTGGACGAACACTTACCATATGAGAAATTGAAGGAGCTAGAGGCAGGTGAATTTCTGAGTTCAAGGCCAGCCTGGTCTACAGAGTGAGTTCTAGGACATCCAAGACTACACAGAGAAACCCTGTCTCAAAAACAAACAAACAAACAAACAAACAACAACAACCCCCCCCAATTTTATACTTATATACTTTTAAACATTTTCTTCTCTTATTTACTGGCAATATAAGCCATGATTTTCTAAATGAAAAGAGTTGATACAATATAGGAAACATGTAATATAATATAATATAATATAATATAATATAATATCAATACATATTTCCATGTCTGCGATTGAAAGGTCAAACATGCAATATTTGTTCAGTCCCTGAGAGTAGATGTCTCTGCAGTCTCAATCTAGTGCTGGAATCCCAGGGAGGTCCTACAGAGCTGCCAGTTTTCAGTCTGCTCTGGAATCCCAAAGAAGTAGGTTCTAAAACCGGAGACTGAATGGCTCAGGAACAGGATAGATAAACTTGCCACTGAAAGTGAAGGCCGGCAGGAAAGAGGCAAAGCTTCCTACTTCCGTGTTTTAATATGAGCTACCACCAGAAGGTTTATGGTAGGTCTTCTGAATTCAAGTTGTCTGATTAAGGAAATCCCTCATCGGAATCTTGGATTTTAGTTGCTTTCAGATGCAGTCACATTGACATCAAAGATTAGACTTCATGCCAGGCTTGAGTTTAAAAAAAAATAGTGAGAAATGTGGAATAGCCAGGAAAATCAATAGAGCTGAGAATCAGCAGTAGCATACACTCCTCAATTCAAGAACTACTTTGGTTTGTAAGAACCAATTGAAAGCTTCCTGGGAACTAGCATCCTATTCCAGATATACCTTAATGGCAAGGACTCAACTTCCTGACAGGCAAGGTCAGTCCCTCAAAGGATCTATATCTGGAGAAGTCAAGCTTTACTTTTAAAAAAAAATGTATTCCTTGACATAACAAAAATAGGATTGTCTATTTCAGATATGGCATCATTTTTTTTTTTCTGTAAGGATTTGGAGCTATCAAGTGCAGTTCCAAAAAGAAAAAAACTGTCTATTCTGACCTATGACTGAAAGATAATCCCCTAAATTTCCCTTAGAGCACAGGAGACATATTAAGTAAAATAATCCATCAAAATCAGAAGCCCTATGCTAAATGTAGTGGTTGAAAAAGAAAGGCCTGATAGGCTCATAGATTTGAATATTTAATCACCAGGCAGTGGCATTATCTGAAAGGCTTAGGAGGGTGGCTTTGTTGGAGAAAGTGTATTATTGGAGATAGGCTTTGATGTCTTAAAAAACCTAAGGAAGGCCCATTGTCTCTTTCTACCTACTGCCTGCAGAACTGGATATGGAACTCTCAGCTACCATGTTTGCCTGTATGCCACCAGAATCTCTACCATGATAATGTACAAAACCTCTATCTCATTGATTTTCCCAAAGAACCAGTTTCTGGTTTTGTTGATTCTTTGTATAGTTCTTTTTGTTTCTACTTGGTTGATTTTAGCCCTGAATTTGATTATTTCCTGCCTTCTACTCCTCTTGGGTGTATTTGCTTCTTTTTGTTCTAGAACTTTCAGGTGTGCTGTTAAGCTACTAGTGCATGCTCTCTCCAGTTTCTTTTTGGAGGCACTCAGAGCTATGAGTTTTCTTCTTACAACTGCTTTCATTGTGTCCCATAAGTTTTGGGTATGTTGTACCTTCATTTTCATTAAATTGTAAAGTCTTCAATTTCTTTCTTTATTTCTTTCTTGACCAAGTTATCACTGAGTAGAATGTTGTTCAGCTTCTACATGTATGTGGGCTTTCTGTTGTTTTTGTAGGTACTAAAGACCAGCCTTCGTCCATAGTGATCTGATAGGATGCAGGGGATTATTTCAATCTTCTTGGATCTGTTGAGGCCTGTTTTGTGACCGATTATATGGTCATTTATGGAGAAGGTACCATGAGGTGCTGAGGAGAAGGTATATCCTTTTGTTTTAGGATAAAATGTTCTATAGATATCTGTTAAATCCATTTGGTTTATAACTTCTGTTAGTTTCACTGTGTATCTGTTTAGTTTGTGTTTCCATGATCTGCCCATTGCTGAGAGGGGGGTGTTGAAGTCTCCCACTATTATTGTGTGAGGTGTAATGTGTGCTTTAGTAAAGTTTATTTTATGAATGTGAGTGCCCTTGCATTTGAAGCATAGATGTTCAGAATTGAGAGTTCATCTTGGTAGATTTTTCCTTTGACAAGTATGAAGTATCCTTCCTTATCTTTGTTGATAACTTTTGGTTGAAAGTTGATTTTATTTGATATTAGAATGGCTACTCCAACTTGTTTCTTGGGGCCATTTGCTTAGAAATTTGTCTTCCAGCCCTTAACTCTGAGCAAGCATCTGTCTTTGACACTGAGGTGACTTTCCTGTATGCAGCAAAATATTGAGTCCTGTTTACATATCCAGTCTGTTATTCTATGTCTTATATTGGGAAGTTGAATCCAATAATGTCAAGAGATATTAAGGAAAAGTGCTTGTTGCTTCCTGTTATTTTTAATATTTTTTTTTGTGTTTGTGTGGCTATCTTCTTATGGGTTTGTTGAAAGGTTGCTTTCTTACTTTTTCTAGGGTGTAGTTTCCCTTCTTGTGTTGGAGTTTTCAATCTTTTATCCTTTGTAGGGCTGGATTTGTGGAAAGGTATTGTGTACATTTGTTTTTGTCATGAAATATCTTGGTTTCTCCACCTATGGTAATTGAGAGTTTTGCTGGGCATAGTAGCCTGGGTTGGTATTTCTTTTCTCTTAGGGACTGTATGACATCGGCCCAGAATATTCTAGCTTTCATAGTCTCTGGTGAGAAGTCTGGTGTAATTCTGATACATCTGCCTTTATGTTACTTGACCTTTTTCCCTTACTGGTTTTAATATTATTTCTTGGTTTTGTACATTTGGTGTTTTGACTATTATGTGATGGGAATTTCTTTTCTGGTTCAATCTATTTGGAGTTCTGTAGGCTTCTTGTATGTTCATGGGCATACATGTCCCTTTCTTTAGGCTAGGGAAGTTTTCTTCTATAATTTTATTGAAGATATTTACTGGCCCTTTAAGTTGGGACTCTTCACTCTCTTCTCTACCTATTATCCTTAGGTTTGGTCTTTTCATTGTTTCCTGGGTTTCCAGGATGTTTAGTGTTAGCAGCTTTTTGCTTTTTGCATTTTCTTTTACAGTTGTGTCAATGTTTTCTATGGTGTCTTCTACACCTGAGATTCTCTCTTCTATTCTGTTGGTGATGCTTGTATCTATGACTCCTGATCTCTTTCCTAGGTTTTCTAACTCCAAGGTTATCTCCCTTTGTGATTTCTTTATTGTTTCTATTTCCATTTTTAATCCTGGATGGTTTTGTTCAATCCCTTCCCCTGTTTGGTTGTGTTTTCCTGCTATTTTTAAAGGAAATTTTGTGTTTTTTCTTTAAGAGCTTCTACCTGCTAACCTGTGTTCTTCTGTACGTCTTTAAGGTAGTTATTTATATCCTTCTTACAGTCCTCTATCATCATCATGAGATGTGATTTTAAACAGAGTCTTGCTTTTCCTGTGTGTTGGGGTATTCATGGCTCACTGTGGTAGGAGAACTAGGTTCTAATTATGCTAAGTAGCCTTGGTTTTCTGTTGCTTATGTCCTTGCCCTTGCCTCTTGCCATCTGGTTATCTCTAGTGTTAGCTGGTCTTTCTGTCTCTGACTGTGTCTTGTCCCTCCTGCAAGCCTGTGTAACTCCTGGGAGACTAGTTCTCTCTGGGAAAAATTTGGGTAATTGGGGCTATGGCACAGGGTCAGCTCTGGGATGCAGATGGAAACCAGAAGGATCCTGTCCCAGGCTGTGCCTTGGTTCCTGTGTCCTGATCGCTCTGGGTGGGTTGCTCTTGGGCCAGGATTTTGAGCAGACGTTGTGGTCTTCCCTGTGCTCACAGGTGCATTGGCGCTCCTGGGAGTTCAGTTCTTTCCTGACAGTATTTGGGTATGGATCACTGTGGCACAGGTTCAGCTCCCAGTGCAGATGGAAACTGGAAGGATCCTGTCCCCGGCTGTTCCTCGGATCCTGTGTCATGAGGGCTCTGGGCTGGTCCCTCTGAGCATAAGTGGTGGTCTTACTTGTGCTCACAGGTGTTTCCACACTCCTGAAAGACCAGTGTTTTCCTGGAGGTATTTGGCTATGGAGCGCTATTGCATCCCTTACATCTTTTAAGATCACCATGGATTAAAGCCTAACTTCAACAACAATAGAAACAACAGAAAATCTACAAATTCATGGAAACTGAATAACTCTCTACTGAATGATTACTGGGTCAAGGAAGAAATAAAGAAGTAAATTAAATACTTTCTAGAATTTAATGAAAATGAGGGCACAGCATATCCAAACTTATAGAGAGCAATGCTAAGAGGAAAGTTCATAGCACTAAATGCTTTCATTTAAAAAGTGGAGAAAGCTCAACTAACAGTGGCAAACCTGAAAGCTGAAAGCTTTAGAAGAAAAAGAAGCAAACACATAAAGAGGAGTAGAAGACAAGAAATAATCAAACTCAGGGCTGAAATCAATCAATTAGTAGCAAAGAATCAACAAAGAAAAGAAAAGTAACAAAGAATCAACATAACTAAGAGATGATTCTTTGAGAAAAATCAACAAGATAGATAAACTCTTAGCCAAACCAACTGTAAGGCAGAGAAGAAACAGTATCCAAATTATCAAGATCAGAAATGAAAAGGGAGATATAACAACAGAAACTGAGGAAATTAAAAAAAAAAAAAACACCACAAGGTTCAAAAGCCTGTACTCCACAAAACTGGAAAATCTAAATGAAATGGATGATTTTCTAGACAGGTACCATTTACCAAAGTTAAATCAAGATCAGGTAAATTAACCAGTCCTATAAGCCCTAAGGAAATATAAACAGTCATTAAAAGTTCCACAAGAAAAATAAAAAAATCCCAGGGTTATAGGGTTTTAGCACAGAATTTTACCAGAATTTCAAAGAAGAGCTAATACCAATTCTCCTCAAACAATTCTACAACATGGAAACAAAAGGAACATGGCCAAATTCATTCTATGAGGCAACAGTCACACTGATACCTAAAGCACACAGACTCAATAAAGAAAATTTCAGACCAATTTCTTTTATGAACATGGATGCAATAACTGAAAGAAAAAAATCATGTGATCATCTCATTAGATGCTGAAAAAGGCTGTGACAAAATATAACACCCCTTCATGTTAAAAGTCTTGGAGAGATCATGAACACAAGATATATACTGAAACATAATAAAAGCAAGACACAGGGCTGGAGGGATGGCTTAGTGGTTAAGACCACCGGCTGCTCTTCTGAAGGTCATGAGTTCAAATCCCAGCAACCACATGGTGACTCACAACCATCCGTAATGAGATCTGACACCCTCTTCTGGTGCATCTGAAGACAGCTAGAGTGTACTTAGATATAATAATAAATAAATCTGAAAAAAAAAAAAGCAAGACACAGCAAGACAATAGCTAATATCAAATTAAATGGAGAAAACCTTAACGCAATCCCACTAAAATCAGGGACAAGACAAGGCTGCCCACTCACTATCTATTCAATATAGTATTTGATGTTCTAGCTAGAATGATGTTCTAGAATGTAGAATAGAATATAAAATACAGTGTTACTAGTAAGAGTTACTATAACTAATATAATTATATTAATTACATATATATGTTATATTAGACAAAGGACACTACAGTGATAAATAACCTGAATGCATTTTTGTCTCTTTGAAATGCAATAGAAGTAGGTGTGAATATTCAGAGATTGGAAACTCATTTGTGAAACATAAACAGGGGTGTCATAGATATTACTAGATCCTCCATTCTGTACATTTAGTATAGTTCACAACATGCTAAGCCAGTGAGAGAGAGGTATGAGAAGAGGAAATTGAGTCAATCAAAGAAACAGATAAAATCAAAAGCAAAATTGAAATAAAGGAAATGGGGGGCGGTGCATGGAGAGAAACATTTATCACCAAGAAAACAGGATGGGAAGAAAAGAGGGATTCTGTTTGTTTCTTTTGAGATAGAGCCTTTCACTGACCGGGAACTTGGTGTGTAGGTTAGAGGCTGATGATCAGGCGCTAAGGATCTGCCTGAGGTTGTTAATATGACCCCAGGCCCTCACGTTTATAAAGAAAGCACTTTACCAACTGCTCATTCCCAGTCAAAAGAAGGGCCAAGGAGCATGCTCGGTGATATGGGGTGGGAATGAGGCAGTTATGGAGATATGACTGAGTAACCTGACTTTATACTTTAAATGTGTGTTACTCTTATGTAGACATTCCATCTCCTAAGAAGATAAGTTCCCATTGTCCTTTAAGACAGTAACAAGCAATTCCCACTTCCTGGCCCTGGTATTCCCTTGTACTGGGGCATATAATCTTCACAAGACCAAGAGCCTCTCCTCCCACTGGTGGACTACCAGGCCATCTTGAGGGAGTGTTAGATGAATAATTCCATTGACTGAAGCACTGTAGACTGTCAAGGCCATCAGGTTGGAGTGAGGAAGCCTGGCTCTGAAGACAACAAAAAAGAGATCAGATGCTCCTCTGAGGTCTCTGTATCTTCATGCCTTGGTCTATTTCTTACTGTCCTGAGAAATCTGAGCTCAACATGAACAGCTGCTGGAACCACATAGCTGAAAACCTTGTGTCCTTCACTGTATGGCAACTTCTGACCAGCTACTAGTCTCAGATGCAATGAGAAGTCACTTTGTCTTTTATCTAGACTTGGTTTGGCCCTAAGTTGCTCCCGAGTCCTACTGACTTAGAGAAATACTTAAGGAAGAGAAAGAGGATTAAAAGTTCTTTCATCTATATCAGAACCTTCAGAACAAGTGAGAGTCAGCAGAACCTTTGTGTGTGATAGGGTTGGCAATGAGGTTGCTAAGGCAGCTGCTTGAATGTGTGACCTGGTGTTTGTCTTATGCACGGAACACTCACTGAACAGTGCAGCTAGGTGCACAGGTGCACAGGTGGACAAGCCAGGAGAGAACGAAAGACTTGGGGCTAGAAAGGAGAGGGACAGCATTCTAGAGTCAGGAGAGCTATGAGACTGTCTCCCCCTTCTCCCTGCCTGTGTTTGGCTGAGCTCCTCTTAGTCCTTCACATGTGCCATGATTTCTCAAATATGCTTCCAGCATGCTGCAAATTCATTAATGCTTATTCTAATTATTATATTAATTAAATGAGGCCAGAGGTGGCCAGGGTCATAGTAGACTGTCCATCTCCTGATCATGCACTTCTAAGGGTGAAAATGTGTGGCAAAGAGGTGCTTTCCCCAAATCCAACTCAGAGTGTTATAAAAATGCAAGAAGTCAGCCAGTTAGCCAGCCAGTCAATTAGTCCTCTGAGGCTATGCTTCGATTGCTTCAATACCATTCTGAAACAATCTCATACCTTCTCTACAGTCATGGGCAGAACTTTATGTCTTCTTTTTCTCTTTATGATGATCATTAGGAGTCTCCTAAAAACTAGCTCTGGATGTCCAGTGTGAAGAAGGGACAGGTGGGACAGCAGTTATCCTCATTTTTGCCACTGAACATCTGTGTGATGTCAACAAGTCACAAAGCCTTCCTAGGCTTTAACTTTCTCATTTGAAGAGTGAAGAGGAAGATGGATGGATGATTCTGTGCATCTCAGGAGCAGTACTCTCCTAGGCTCCTTGATGGCTTTGAGCAGACTTCTGCTGAGACCCAGCTCTGGGATGTCACCTAAATTGTGACCTTTCAGGACACTAGCACTGCAGCCAACCAACAGTGGATAGAGGGTGGGAAGAGGAGTCTACCGCACTAGGCTGCTGTTCTGCACCTCGCAGTTTTGAGATCCAGAGTGTGCATCAAGAGTTGTCTGTGCCATATGCTCCAAATGATCTCAGCAAATTTGATCCCAGCACTAGGGCTTAAGAAGATGCTTCTATCAAGGCCAGGTCCAACCAGGGGTTTTAAAGCAGGGAGGGACCTGAGAGACAGACGTGTAAAGCAGGAGTTGGTGTCCCTGGGAGGACATTAGCAATCTGACCAGTTCCCAGACTGGAAGTGGTCACGTGGCTCTTGGCTTATTACCAAAGTCAGGAAGGACATTCTTTTCCATGAGGCAGAAGACTCCTGGGAGGTGGAGACTTTCAGAGGCAGCTCTTTCTTTGCTGTTTGTGTGCATGATTTCTCTTTCAGAAATGCCAGGAGGCTTCATGTACGGCTTCGCTTGATAAGCCATGTTAGAATGAGAGGAATTATAAACGCTCGCCATTGTCACTATGCCATCATTATTATGGTAATGCAATCAGTAAAATATATCTGCCTCTTAAGGTCTAGTGTAATTGGATTCTGCTGAATTGATGCAATTAAAAGAATTAGGGAGCCCATTAGGTGATTTATGTTTTCTATAAAAAATTTCTCTAGTCTAACACTCCACCTCCTGGAGAAACACTACATAGTATTTAAGACTCCAGATAGTTTAAAAACTAAGAAGACTGTCTAGCATCAACAAATCTGTACAATTAAAAAAATAAATATCCATAAATGAGAGGAGAAATTCTTACTTTATAGTTGATTTAGTAGCATTTCCTTAATAGCATTAGCTTCAAAGACGTGTGTAGCATGAATGTGCTAAACATTACATAATTGTAAAGAAATTAGTCAGAAAAAAAATAATGAATGCCTTTAGGTTTGTGTCCTTGACTTGCAAATGAAAACTCAGAAGCTATTTACAGAGTTTGAAAGAATGATGTCTGGACCAGTGTCTAATATATTTACTATTTCTTTCTTAGAATTTAAATTAGCTATTGACTGAAGTCATCATACATAAGAAGCATTTTAGACAGTGACTGGCATAAGCATCAATGAATTAATTTCTGTCCTGTTTTCCCTGAAGAGCTCAAGGCAAACCCTTTTTGATGATTTGGAAATAAAAACAAATGTATGAGGGGAAAGGAAACTTAGAAGAGGAATAAAACAAATGTATGAGGGGAAAGGAAACTTAGAAGAGGAATAAAATCTAAAAACAGGTGGTGTGGCTTATGAAAACTGGTACTAGAAGATATACCATTTGTACTGGCTGGTTTTATGTGTCATCTTGACACAAGCTGGAGTTATCACAGAGAAAGGAGCTTCAGTTGAGGAACTGCCTCCATGAGATCCAGCTATGGGGCATTTTCTCAATTAGTGATCAAGGGGGAAAGGCCCCTTGTGGGTGGTGCCATCTCTGGGCTTTGTTGTTCAAAATGCTTCTAAAATCTGCCTTCCTCTTCTAAGTTCATGGCTCTTTCAGGGTTCTCATGGCCATCATTCCTCCCTGACTTTCACTGGAATTGTATTCTGTTCTGGGGGAGATTCCCCACCCCCTGCCCTAACAGTAGGACTTGACTACAGCTCACTTCTCTTGTTCTTTTCCCCACCATGGAATGAGCACTAGACCCAAGCCAGGCTCAAATGGATTCTCTGGAGGGTTAAAATAAGAACCAAGAAAATAGGACCCCCTATTTTTTCTGGTAGAAATATTAGGAAGGCATGAGTCTAGGGCTCTACCGCCAACTCTAACCTATAATACATGAAAGACAGCACATGGATTAACCTAGACCTCATTGAGAGGTACAACAGCAGAGAGATGAGGAAGGATAGAGTAGGTATGGCTAAGGAAAGTTGGGAAGAGAGAAAAAGAAAGGAGGGAGGAAAAAATAATTAGGGAGACCCAATGACATTTCGATAATTTTAATCTTCCTAAGTGTCTTAGTCAGTGTTCTATTGCTGTGAAGAAACACCACTATCATAACAATTCTTAAAAAGGAAAGCATTTAATTGTGGCTGGCTTACAGTTTTAGAGGTTTAGTTCATTGTCATCATGGCTAGGAAGCATGGTAGCCTATGCAAAGACATTGTGGTACGGGAAAAATGAGAGTTCTATATTCAGATCCACAAGCATCGGGAAAATAGAGTCACTGGGCCTGGCTTGGGCTTCTGAAACCCTAAAGTCCACCCCTAGTGACACACTTCCTCCAGCAAGGCCATACCTCCTAATCTCTTTAAGTAGTGGCACTCCCTAATGACCAAGCATTCAAATATTTGAGCCTTATGCGGGCCATTACTATTCAAATTACCATACTGTTTTGGTTTTTTCTCTTAAGTTCTATAATTCTACAATATAGTCTAGAAATCTCTATCCAGTGGATTAATTCTGAACTGAGTTTTCTTTTCATTTACAGTCTAAAGAACCTAGAACAAGAAAACTGAATTCTGCCTACCATTTCAGTCTTCTGGTTTCCCTGTGTTTTCAGCTGCACAGACATGGCTGGCTCTCAGAGTCCCAGGAGCCGCAGGTTCTTATGCTGCCTTAGACTGTCCCTTTTCAGGCTAATCTCTAATTCACTGTGGCAGTATTAGGCTAACTGTAAACATCTTGGGCATTGGTTAGCCTTCGTACTGTTCTTACAGCTAGTTGTTTTATGTCTTTACAACTGCTAAGATCTTATAACAGAGAAGTGGCAAGATAAACCACTTTCTTTTTTAAATTATTTATTATTGTTGTTGTTGTTGTTATTGATTTATTTCTTCAAGACAGGGTTTCTCTGTGTAGCCTTGGCTGTTCTGAGATTTGCTGTATATACCAGGTTGTCCTCAAACTCAAAAGGTCTGCTTGCCTCTGACTCCCGAATTTTGGGATTAAAGGTGTGTGCTGCCATCTCCTGGCTGCTTTTTTTTTTTGTGTGTGTGTGTGTGGTTTTGGTTTGTTTATTGTTGTTGTTTTGTTTTTGTTTTTGTTTTTCAAGACTGGGGTTCTCTGTGTAGCCCTAGCTGTCCTGGAATTCACTCTGTAGAACAGGTTGGCCTTGAACTCAGAAATCTGCCTACCTCTGCCTCCCAAGTGCTGGGATTAAAGGCATGCGTCACCACTGCCCTCCAGGACTGTATTTTCATTTCATTCAGAAACAACAACAGTTTAAGTTTCCACCAAGAATAGGCATGTAGCAATGTTTTAACTTAGCTTTTACAGTTTGGCTGACATTTGTTATTTTTGTTTTCTGATAATAGCCATTTTAAAAATTTTTTATTATTATTTTAATTAGGTACTTACTTCATTTACATTTCCAATGCTACCCCAAAAGTCCCCAAACCCTCCCATCCCATTCCCCTCCCCCACTACTTCCACATCTTGGCCCTGGCGTTCCCCTGTACTGAGGCATATAAAGTTTGCAAGACCAATGGGCCTCTCTTTCCACTGATGGCCGACTACGTCATCTTCTGATACATATGAAGCTGGAGACACGAGCTCCGGGGGGAGGGGGTACTGGTTATTTCATATTGTTGTTCCACCTATAGGGTTGCAGACCCCTTTAGCTCCTTGGGTACTTTCTCTAGCTCCTCCATTGGGGGGCCCTGTGATCCATCCAATAGCTGACTATGAGCATCCACTTCTGTGTTTGCTAGGCCCCTGCATAGCCTCGCAAGAGACAGCTATATCAGGGTCCTTTCAGCAAAATCTTGCTAGTGTATGCAATGGTGTCAGCGTTTGGGGGCTGATTATGGGATGGATCCCCGGGTATGGCAGTCTCTAGATGGTCCATCCTTTCGTCTCAGCTCCATTCTTTGTCTCTGTAACTTCTTCCATGGGT
Organism: Mus caroli; assembly: GCF_978045245.1. Classification (NCBI taxonomy): domain Eukaryota; kingdom Metazoa; phylum Chordata; class Mammalia; order Rodentia; family Muridae; genus Mus; species Mus caroli. The sequence goes on along the minus strand of NW_028227261.1, from coordinate 9,092,200 downwards.
GTTTTGTTCCCAATTCTAAGAAGGAGCAAAGTGTTCACACTTTGGTCTTTGTTCTTCTTGAGTTTCATGTGTTTTGCAAATTGTATCTTGTATCTTGGGTAGTCTAAGTTTCTGGGCTAATATCCACTTATCAGTGAGTACATATCATGTGAGTTCTTTTGTGATTGGGTTACCTCACACAGGATGATGCCCTCCAGGTCCATCCAGTTGCCTAGGAATTTCATAAATTCATTCTTTTTAATAGCTGAGTAGTACTCCATTGTGTAAATGTACCACATTTTCTGTATCCATTCCTCTGTTGAGGGGCATCTGGGTTCTTTCCAGCTTCTGGCTATTACAAATAAGGCTGCTATGAACATAGTGGAGCATGTGTCCTTCTTTTTTTTTTTTTTTTTTTTTTTTTTTTTGGTTTTTCGAGACAGGGTTTCTCTGTGTAGCCCTGGCTGTCCTGGCACTCACTTTGTAGACCAGGCTGGCCTCGAACTCAGAAATCTGCCTGCCTCTGCCTCCCGAGTGCTGGGATTAAAGGCGTGCGCCACCACGCCCGGCGCATGTGTCCTTCTTAACGGTTGGAACATCTTCTGGATGTATGCCCAGGAGAGGTATTGTGGGATCCCCCGGTAGTACTATGTCCAATTTTCTGAGGACCACCAGACTGATTTCCAGAGTGGTTGTACAAGCTTGCAATTCCACCAACAATAGAGGAGTGTTCCTCTTTCTCCACATCCTCGCCAGCATCTGCTGTCACCCGAATTTTTGATCTTAGCCATTCTGGCTGGTGTGAGGTGGAATCTCAGGGTTGTTTTGATTTGCATTTCCCTGATGATTAAGGATGCTGAACATTTTTTCAGGTGCTTCTCCCTGGCTGCCTATTTTTAAAATTATATGTCTATGTATATATTTGAATGTGGGTTTGTGCACTTAAGTACCCAAGAAGGCTAAAAAAGAGCATTGAATCTCCTGGAGCTGTTACAGATGGTTGTGAGCCATACCATGTGGTTGCTGTGGTTAAAACTCAGGTCCCCTGCAAGAGCAGCGAGTGACCTTAGCCACTGAGCCATTTCTCTAGTATACAAGATAAGTAATTTTCTTTAACAAATGTGATGGATTGGGTAGTTTAAAATAAGAGAAAAATTAATTAAATGTATTATGTATGTATTTATGCATGTATGGTTACAGTTGGAGTCAGAGAAAAGGGCCAGACGATGGCACCCTGCGGGCTGAGGGGCAGCAATAAACCATGATGGCAATAGAGGATCTGAGATGATGAGGACAGACACTTGAGCTGAGGAAGCAGTGCTATCCACTGTCTTCCTCCTCTCAAGGATATAGGTAATGTGGGAAGATGGAGGGCTGACAGGAGATGCTTGTAGGTGATTCCCAGGGAGGTGTCTGAGAAACACTTTCAGCTACTTTCCCAAAGCTAAGTGTTTCCAAAGATGCTTGAAACAGTTGTGTAGAGAACAGGATGGACCAAACTGGGAGATGACTGAGCACAGGATGTTCCTTGTGATTCTCAGAGTGCCATGAGGTGAGCCCTCTGTGACATCACAGGGTAAATCCCTGCCTTAGTAATAGCAGAGTGCTTAGCCTGAGGATAACTCAGAGTCTAGCAAGGAGGTCTGGGATTCACACTGAGCACGTGTGTCTGCCTAGGCTTGGGCTGTTTTCTGGGATGGACTACCTGAAATTCATCGCATGAGTAGCTCACTCAGGCTCACTCAGTGTGAGGCACTTCTTCACTGGGGTCTTAAGTGGGGGAGGCAGAAATAGGGAGAGGGACTTAAAGTGTTTCTGATTGAAGACAGCTCTAAGACTGTCTTCAAGAGAGCTAAGGAGAGCTAGAAACAGATCAGAAGTCTCACAGTAGTGGGAATGGCCACTTAAGACTGTAGGAAGAACCCCTCACTCACCAGGAGGAGAGGCCTTGGAAAGAAGCCATATATATATATATATATATATATATATATATATATATATATATATGGACCAGGACTTGAGCCCCCAGCCTAGGCCAGGAAGGAGGGAACAGTGCTTTTGCCACACCCATATTTGACCATCACACATAGCTTGTCCAGGGAAGGAGGCAGAGCATCCCTGACACTGGTGTCTGATCTTCCCTGGTGACTTCAGTCCCTGGCAGTAGCAATCTTTGCATGTGTACTCAGAGAGCTGCCACAATATGAGTCAAACAGCAATGCCAGTATCATGGGAAATGCCATGACAGCACCTTCCCCTCTCATTCTATACTCAAATACATGTTTTCATTTTGTAGGTGTGTTGTATATGTTCTTATGTTTGTGCTCATGTCTGCAGGTCCACATCCATATGTGTAAAAGTGCATGATGAGAACATGGAATGATGCCACATAACTTGCTACAAGTATGTATAAACAGTTGCTGTAAGTATCAGAAAGGGGTGTGTGTGTGTGTGTGTGTGTGTGTGTGTGTGTGTGTGCATATGCACATGCTAAAGAACTTGCCAAACAAGTACTCAGGGAGACAACACCTACAACTCACCAGTTGTAGTTACACGAGTCAGGGTACTTTATTATTATTTTTTCATAGGGTACTTTATGTGAAGAGAAAAAGCACGGTCGTTCCTCATGTTACATCTAGGCACATGGGAAGAAGCTGGAGAGAGGTGTGGTCAGCCTCTGTTACCTCATATAGCCTGTTGCCATGGTTAAAGGCTGTTGTGTTGGTGTGAGGGAGCTCAGGGATGGGCTGGGATCTGGAAGGAACTGAAGGTTTGTTGGGCTGTATGTTGGGAGAAATATATACAGATCCCCATGATGAAGTCCTGACTAAACCTCATTGTGCTATACTGGGAGATAGGAGTGAGGAAGTGTATGAAGCCTAATGTGGTCCTTGAAGTGACCTTTAGCAGGGCCTGTGCTAAAGCAGTAGAAACTGTTGCAGTATCAGCAGGATGTGTGTGTGTGTGTGTGTGTGTGTGTGTGTGTGTGTGCACGCGCATATGCACATGCACATGCTAAAGGACTTGCCAAACAAGTACTCAGGGAGACAACACCTACAACTCACCAGAGAATAACCCTAGGGAATATTCACACCCAGCTTGTACCACATGAAAAGACTCCAGGCTCCAGACTAGTGCAGGATGAAGCTCTGCTGTTGTGCCCTAAGCCATGGACAACTGTCAGCTATGGCAGCCCATTGTATCCAGGGCAGGTAGGAGATGGTGCAGAGTCCTACTGTCTGGGCTTCTGAAGGGACTTTGCTTCTTCACAGTAATAATCTTGTCTTTTATGTCCAGGGGTTACCTCTAGCATGACTGAAAGCAGGTATTCAACAGGTGTGGAAACTAAAAGGGAGTCTGGGGAAGAGGAAGGAGAGAAGATAGCCCATGCCCAGCCAGAGTTCTACCTATGCTGTGGGCAGGCAGACATGGGAGGGCTGCCAGACACTTTCCACTCAGCCCCATGTGGGCTTCTAAGCCACTGACCCCACTAAATGGGGGGTGGACAAGGGACAGCCCCCAACAGGGGGCCCTGGAGTGACACCCTGTAGCCCTGGGGTTATGGGAGTGAGGGCTGAGGGAGAGAGGTTCCCACACAGGTGAGAGTCTGTGCAGTGGTCCTTGATGAGCAGAGACAGTCTATGGTTTAAGAACTTTATTATAGAAATGCAGGGAGAAAGGATAGAAGGTAAAAGAGAGAGAGACCGACCAGGGCCAAGAGGAGACAAAGGGGAAAGGGAGATAGAGAAGAAAGTCTACAGAGTAAGAGGGAGAGAGACAAAGAGAGAGGAAAGGAGGGAGGAGAGTAAGGGCATTAAGAGCAAGAGGAGTGAGAGAGTGAGGAGGGGTCAAACAGCCCTTTTTATGGTATGCTGTTATCTTTACTGTTGCTAGGTAACTGGGGAGGAGTCTAGCCTGAAGGTCAGAAGCTTGGGACATTGCCTATATGACTACTAACCATGCTTCTCCTGTGGGGGCTGAGGGGACGGTAACTTTGACAGGAGCCAGAGTTTCAGGAGACATGAGAAAACTCCTTCCGTCCCATGTAGGTGAATTATCACCACCGGGTCCCGGCATTCAGACCTCAGCTTGACTGGAGACCAGACTGTTTGTGTATAGCCCATCACCCCACAAACAGGGGATATTATTCCAGCACTCTACCTAACCCTGCACACTTTACATAATTATGTTTAAATTGTATGTTAGTGTGCATGGTCTGGTAGTGTATACATGGGAGTACATGTGCCTTCAGGTATAAAGGCATGCAGGAGAGAGCAGGAGCAAGGACCTGAATGGCAGTCACAAGGGCTCGATGAAGTTCTTGAGGTGTTCCTTATTTGACACAACAGGAGTTCTGTTAAGCCAGAACAGCAATAAATACAAGGGTGCCTGCGGAATGGCATGCTATATATAGACTCAACGAGAAGACACCATACACGTGCCAGGAAGGGAGGCCTCTGGAAGAAACTGTCAAGTCAGTACCTGCTTTTAAGACTCAAAACTCACGCTCATAAGTGATCAACTACTTACATTGCCCCCTATGCCATTATTTCAGGGAACATATGTTACACAGGTTCATAAGGAAGTGCTTTCCCAGGACCTTCTCTGTGTTTTCTTTTAAACATGTGGACCTTCCTAGAAATCTTTATTTTCAACTCACAGGCCATTTCCTGCATGGCCACAGACATTGATATAACATCCCTTCTTCATCTACTTAACATATTTATATTTATGGCTGTTAATGTATTTGTGAATGAATCTGTGTGTGTGTGTGTGTGTGTGTGTGTGTGTAGGATCATATCAATTGTTTCTTTAGTGGCATTCTCAGAAGTCATCGACTATCATGATGAGGCCAGGGAGGGAAACTTCCTGAAATGCTGCTTTCTGGGAAATCCTACTACAAGTTGTGTTTAATGGTGGTGAAGAGACAGGTTAGAGGCCAAAATTTCAGTTTCATACCAGTCCAAATGGCACCTGTGTGCCTGAACACCCTTTGAGCTTTCCTAAACAGAGTGAGGCTTGGCCTCTGTGACCTCACAGAAGGGGTCACTGTCATGGTTATGTGTGTACCCTAGTTCTAAGGGCAGCAGAGTCCAATGCCTTAGGGGTTTCTGGACTGTTTAGATAGTTTACCTCATCTTGATTTAACTAGACACAATATATCTATCTAGAATATCATCTGTTTCTTCTAGATTGCTGCAGTGTTGTTGAGTATATGCTTTTCTAGTAAGATCAGATGACCCTGAGATTCTACCATACACCAATTAGAATTGCAAAGATCAAGAACTCAAGTGACAACACATGGTGACAAGGGTGTGGAGAAAGAGTTACACTCCACTATTGCTGGTGGGATTGCAAACTGGTACAACCACTCTGGAAATCAATCTGGCAGTACCTCAGAAAATTGGAAATAATACTACATGAAGACCCAGATATTCCACTACTGGGCATATACACAAAAGAAGATACACAATAACACAAGGACACATGCTCCACTATGTCCATAGCTGCCATATTTGTATTAGCCAGAAGCCGGAAACAGTCCAGATGATCTTCAACCAAGGAATGGATGTAGAAAAAATGTGGTTCAATAACACAATGGAATACTGCTCATCTATTAAAACTGAGAACATCATGAAATTTGCAGGAAAGTGGAGAGAACTAGAAAATGTCATCCTGAGTGAGGAACCCAGGCTCAAAAGGACATACATGTTATGTCCTCATTGATAAGTAGTTATTTGGCAAAAAGATCAGAATACCATTATACACAACTCACAGACCACATAAAATTTAATTAGAAGGAATGCCAAATTGTGGATACTTCAATTCCACATAGAAGGAGAAACAAAATAATCCCAGGAGGCAGAAGAAGGGAGGGATGTGGATAAAAGAGGGAGAATCAGGGACAATCGGGGGCAGGATCAGGTATGTAGGGAGACAGGAGAGAAGGCCAGAGGGCCAGGAGTATTAATAGAAACATACAACAGTGTGGGAATGAAGAGCAGGGCAAATATCTAGAAAGTCCCAGACAAGATGGATGTGGAAGTCTCCCAATCCTCATTGGTAATGACCTTAGCCGAAATGTCCAAGAGTGGGTAGACGGAACCTAAATAGAGTATCTCCAGCAGAGAGCATGGCCCCCATTTGAGGCATGGGGGCACCTGACCATCTTCAAATTTTGGACCCAGAATTGTTCATATCTAATTATATGTCGTGACAAAAGTGGAGCAGAGACTGAAGAAAATGCCATCCACTGCCTTGATCAATCCATCCTATGGGCAGAAAAAAAAAACCTTGACACTATTACTGAAGGAAGGTTGTGCTCAGAAAGAGCCTGACATGACTGTCCACTGACAGACTCTATCAGGAGCTTATTGACACTGTTGCAGATATGTAGAGGCAACCATTGAGCTGAAATCCAGGAGTGTTTTGTTGTTTAAGCCATATTTATACAACCACAACTTTAAGACAGGTAAAACTTAAAAAGAAATTGCTAAAATATCGCTTGAGATTCAATCAAAATTCAAATAGTCTTTAAGAGAATAATATTTAAAGACATCATGGGAATGCATAATCTCCATAATCTCCAATAATATCGACTAGGAAAGTGATACAATAGAAGAGTTAGAAACCATGGATGGATGTGAATAATACCAGCTCTGTTCCAACCACCAGGGAAATATAACCATGATAAAAAAAATGAAAAAAAAAAAAGACAAGTTCATCCTCTTAGAAATTACTCTGGAAGCTGGGCATGGTGGCGCATGCCTTTAATCCCAGCACTCGGGAGGCAGAGGCAGGCAGGTGGATTTCTGAGTTCGAGCCCAGCCTGGTCTACAAAGTGAGTTCCAGGACAGCCAGGGCTATACAGAGAAACCCTGTCTCGAAAAACAATAACAAAAAAAAAAAAAAAAAAAAGAAATTACTCTGGAAATATCCACACAATAAGATAAATGAAAAATATCAGGACAAGTCAAACATACATAGTCAGCAATTTACCAACACAGTTAAGAAATGCCCAGTAGAATTTGAGGGTCAGAGTTTTTATGAGCAGCAGAGAAAGTGGACTCAATCGTGGTGCAATTCCTTTCTGCCTACTAGCCTAGCAATTCCTTTGACCTGGGAGTTTCCATGACTTCTTGGTTGCAGTTCCTAAAACTGCTCTAGCAACTGAAAAAATTCTAAGGCCTAAACTGGCAACAGTGCAGATGAAGGGAATTTTTACATTGTTGTGAGACCCATGGCAGTGTGCTCTACTCCTAGTTCCACACCTTGCAGCTTGCAGACTCCTGACAAGGAGGGGATTCTGATCCCACTCCATTTCCTTCAGGCCCTCAGTTTCTCTTAGGAATCCTCCTGTTAAAATCAAGAAATGATTCAATCAAGAAATGATTCTTCCCACCTACTCCTAATGTTTCCCTTCCCCATGTTCTCCCACCAGTTGTCCTGCTGCTAAAGAGATATTTTCTTTCCATGCAAGGTACTGCCCTAGTCCTGCTGGGTTACTAAAATTGTAGCCACTGGAAGATCTTCTGGGAATGTCCATTAGTCTTCTGTAGTGTGGCTCTAATTGTGTATCTTACAATGCTCATCCACAAATAGTGAATGTTTCCAAATTTGGTGAGCCTGTTTTCTTGGTCTTCAAACATGATATTATTAATTTCCCTAAGCCAATGACTTTCATCTTTTTCAATCTGCACATGTCTTCCACATAATTCCAACAGTGAGTCTACCTGAACCTATGTTGTAAACCCTCACCATATTCTTGTTGTACCATAGACAAGAAGCCGGTGTATAAATGTTTATAGAATGAAGACAATCATATTGTATGAGGGGCAAAAGGTAAGTTGTGTATTTGCTGTGCACAATTTGGAACCTTTCACTGACACTGGAAATATCTGAAGATTTGGGATAATGATCTCTAAGGCATCAGGCAGTGGGGCCTAGAATCATGCAACATAAGAAACTGGAATATCCAGAGATTGTCCAGGTGGTTGTAATTTCCTGACTGTTAAGGGCTATTTCAGAAGCCTAAATTTAAATTGCCTGGTGTGTGAGCATCAGCATCCCTGATGCAGCACTTGATAGAAAATACCAATGATCATTTGAAAACAAGGGCCTCTAAAGTGTCTATTAGTAGTTTGATCCTACTAAGGAAGAGGTCAACAATTTCCAATACTAAGAATAACATATTGTTATCACTAAGTTGCTCAAAAGTTGAGAATTTCCCTTATTTTTTTTAAATCAAGGAAAAATGTGTAGTGATATAGATTTGTTCAACAATTTCCACTACTGAGAATAACATGTTATCACTAAGTTTCTCACAAGTTGAAATTTGTCCTTATTATGTTTAGATCAAGGAAAATGTGTAGTGATAATAGATTTGTTCATTTTAACATATGACATTTTCTTAGATCCTAATTTTCTGAGTCTTCCTGAATTTACTATAAATGTTCTAATAAAATGCTTTTGCTTGGCATAAATATTTTTCATCTTTTTTCAGTATTTCCAAATGTATTTCCTGGATGTTTGGATTTCTAAACTGTGCATGAGATTTTATCTCATCTACCATACAAAGGGTACTTCTTTTAAGATTTACAGATTCATGCTATTTGTATGGATAAACTCACATATGAAATAAAAAGGAGATTAATACCTTAATAGTGAGTTGTTGTATTTTTCTCCAAAATGTACATTCTAAGGTGTGTAAAATGTGAGCATCCCCTAAATGATTTAGGACAAGAATGGAAATCTTAGTCAGTGCTTGAGGTAGAGTGGAGTATGAAGGTTCAGAGTGGAGTATGAGGAACAATAGGACAGGACACCATAATGACTTGTTATACGTGTCCCTGGAGAGAGCTTTGGAGTTGTGTAGGGACATAGCACAGTTAGGATGGATATCCCTGAAAACTATGAAGCTATATTTTCATTTATTTTTGGTAGTATTTTATCTCATATTCCTTTGAGTCAAGAGAGAGAGAAAGAGAGAGAGAGAGAGAGAGAGAGAGAGAGAGTAGAGAGAGAGTGCATACTTACTGTTGAGGTTCTAAATGCCTTTACATGTTTTTTGTTTCCTGTTTTGTTGTTTGGTTTTGTTTTTTTGTTGTTGTCTTTGATTGTTTGTTTGTTTTAATAAACCTAGTACTGATCGCGCAGTAAGCCTGGAATATTGCATAGAATCTTCCCTGTTTTAAGTTAACACAAATCATCATCTCTAATACACTGTTGTTAAATTTTCTAATGCTAAACACTTATATACAATTCATATTATTCATATGTGGGTCAAGGTTGTTATTGACCAGCTGAAAATCACAAATATTAAGTTTAAGTTACAGGTTTACAGAAAATATTCATGACTTCAGCAAATACTTTATGAGAAATAGTTCCAGCGATGATGCAACATTTATTCATCTAATTATCGTAAGTGCAAACTGAAAACAGCCAAGTCAACCTTATTAAAATATTCAGCTTTATTTACAGGGCAATGAGGAAGGAGATGTTGACAGAGCATAAGGGACTCATTCATAGTCAGTTACTATCCTGAAACGTGAAACCAATAAATCATTTGTCACATTGACGTGATAAGAAAAATGAATACTGGATACTCAAAGCACACTTCACATCTGTAGGCATATTATAGGATTAAGAACATTCAGTCTTGGTGGCTCAGATTGTCAAATATACTATCAAGTATAATTTGTGTCAATTTCTTCATTTGAATTAAATATACAACATGCTGCCAGTTTTATTAGACATTTTGAAGGCAATAGTACACTCTTTATTTAGTTTCCGTTTGGAATAGATCGTTTCTATCTCCATGAATTGTTGCACAACATCATATTCTTCTGGCTTTCACACCTGACTTCATCATATAATATTTGAGGGTGAACAAGTAAAAGTTTAATGAAAATGTTTCTTCATTATCATATATTCAGTTACTGCCAGCTTAATAATTGACATTATCTAAGATTTGAACATTGCATGAAGGTTCTCAAAAGTTTTCAGATTCATAATATTTCTCTAGTGTGGAGCACTAACTGTTGAAAAGAATATTACCCGTGTGAAACATATGCCACATTTCCCCAGGAGAACTATTTTTCCCATAAAATTTTTTTTACATATTTTTTCTGCACTGAAATTAAGTCAAAGACATTTCAGCATTTATTTTATTTGTTAAGATTCTTGCCTGTATACATTATCTGTTACATTCTAAGAGATAGGCCAAAATAAAGGATTCAAACAGTCAATGTATTTGAAAAATTTCCCTTTTGGAAGAATTCTCCAATGAATTTTAAGATGATATTTCTTGTTAAAGGATTATCTCATTCATTTCATTTATAATGTTGCTCTACTGTTTGAAATATCTGTTAATTTGTCAGACTGATGTTGTGGGTACTACATTTATCACATACGAAATACTTGTAAGGTTTTTTTTTTAAATTTATAAATTATCTGATTAATTCTCAGTCTGCCTTTATTAGTAAAGCATTTATCACATTCACTGCATTTTTGTAAGTTTCCTCTACTGTATGAGTTCTCTGATGCATTCTCAGACTCAGCTTGTGGGAAAATCATTTGTCACATTGACTGCATTTGTAAGGTTTCTTTAATGTATGAATTCTGTGATTAAAAACAAGATAGGATTTCTGGGTAAAACATTTGTCACATTCAATACATTTGTAAGAATTCTCTCCTGTATGAGTTCTCTGATGCCTTCTCAGATTGACTTTCTCAGTAAAGCATTTGTCACATTCACTACATTTGTAAGGTTTCTCTCCTGTATGAATTCTCTGATGAGTACTAAGATGTGATTTTGAGGTAAATCATTTGTCACATTCATTACATTTGTAAGATTTCTCTCCTGTATGAATTCTCTGATGCCTTCTCAGACTGTGTTTGTCAGTAAAGCATTTGTCGCATTCATTGCATTTGTAAGGTTTCTCTCCTGAATGAATTTTCTGATGAATACTAAGACGGCATTGTTGGGTAAAGCATTTGTCACATTCACTGCATTTGTACGGTTTCTCTCCTGTATGAATTCTCTGATGAATACTAAGATGTGATTTTCGGGTAAAGCATTTGTCACATTCACTGCATTTATAAGGTTTCTCTCCTGTATGAATTCTCTGATGCCTTCGCAGACCGATTTTCTCAGTAAAATATTTTTCACATTCACTACATTTGTAAGGTTTCTCTCCTGTATGAATTCTATGATGAACTCTCAGAGAGCCTTTGTGAGTAAAGCATTTGTCACATTCACTACATTTGTAAGGTTTCTCTCCTGCATGAATTCTATGATGAACTCTCAGATAGCCTTTGTCAGTAAAGCATTTGTCACACTCACTGCATTTGTACGGTTTCTCTCCTGTATGAATTCTCTGATGAACTCTCAGACTGCTTTTGTCAGTAAAGCATTTGTCACATTCACTACATTTGTAAGGTTTCTCTCCTGAATGAATTCTATGATGAACTCTCAGACTGCTTTTGTCAGTAAAGCATTTGTCGCATTCACTACATTTGTAAGGTTTCTCTCCTGAATGAATTCTATGATGAATACTAAGATGGGATGGTTGGGTAAACCATTTGTCACACTCACTGCATTTGTACGGTTTCTCTCCTGTATGAATTCTCTGATGAACTCTCAGACTGCCTTTGTCAGTAAAGCATTTGTCGCATTCACTACATTTGTAAGGTTTCTCTCCTGAATGAATTCTAAAATGAATACTAAGAGGGGATGGTTGGGTAAAGCATTTGTCACACTCACTGCATTTGTACGGTTTCTCTCCTGAATGAATTCTACGATGAATACTAAGATGGCAAGGTTGGGTAAAGCATTTGTCACACTCACTGCATTTGTACGGTTTCTCTCCTGTATGAATTCTCTGATGAATACTAAGATAGCCTTTGTCAGTAAAGCATTTGTCACACTCACTGCATTTGTATGGTTTGTCTCCTGTATGAATTCTCTGATGAACTCTCAGACTGCCTTTGTCAGTAAAGCATTTGTCGCATTCACTACATTTGTAAGGTTTCTCTCCTGAATGAAATCTATGATGAATACTAAGATGGCAAGGTTGGGTAAAGCATTTGTCACTTTCACTATATTTGTAAGATTTCTTTCCTGGATAAATTCTCTGCTTACTTTGAAGACTGACACTCTGAGTAAAGCATTTGTCAAATTCACCACAAGTGTAAGTGTTCATTTCACTTTTGTTTTGTCTCACAACGGGTTTATGTTTAGAAACCAAAACCTCATCAAGATTTTTATTTCTGTTGTGTTCTTTCTTCTCTATGTGGGTTCCTTGATTGAGACTAATGATAGAAGACCCCTTTAAACAGTCTACACAGTCTTTATATGTGCAAACTTCTTTAGTGGTCCCAGTTATATATCTTTTTAGGTTTGAGGATTGGAGAGTGGCATCTCTTTGGTTAGTGTTATAAGGTGTACTTTCGGAGGATTCATGAATCACATTTCTAAGCTCATTACATTTAGAAGACTTCTTTCGGATAGACTTCTTTCGGATATGCCCATGCTCATTGACAATGTGCTGTATGTCTTGATCCAAGACCGACTCATTTTTTCCACAGATGTGTTGATTTTCTGAAAAAAGTGGGAATTAGGGATAATAGGGATTACTTATATGAGGAGTAAGTATGATTCCATAATCAGTGTTCTAATGTATTCATACTCTCAAGAGAGGTTTCTCTGTTTTTTTTTTTTTTTTTTTTTATCATTGCATGGATCCTCAGATGTACCTAAAATCTCATCTATATCAAATGTCAAGAATTGATAATAGTCTTCTACGTGTTACTTTAAAATGGTAACAACAACCCATATAAAAAAGGTTAACGCAGAATTGCTTCTATCTAAAGGAAATGCAGGGGTAAAGAGTGGAGCAGAGACTGAAGGAAAGGCCATCCAGAGACTGCCCCACCTGGGGATCAATCCCATCTATAGACATCAAACACTGATATTATGGCTGATGCCGTAACATGCTTCTTAACTGAAACGTGATATAGCTGACTCCTGGAGAGGCTCTGCCAGAACCTGACCAAAATAAATGCAGATGCTTGCAGCCAACTATCAGATGGAGCAAAGTGACCCCAAAGTAAAGTTATGTGAAGGACTGAAGGAGCTGAAGGTGTTTACAACCTCATAGAAAGAACAACAATATCAAGAACCAGATACCCCAAAGCACTCAAGAACTAAAGAACCTGCCAAAGACTACACATGGAGTGGCCAATGGCTCCAGCAGCTTACATAATACAGCATCGCCTTATCTGTCATCAATTGGAATGGAGGCCTTTGGACCTCTAAAGGCTAGATGCCCCAGCATAGAAGAATCCTCGGGCAGTGAAGCTGTTGTGGATGGGTGAAGCACCCTCATACAAGCATGGAGTAGGGTGGATAGAATAAGTGGTTTATAGAAAGGGAACTGCAAGGGGTATATCATTTGTAATGTAATAATTAAAATAACATTTAAGAAAAAAATATTGTACTTTGCAGAAACTAGGATATGTAAGTGATCCATCTGTAATGAAATGTCAGAAAGTAGATCTCTGAACAATACAGCTCTAATTTTAAAGTTACAATAGGTTTCAGAATGATACTTTATAGTTTTGGTCAGGTATGAATTTATGATGCAAATGAAATTGTCATTAGAAACCACTATATAGTTCTGTTTCAACATCCAAAATGTTAGGATAAAGATCCGGTTGTCCCAGAACAAAACACAGAGACCAAATGTCAAACAGATAATAATAATAATAATATAATAATAATAATAATAATAAAATCTCCACACAAACAATATATCCACTTGAAATCTTGTGCATTTTTTAAAATCATAAGTAAGAGAATAGTTTAAAGCAGTGGTAAGAATAAAATACTCCAATTATTATATGTATAAAAATACAATTCCTTATTCTGATTGCTTAATTTTTCTTGAAAGTGAAAGTCTTGACTGGAGCTAGATAAGTGGGGAGGAGAGACCTCAGAGAATAGAGCACTGGTTACTTTCCCAAAGTAATCAGAGAAATGTAAATGAAACAATGAAAATTATGATTTTTACTATAATTTCCCTCATTTGGGGGTCTCTAGATATTTCAGAGAGTTTATATAAACACAAAGTAGGAAAATTCAAAGAAAGAATCAGGAATTCAACAAGAAGTGCATTCTTACCCACAAATAACAGATTGTTGTAATTCTCCAACATTACTTCCATGTATAATGTCCTCTGAGCTAAATTGAGACATTCCCATTCCTCCAATGAAAAGTTCAAAGCCACGTCGTTGAAGGTTAACAGATCCTGTAACAGAAAACTTCTTAGGTGCTATGGACAAAATTGCTTTCTTATGTTAAAAAGGAACTAATTAAGATACACCTTGTGATATAAATGAGGCAAGAAGATATTGATCGACAAATGTATTCTAAAAGTTTATGGAGTTGTGTCTGAAGATATGAATTATTGCATTACCACAGACAACCTATAGAATGATTTAGCGTACTGCTTGCATTAAAAAAGGCTCTCATATTCTTCAATTTTCTTTGGTTACTGAGACCTTAGTGGCAGCAAATGAAAGGTTTGCTACCATAACCTTGTTCAAAAGTATTGTGGGCAGTTTGGAATGTATCATATCTTTTCAAGTCCTCTATTATGAAATTTGTTTCCCGGGCTGGTGAGATGGTTCAGTGGGTAAGAGCACCCGACTGCTCTTCCAAAGGTTCAGAGTTCAAATCCCAGCAACCACATGGTTGGATCACAACCATCCGTAACGAGATCTGACTCCCTCTTCTGGAGTGTCTGAAGACAGCTACAGTGTACTTTCATATAATAAATAAATAAATAAATAAATAAATAAATAAATCTTTAAAAAAAAAAAAAAGAAATTTGTTTCCCAGCACTCACATGGCACTAAATAGTAGATGGTTAAAACCAATCCTTTAAAAATCCAGTGATCTCTACTGAGTACTACATAGCACATATGCATACATTCCGGCAAATGTAACCAACATATATTGAAGAAAAACAAACTTTAACTTTAATAACAGATAAATTCTATAATACTCATAGACTTTTTTAGATTTATCTTTCTCTGAGAATGATTGATATAACAATGTCAAAATCAGTAAACATTTACAGAATATAAGATGTACATTTGATGTCTAGATGCCATAATGTACATTTATAAAAGATAGGCTGATATAAAAAAGAATCATAGATCATCAATTATGATGACAAAAAATATGTTTTCAAATTTTACAATATCTACCTTTATCAAATATGGAGACTAGCTGAGTCCTTGTGCAGCTGTGTCTTCCATGACTGTAGTATATCATATCTATTTGACAATCTGATGCCTAACTACAAAGCTACATCCTTTCTAGAGCAAACAGGTAGAATCAGAATATGAAATGCAGAATTAATGGATGGACTGAATGTCAGAGGTTTTGTGTTAAACAACATAAAACTGCAACAACAGAGCACTGAACATTCTGTATGACACAGAGAACCAAATGCTTTGGGAAGTTATTTTTAGAAAATATATTCAAAACCATAAAGTAGAAAAACCAGTATTTGTGAGCATTAAAATCACTTCATACTTTATCTAAGTTGGCATGAGCAATACACAGCATAACAATTTCATAACTGCCATATGGCCTTTCACTGAAGAATGATTAGTTATGGGTGTGTAAGCAAATGTCATAGGCAGCAATGCATTCCAATGAACTACAATCATTTTCTTTGCTCAAATTGTGTTTTCAAATTGATGAAGAATTATTCTAACTCTTCATGAATATTTAATAATTGATTCCTCATGGTATCACCTTAACTGAAATTTTCAATCCCCCAATTTTAACTTTCTTTTTGTCAGAATTTGACCATTTGTGTATCAGAATTTGAGATTGCATAGAGAAGTATGATTTACATTTCTTGCTTTATTTATCAAAAACTAAAATACACAGGTTATATACTGTCTATTGTACAAATGAGCCTCAAATTATAAACCTAGGGCATGAAAAAAAAATACCAAGATGTAAAGGTACTTGCTGTTTCTATATAGAAACCTAATTTAATTCTCTCAAAATATATATATATATATATATATATATATATATATATATATTTTTTTTTTTTTTTTTTTTTTTTTTTGATTTTTCGAGACAGGGTTTCTCTGTGTAGCCCTGGATGTCCTGGAACTCACTCTGTAGACCAGGCTGGCATCAAACTCAGAAATTCACCTGCCTCTGCCTCCTAAATGCTGGGATTAAAGGCGTGCGCCACCACGCCCGGCTCTCTCAAAATATATTGCAGCTCACTATTATACCTGACTTCAGTCTCCAAGGTTTGGTGCTGAACTCAATGTTTTACGGGCAGAATGTGCAATTCTATACACATAAAAACATTCAGATGAACATGTATATACCTACAGAAAATAGTATTGCAATAAAAATAGAAACATTGCCACAGCCCTTCAGCTTTCCCTATGTAATGCATTGCTTGGCTGAAGAGGAATAACATAGGGTGTATCAACCTGTCTTCCTTCTAAAGAAAAGGAAACAAAAAATAGAAAGGACATTCACTTACACTTGAAAATTGATGGTTTATGCACAGCACCAAGGCTATCCTCTCTAGAAAAATGTTTCAAATGTATTTTATGTGATGAAATACAAAGGTGAAGACCCCAGGACCTACACTACTTCTAAGGACTGGTACAAAAACAAAAGGAAAATAAACATGTCACAGGGACAGTATCTCTCTTGAGTCCAATTTTGGATGTCAACACTAAAATGATTACTGTGTGACTTAAAATGTTAAAAAGAATTGTCAGAATACTGAAATCTGCATCAGCTCAAATCACATCAATGGAAAAAGAAAGACAGTTTTCTTCCATCATCTGTGTTTCTAGGGAGCTAATTCATTTACTATTAAGATTCAAGACAGCCGGACTTGGTGGCGCAGGCCTTTAACCCCAGCACTCAGGAGGCAGAGGCAGGCAGATCTCTGAGTACGAGGCCAGCCTGGTCTACGGAGTGAGTTCCAGGACACCCAGGGGAATACAGAAAAACACTGTCTTGAAAAAAAAAAGAAAAGAAAAATTCAAGACGGTGGGCCTCATATAATTTTATGCGACTACAAATTCTACTCTTCCATATATTGCTTAGTGATGTGAGTTTCTACATATTTACATATCCACATTCATAAGCTTGTGTCTGAAAACCTGACCATTCCTGTATTGCAATTTATGTGGGACAAGAGACTTTACTTCCAGACTAATATAACTTTATCCAACGTAGGAAATAGTCATCAATATATTTTTTGAGCATCATTTCCAATAGATGCTCTTTGAGACATGCAGTTTGATCATAATTATATGTCTTCACAGTATAAAAACCAGTGAAAATATAAAGCTATTATATACGTGAGAAACCAAATACTTAAATTTTCATTATCACTCAGGAAAATGAAGAGCATAGAAAATAATCCCCTTAGATAATATTCAACATACAGATAATAAAACTCTTGAATGTTCTTAATATAAAAGGGATTTTAAAAAGATATGAAGACAGGATACTGACCTGTGGAGGGTTTACCAGAGAGGCACTCATTCTTTTAGTTGTTCTTCTCCCAGATCCTTGGTGAGGAGCAAACATTCAAATTCTTCTTAAATTTCACATCAAGGACTAAATAATGAAATAAATGAAATGCCATTAAAGACCATGCTAAACCACATTAAAAAAATAAAGCAAAGTAATACCAGGGCTCTTGCCAATGTTTCTACCGACATGATACATTTTGACTGATAAAGAATATGAGTATAATCTGAGGATGATTTCTAATTTCTGGAGTCGTCAGGCACAAACACAGAGCACATGGATACCTGCTATAAAGTACTGATACTCAGGGTTATTAGTGAAAACTTATATTTCGGGACTAGAGTCAAAGACTAAGGGCTAGTAGATGCCAATTAATGAGAATTGATGAGGAAAATGAGGATTTCTTAGAAAAAAACTTTCTAGGTAGTGACACTAGGCCACGTAATAGGAAATGCTGACACCCAGGTCCTAAGTGTTTCTTCAAACACTGCATGTAAACTAAATAGATGTATCTCAGAATTCACAAGTTGATTTAGAAAATCCCACAATAATCTTGCAAAGAGACTAAACTATTGCAGAAGACAGAAAAGGGGGTATATTGTACAGTCATCACAAAAAGCTGGCTTTATTTGGTTCCAAAACAAATGACCATAAAATATGTACAAAGGAAAAAGTAACAGTCAAGGTGCATCAATGTCCATGGAAAAAAGAATCTTTCTGGTGGATGCAGAAAGTGAACTCTACTTGATTTCATGCCAGAGATGCAAGACTATTCCAACAGGCATAAACAAAACAAGTCATAGCACAATGTATGTACAGTGAGAGAAGGCTCGTAACCATGACGATACAGTTACAAAAAGCCTGGGGAAAAATATCACAGTGGATCACCTTGAAAGCTCTGGGTATTGTGAAAACAAAAGGAATATTCCTCAGTCTAAGGAAGATAATAGCCAACATCCTACATCTCTCACTACAAAAGATAAAGACAGCTGTCATCATTCTACTCCTTTTTTCAGAAAAGAGACCAGGATGTGCAAAGCCACCACACTACCTTTTCACAGTGCAGTAGTGCTTAAAAATAATACCTGGAAGATTTTCAATGTGTCAAATAAGGATACAGAGAAGGTACGTTTTCTCAAATTACAAGAAACATAATTCTTCAACACAAGAACTACACATATTTAAAGAGAACACTCCAATCTGATAATACACTTAATAAGCTACTGAAAATACAAGAAAATATCACTTGGCTTTATATTTTCATGGAGGATAATCTGATATATCAGGAGACTCCTCATTGTCTAAAAAGGACTTGGGACATGCTGCTGTGGCATGCAACCTAATAAAAGACCTCTCTTGTCTGCTAGGTGTAAGGAGTCATCATTCGCTCTCCCTACACGCTGATCTTTGTGCTGAAATACCAATCTGTCTGGCAATGTATATCTACCAGTGTACCCATGGTTTTAAATGCTTCCTCCATGAAGTCATGAGGAAAATACAGCTTCTACGTTAAAACTTGAAACTGACATTTCCTCAAATACACACCTTTTTCTGAATAGGCATAATTCTTCACTTTTTAGCCTTCCAGATAACTTTACTATGACTTGTTACATCAAATATTTTTAAAGCAGACAAAGGTCAAATAGCTATATGAGGTGGTCACACAAGGCCATAACATTCTCATCTAGTGTTCATGAGGAATGTCTCTATACATTTGGTTTCTTCAGCTCCCAGATGTACCCCCAGCTATTGTCACATCTACGTGATATAACCATGTGCATCTTATTCCAGTTGTCTTGTCCTATCCCTTATCACCAAAATAGGCTACATTGTGATACCATACAGTAGTAATAAATACTTACTCATTGATTAAATCCCTTATCACCAAAATAGGCTACATTGTGATACCATACAGTAGTAATAAATACTTACTGATTAAAATCAATGGAGCAGGGAATGACATTTTTTCAAGCCCTGAATGAAAACACCTGCAAAATCTGTTACTTTCTGGAAAAGTGGCTACTCATATTGACAGTGTTTAAGGAACATATGAATGTAGTAAATTATTAAGACTAGTTTTTAAGTCAGCTATCTTAGATAATAAATATATGAAAATATGAACAAAGGAAGTAGATAATGAAGTTTGTATGAAGGCAGAAGAAATAAGAGAGTTCTTGTGAGGAATAAATCAATATAAGAGAACTCATGTACAACACAGGAAAACTATGTACCACAGAAGTAACAGAGAACAATGTGAAACATATATACTACCCACAATACAAGAAAAATGTTTTAGAGTAAAATCTAAGGAATAAAATCTGAGAAATATCATTACTTCATCCAGCAATCTTCTGAAAACTTCACTATAAAATCCATATTACAAGTCATATTAGATGAAACATATCTATATAATGGAGAGTATTAATTGTGAATCCTGGTTTTCTGTTCAAGAAAAAGAAACTGTGCAGAACCAAACAGACAGCATAACAAGACAAAGGTTCACAGTCTTCTCAATTGAACTTAATATATTTCTAATCTACCTACAGGGGATGGAGTGAGGATTACTGTTTAGGAGTACTGTGTCTTCTTCCAGATGACTGGAGTCTCATCACAACACACAAATGGCAGCTCTCATGCCAGAGTATTCAATGCCTTCTTCCATACTCTGCAGACCCAGCCCCTGTGTGATTCACCAACATGCATGCAGACTAATCACTCATATACATGAAAGAACAAGAAAACAAAACAAATGAAAACAAGACAACTAGCTATAGACATTTGAGAAACACAAAGAAAACAGAAACAATAGAAAAGGAAGAAATTTAATTTAAACTTTTCAATAATGGTGTGATTGCATAAATAAACAAAATGCACAAGCAGAATCTTTGTTCT
Organism: Mus caroli; assembly: GCF_978045245.1. Taxonomy (NCBI): domain Eukaryota; kingdom Metazoa; phylum Chordata; class Mammalia; order Rodentia; family Muridae; genus Mus; species Mus caroli. The sequence continues at coordinate 9,071,730 of NW_028227261.1, read as the reverse complement.
TGGCAAATTCTTTTGATATTGAAGAACTCATGATTTAAAATTCTGAATTGCACATGGGAGGCAGAGGAAGGCAGATTTCTGAGTTTGAGGCCAGCCTGGTCTAGAAAGTGAGTTTCAGGACAGCCAGGGCTACACAGAGAAACCCTGTCTTGAAACAAACAAACAAAAGCCGGGCATAGTGACTTTAATCCCAGCTCTCGGGAGGCAAAGGCAGGCAAATTTCTAAGTTCGAGGCAAGCATGGTCCACAAAGTGAGTTATAGCACAACCAGGGCTATACAGAGAAACTTTGTCTAGAAAATAAAATTCTGAATCACTCTCTCTCTCTCTCTCTCTCTCTCTCTATATATATATATATATATATATATATATATATATATACACACACACACATACATATGAATCACTAAATATATACATATATATGTATACACACACATATGAATGATAATCTTCAGAAAGTACCTGCATTTTTAACAAAGTACAGGTCTCAGTAGATAAAGAGAAAAAAAAAGAGAGAGAATGCTACAAACAATTTCCTAAGGATGATACAATTAAGACTGATATTTAGGTAGCATTTTAGGTTGGATAACATGAGACCCACTTCCCATCAGAGCTCAGTCAAAACTAAGAGGCGCAGAGAAACGTTAAGTTCATGGTGACAGTATTTTACCCTGATCAGTTCCTGAATTAATCATGGAACAAAAATGAAAGGAACCTAACAACTTCCAAAAGGACACGCATGAAGAAATAAAACCATAGCTTCCTTGAAATCTTCTTTATATTTTCAGCATTTCACTGTAAGCTCTCTAACACAAAATTCATTCACAGACAGCCTGCACATATGAGCAAAGTTTGATAAGGAATCCTGGCAGTGAATACAAAACTGGGCATAGAGACTCTGGGTTTTATTCCCTGCACTCTGGAGACAGAGGCACAGCTTGTGGATACTGGAGGCTCCTTAGGAGAGACTCTTTTTTAAGTCCCTCAAGACTTTGAGGGCATGGGGACTCCACAAGCACAACCCAAAATGTCTGTGTTTAAGGTTATGTTTCATCTCTAACTCTGCCCAGACTAGGAAATTCAACAAACCAATTTTACACAGCACACCCAGACCTATTCTTCCCACTCAGCTCAAGCAGACTTCCAAATAGCTGCCAGGATGTTCAAGGCCTGTTCTACACCAATGCATGTTTGCTACCTGCATAGAACAGAACTGGACTTAGTAAGAAGCTGTAAAAAAGTTCCTGTCCACCATATTAGATTTTCAATGATTAACCATAACATCTCAGATGGATATCCCTGCCAACTGACCTAATGCCACACAGCAAAAGGAAACTTAGAGGCTGGAACTAAAGCAATTTGACAATGGTAATAGAACTTACCTACCCCAAATCAAAAATGCAATACCGTTGCTCATGACAAGAAGAATGATGAAACAAACTCAAGAGACAGAAGAAAAAATACAATTTGAACACCATTCAATGAGGTCAATGGACATAAAGAGGAAACAAGCACAGGAACTCAAAGAGGACAGGAACTAACTGAATGAAAGACAAGAGAAGTCCTGCAAGTGGCTAAGGAAATAATTTTGATAATGCAGGATGTTAACATTGCACCCAGTCATATAAACATCTAAGGAATCCTCAATATGAATGAAATGAGAAATGAACTCTAAGCAGGATGGTAACTCAATGGAGGGCCAATTCACAAAGATAGAGCATGTAGAAGACAAACATCAATGTTCCAATGGAAGCTGAAGGAGCTGCCTCAGTCAATCAAGTAAGTCAGGTGACACAAATGAACAAAATTCTTGTTGCATGTTAGCAGAAATATTAAAAGATAAATGTTTGATTAAAGCCTAATACAGTGGGGAAGGTCTTTCATCCTAGCACTCAGGGTGCTCAGGCAGGCAAATTTATGTGAGCTAGAAGCCATTCTTGTCTCTATATCAGGATACATGAGAGTCAAGTCTGAAGAGTGAGACTCTGTCTCACAAACAAACTAACTAACCAAACAGGAAACTCAAACGAGAAATTAAAGTTATATTTACTATGTTGATATCAAAACTGGCTAAAATGTGAGAGGATGTTAGAAGACTGCTGATATAGTTCTGAATGAATATGTCTCACTTTTGAAGTTGGAACCCCAATTGGTCACAATGTTTTCAAAAATTTAGTTGTGGAACCTTACTGAATAAAGAATGACACTGGTGGTAGGCTCTGAGAAAAAGAATAGACCAAAGCCATCTTAGTTCTCTCTTCCTCCTTAATGACTGGAGGTGAGGATGTGATCTCTCAGCTGTCTATTTCAAAAACATGGTTATTTGCTGTCAGGCCTCCTTACCATGGTGGATAGTTATCCTCTGGAAGCATTACCCAACGTGGTCTTTTTCTTCAATTACTTTCCTTGATCATGGTGCTTTAGGAAAGCAGCAGATGAAAATATAGAAAAACATATTATGATTGGATTTAAGGTTCCCTTTTAGAGGAAAGAACAAATCATGTCATATTCTGAAAGCTAATCAAGAACAGAATATATGTTAGGTCATAAGAATTATAAGGCCATTTTAAGAAATGATATCATCTAAAATCATCATAGTCTATATTGTGTCTCTACTTTTAGTGAAAAGTAGGTGACATAATGGCCTCACATTCAGCAAATATTGAGATATAATAAAGTACACATTTGAGGTCTGGATGCAGGAATATCTTTAAGAACACTTAATAGACATCTTTAAGAACACTTTTTTAATAACAATATTGATCACAGTATCACATCTCAGATCATAAATGATGGTGACTAAAAATATCTACAAATGTCAGCTTTGATCAAATGTGGACCCTGTATCTATCCTGTATGAAGTTGGGTGTCAACAGTCAGACTCTAGTCTAAAATGCTCAGTTGAGATTTGAAGGCCTATATACAATGCTGTATCCTTTCTAGACCAAAGAAATAGAGTATGGGGGTCAAAATTCAAGGATTACTTAAAAGAAATAATTTTCTTTCTATCTAAGCAGATAAAAACTGTAAAATCAGAGTATAAAATGGCCATTAGAAGCAAGACATAGAATAATATACCTTGTGATACAATTCCATAAGCATATTTTCATGAAGAATTGAAATATGTATTGAAGAATTAATTTGAGAATATTTAGTGAAATAAATAAAAATATTAAGCCGGTCGTGGTGGCTCATGCCTTTAATTTCAGCACTCAGGAGGCAGAGGCAGGAGGATTTCTGAGTTGGAGGCCAGCCTGGTCTACAGAGTGAGTTACAGGACAGCCAGGACTATACAGAAAAACCCTATCTCAAAAAAACAAAACCAAAACCAAAACAAAACAAAACATTTTGTTGCATTAATATTATGTACCATTTTCTAATACATGACAAAAGTAAAACAGATAATAATTTCATAAATTCCACACAGGTTTACCTTCAGAATACTTAGAAGTATACGAGTAAATAAATGGGTTATGTGACAACACAATGGTAATATAGAGTGCTGTTTTATAATGGAAAGGAACGTTTTAGGTTGTATAATAATTATACTAATTATTCATTAATTATGGATACATTATTATTCATAAATCTATGACTGTCCAACATGAAGTCTAAGTCTTTTGACTCCAGGATTATTCTTTGCTTTATCATTTGAGCTTACTCATCTAACATTATTATAGGCTACAAGGATCAGAACCATTTATGATTCTTTGACTTGATCACTATTCTTATCTTTATTATTTGAGCTCATTCATCTAACATGATTATGGATGGCACAGATTACTATTATTTCTGACTCTTCCTTCATTTTTTAATAAAAAATAGAACTCAGGGTTATATTCAGGTTCTATCATAAAATTGTAGCAGAAATGTAAACCTCTGGGCTGGAGAGATGACTCAGGGGTAAAGGGCACTTGCTGTTCATGAAAAGAAACACAGACTAATTCTTTCTTTCTACACACAAAACAAGGTATGATTTTTGTCTGAATCCTGTGTGATGCATTTTGTGATGACTTCTGGGCTCCACTGGTCTCATATAGGCATGCAGAAGAACACACCTATAGTTAAATAAAAGTTTAAAGAAATAAATAAAAGTCTGTCTGCCAGGTCTGTCATAGAAATCGAATGGAGTAGGTTCAACAGTAAAAGTCTGACGGCCAGGTCTGTCATAGAAATCGAATGGAGTAGGTTCAACAGTATGTGAGATTTCTCAGGTTCAGATGGCTCCTGTAGGCATAAGGCTTGTACTCCCTGCCTATGTTATTGGGGAATGTTCTCCCTGCCAAGGTTTATGTCTACATAACCAGAAACAGTAAGATTCCATGAAGCAAAAATTTGTCTGTTATTCCTCAGAAAAATGGTAATGCTATGGCCTTCAGGTCAGCCCTTAAGGCTGTGGGAAAGAACTATGAAAACATGAGTTGAAGATTATATAATTTAAAATAAAAGCTATTCTTTAGAGCTTTTCTCTGTGGGACTGTGAAAGGCAGCCTGTGTTCTAATTGAGCAAAGCTTACTTTGGAGACCCAGTAGAAAACTCTACAAGGGATAGAACAGTGAGCTACGTTCCCAGACACAGGTGTCTGACAACACGGAACCCACAACTCAATAATCCTGTGACTATCTGTCATATTGACAATGTCCCAAGTCCCTGGCATTCTGGCTAAACTGCACCCTCACAGTTACCTGACAATAGCCAAGTATGCTCCCCACAGTATACTGCAACAGCTAGGTAGATAACCCAGCCCGCTATAAAAGGGGCTGTTTGGCCCCTCCTCTCTCTCTCCTTAAGCTCTTAAATCTCTTAATTCTCATCTCTAGCTCTCCTCCTCCCTATCCTCTCCTCCCTCTCTCCACATGGCCATGGCTGGCTTCTACTTCCCTACTCTTCTTCCTCTTTCTGACTTTCTACAGTAAACACTTTAAAACCAGGGACCATCTCTCTGCTCATCAAGACCCGCTGTTCTTCAATGATTGGAATAGGCCTGACCCTAAAGAGCCACGTGTCACCTCCAGCAGCAAAGCCTCTCAGTGTTTCCAGTCACCAGACAAGACTAAAGACTCTCACATCCTGGGAAACACTGAGTGCCTTATACCCCTGCTCCCTTCTCCCTTCAGACCCCAGGATGACCCAGTTATCCCCAGGGCCCTCACTTTGTTCTCAGCTCTTCCACAACATACAGTGACATCTGGGATGTCCATGACAGAGGTCCTGTTGTCTGTGGCCTCTGTGAGGCCCAGAGACAACAAACTGCTCCCTCTCTACCCCTGCAGACTGGAGACCCATGGCTTCCCACAACCAGACACCCAACTGGGCCTCATAGAGAGTGCTGTCCACTTGCCCAGAGCACTGGAGCTCTGGTGAGACACGGGATTCCCCTTTAATTCCCCGCACCCACTGCCCAACATTCCTCAACTATGCAAAATATGAACATGCAATATGATGTGTATAAGGGGCTCCAAGTACCTAAAATTACAGAGGTAGCTACACTAATGAGTCAGTAAAGGGGAAGGGATGGTTTAAAAAACAAGACTCATGGTGTGAGGAATAAAGGAGTACCAGGAAGTGAGAGAGTGATGATCTCAGACAAAATTTGACCCACTTAAGATTCTGGTTTGAGTTTGAAAATGCAGGCAAGTTTCAAAGTCCAAGAACAACCTAGAACAGATCAAGTTCTAATGAGGAAAATGTTAGGTCCAGGTATCATGGGACACATCTTTAACACCAGGATTCAGGAGCTAGAGCAAGACACACCTATGTGTACAAGATCTATCCACAGAGATATTTCCAGGCAGCCAAACTTAGTCTGTGAAGGAGTTGAAAAACAGAAAGGTAATTTCTCACTTAAAACTAGCCTCTATATCTAGATTTAGCAACCAGAAAGCACACACAAGCAAACTACATAGGAGCTGCTATGTTTAAAAAACAGTGCACTTCATTTCTTTTTATAAACGTTATAGGTTACTACAGATCAATAGTGATAAAAACTGCATGTACTGGTACAGAGACAGACAGATTGATCAATGGATAGAACTTAAAGCCCAGAAATTAAACCACACACTTACAGACAATTGATCTTTGACAAAGAAGCCAAAAATATATAATGGAAAAAAGAAATCATCTTCAATAAACAGTGCTGGTCTAACAAGCAGTCTGTATGTAGAAAAATGAAAATAGATCCACATTTGTCACCTTGCACAAAGCTCAAGTTCAAGTGGATCAAGGAACTCAACATAAAACAAGATGCAATCAAGGAAATAGAAGATAAAGGTGGGGGGTGACTGGAGAGATGGCTCGGAAGTTAAGAGCACCGACTGCTCTTCCAAAGGCCCTGAATTCAAATCCCAGCAACCACATGGTGGCTCACAACCACCCATAATGAGATCTGACGCCCTCTTCTGGTGTATCTGAAGATAGCTACAGTGTACTTAGATATAATAAATAAAATCTTAAAAAAAAAAAGAAGATAAAATGGGAAAGAGCCTCAAACTTACTGTCACAGGAGGAAATTTCCAAAAAGAACTCCAATGGCTCAGGCTCTAAGATCACAAATTGACAAATGGGACCTCATGAAACTAGAAAGCTTTTGTAAGTCAAAGTTCATAGTAAATAGGACAAAGTGCAACCTACAGATTGGGAAAAAATTCTTCTCTATCCCCACACTTGATACAGGGCTAATATCCAATATATATAAAGGACTCAAGAAGCTAACCACCAAGAAACCAAACAACCCAATCAAATAATGGGGTAGATACCTAAACAGAGAATCCACAATGGAACAACTGTGGAAGGCTGAGAAACTTCAAAAGCAATATTCAAAGTCCTTAATGATCAGAAAAATATAAATCAAAGCAACACTGAGATTCCACCTTCCACCAATCAGAATGGCTAAGATCAAAAACACGGGTGACAGGCTGGCGAGATGGCTCAGTGGTTAAGAATGCCAACTGCACTTCCGAAGGTCCCGAGTTCAAATCCCAGCAACCACATGGTGGCTCACAACCATCCTTAATGAAATCTGATGCCCTTTTCTGGAGTATCTGAGGACATCTACAGTGTACTTACATATAATAAATAAATAAATCTTAAACAAAAAACAAAAAACTCGGGTGACAGCACATGTTGGCCAGGATGTGGAGAAAGAGGACCAATCCTCCATTGCTTGTGGAATTGCAAACTGGTCAACTATTCTGGAAATCCATCTGGAAATTCCTCAGAAAATTGGAAATAGATATACCTTAAAACCCAGCTATACCACTCTTAGGTATATACACAAAAGATGCTCCACCATGACACAGAGGCTTGTGTTCCACTATGTTCAGAATGGCCTTATTCGTGATAGCCAGGAGCTGGAAACAACCCATATGCCCCACAATGGAAGAATCGATACTTAAACATGATTCATTCACACAATGGAATATTATTCATCTATTAAGAACAATGACATCAGGAGGTTTGGAGGAAAATGGATTGAACTAGAAAATTCCATCCTGAGTGAGGTAACTCAGAACCAAAAAGGACATGCATAGTATGTACACACTAATAAATGGATATAAGCCAAAAAAAGTATATAATACAACGTAAATAATTAAAAAGGGTTAAATGCTCAAGGAACCTAGTGAGGATGTCTCAATCCCACTTGGGAGAGAAGAAAGCAGTCATGGGGGAAGAAGGAGGGAGGGACCTGATTGGGAGCAGGGACAGAGAGGGGAAGGGGAAACATGATAAGGCATTATGAGGTATGGGGGGAGGACAGAAGCCCCGAGAACCAGTTTAAAAAAATGGAAATAGACAGCCTCAGGAGGTAGGCTGTGGAGGTCCATCTCACATGTTCCAAAGACCTAGGAGGTGAGAGACTCCCAGGACTCAAAGGGAGAGACCTTGGATAAAGTGCTCTACAGTGGAGAGGGGGAACTTGTAGAGTCCACCTCCAGTGGAGGGGCAGGCATCAAGTGGAGTGATGGAGTTGCAATCCTATACACAAAACCTCTGATCCAGAATTGTTCCGGTTTGAAGGATATCCAGGGACAAAACTGCAGAAGTACATGAGAGAAAGGAGGTCCATGGACAGGCCCAAATTAGGATCCATATCAAGGGGGAGGCAAAGGGCAGTGACACTGTTATTCATACTGTGGTGTGCTTATAGACAGGAGCTTGGCATGGCTGCCCTCTAAGAGGTTCAACAAGCAGGTGAGTCAGATGCAGATTCTAGCACCCAACCAATGGATGGAAGCCAATGACCCCTGTGGTTGAATTGGGGAAAGGCCAGAAGAAGCTGAGGAGGAGGGTGGCCCCATCCATATGCCAGCAGTCTCAACTGAACTGGACCCCCCCAAGATCTCTCAGAAAAGGGCCCAACAACCGGGACATATACAGCAGCTGATATGATGAACATGACAAATAAACAGTGGATGACTCCCTGGTCTGACCTCAGTGAAAGAACATTCACCTAATCCTCCAGAGACTTGAAGTGCCAGGGATTGGGGAGGCCTGGTGGAATGGTGAGGTGTGGGGACATCCTCTTGGTAGGGTGGGGAGGAGGGATGGGATGGGGTGCAGAGAAAATTTTAGAAACTTTATTTAAAAAATCAAGTTAAGGGTCTTTAGTGTAAAAGTGACAATTGACTTGTATATAACTTCTATATGCAATTTTATGAATAGTGTTACTATGAATATATTTTATGCTGAGAGCATATTGCATAAAATATATTGACATACAAAATCAAGGAGGAGACATGGTAGAAACTCACTGATGGCTGCCAGGGAGAATATATATACACAGGGATAAAATGAATCATTTGAGGGTAATGTCCTTGGAACGATTCCCTCATTATATCAATCTGTTAAAATACTATCACAGTTGGAACATCTTCCTGAATAAGCATGGATCTGCATTGTGGCATTGTTCCAGGTAGTTCTCAGGTTCCCAATCAGTAATAAATATGAATACAATGACAATCTTCGGAACCTAGCTGTTACAGATTTCATCTCTGGCCACCACTCTTGTAGGTAGGTTCACATGAAAGACAGAAAGTGTGATAATGGTCTCCTGGCATACATACCAATACACATACAAACACATGTATGCACAAATACATAAATATGTTTATGCATTAATAAAAGCATAAGAATTCACTTGGGCCAGGCGTGGTAGCACACGCCTTTAATCCCAGCACTCGGGAGGGAGAGGTAGGTGGATCTCTGAGTTCAAGACCAGCCCGGTCTACAGAGTGAGTTCCAAGACAACCAGGGCTACACAGTGAAACCCTGTCTCGATAAACTAAAAAAAAAAAAAAAAAAAAAAAAAGAATTCATTCTGAACATGGAGATACTATTACTGAAGAAAGTTGTCATAACCATGATATCAGTAAATATTTAGTCCTTTTTATGTATTTCATTGACCTTATATTTCTCTACTGTCAAATATTTCTCTTGGCATTTAACAGGTATAAGAATGATCTCTTTCAACACCCCGGCCTCAGAAGTATAGATTGACGATGAGAAAAAGCAGATTACCGAGTACCATGGAATGTCAGAAAATGAATGAGAATTGACAAGGGAAATATTGATTTCCTAGGAACAATAAACACTAGGCCAGGGAATAATCAAGTGCAGAAACCCAGGCTCTCAGTGTTCCTTCTAGCACTTTCTCAGGAATAACCAAATGCTGCACCAAATTCACAAATTTCTTCTGAAAAAACCCACAAGAAATTTGACCAGAAAGTGCAGAACACAGAAAGTAGGGGAATATGGTATAGTCATCATACAAAGTTGACCTTACCTGGGTCCAAAAGCAAATGACCACAAAAACATGCACATAGAAAATAACAGTATGGGTGTGCCAGTGTAAGTTTTAAAATGTTTCTCTCTAATAGATGCAGAAAGTAAACTCAACTTGATTTCATGACAGTGACTCAAAACTGTTTCAACAAGCACAAACCAAACAACTCAAGGCATAAATTATGTACAATCAGTGGGAGAAAGCTCACTGATAGATATATGTCAATATAGCTATGAAAGGCCTAGGGCAAAATATCACAGTGGATCACTATGAAAGCTCTGAAGAATGTGGAACAGAAGGAACATTACTGAGTCTAATGAGGATAATAGCCAACATCCTAAGCCTATCCCTACACACACTGAAGACAGCTGTCATCATTCTACTCTACTCAGTAGACAAACAAGGATGTGCAAAGCCTCCACAATAACTTATCACAGTACAGCAGTGCTTGCACAGAGCAAGTAAGACTTAGAATGTTTTCAGTGTTCAAATAAGGATATGAGGAAGACAATTTTTCTCAAATTTCAAGAAATATAATTCTTCAACTCAAGACATGCAAGTATCCCAAGAAAATAATCCAATCTGATAAAACACTTAACATGCTATAGAATAATACAAGAAAAATACAAAAAAAATATATGATTTGGATTTATACATTCCTAAAGAATAATCTGATAAGTGAGAAGACCACTCAGTGCCTAAAAGGATCTTGGATATGCTGGTTTAGCATACAAACTGCTAAAGGGGGCTCTGTAGGTTGATGGGTGTAAATTGTCATTATGGTTCTCCCTAGATGCTGACCTTTGTGCTGTAATACCAACCTATCAATGTATGTTGACCAGCGCAGTAGTGACAGGTAGGTAACAGAAACTTTACTGGTTTGAACTGAGGTCAACCTACAAAGGAAATACAGACATGGCACTGGAAGCTGGTCAAAAGTTGCTCTAAAGATCACAGTCTGAAAAGTGAATTTATAACTGACATACTGCTATATGTAGAAATATGGAAATACATTTAAATTGTTGAGGCTTTCAGCCTAAGTCAGACAAACATGGTTTGTAAAGGAAAACTGCCAATTCAGAGAGAGCTGAATAAAAAGCCAGCAGTGGGGTAAAGGCAAGACTGTAAAAGAAGGAGGAAGTGGAGTTATAGAAACCCATGCTGTCATTTACCATGGAACATGGAATTATGAATATATGACAGCATGGATACCCATCCAAAACCTTCCTCAGAACATACATGAAACACAAGGATAGGATGAAAACATGAATAACAAGGGATGAGACAGAGATAGAAGAGATGGTAACTGTGTAAGCACTCTGGGACACTTCCTGTGCAAAGGCCATTCACCTGAAAATGCAAGCACTAGGAGATTTAGTTAGCACAGATTAGAGTAAACTCTAGGAACTCTGTAATATCTGCAATACCAAAGAAACCAGGTAATGCAAATCCTCTACCAGAATGTTTCTCTGTGAATATTCTAACAATTGTAATATACATGAAATAAATATAATCCCTAATCCTTGTGATGGAAAATTTACTGACAACAGGAATTTCTGTAAAACAGAAATTGGAGATGCAGGGAAAAATACATTGCTGTCATAAATTTACAATACTCAAAACTTGATGCCCTGGGCATTTGCAGACAGCATCAAGTGTGTAATAAAAATGGGCATAGGAACACATGAATTTTCAGGGAGAAATGAGGACATTTTTCAAAGTATGTCACTTCATGACTCTTACCTGTGACATACAGGCTGAGTATCGTTGTCATTTCTACCAGCAACAGACCATAAATTCCTGCTCCAGTGACAGATGTTATACTTTAAATTCAAAAGGAAGAAATACATAAAATAAATGTGTGTCCTGGAATTGTTTTGTCTAATTGTATAACAGGAAAAGCACATCTTCCATTTCATGGAGACTGAACAAGAGCTCATTCTAGAATGGGAAGAATAACCTATGGGTTTACCTACTTCCACCATGAAGTCAATATGAACACTAGGGCTTCGACTTTAAATCTTGCCACTGACATTTCCTCATTTACATACCTGATTCTGAATAGACACAATTCCACAGGCTTGAGCCTTCCAGTCAGTTTACTATCACTTGTTTCTTCACAACCTTTCTTTCTTTCTTTCTTTCTTTTTTTTTTTTTTCGTTGGTTTTTTTCGAGACAGGGTTTCTCTGTGTAGCCCTGGCTGTCCTGGAACTCACTCTGTAGACCAGTCTGGACTCGAACTCAGAAATCCCCCTGCCTCTGCCTCCCGAGTGCTGGGATTACAGGCATGCGCCACCACGCCCGGCTTTCACAACCTTTTCAAAGTAGATAAATTCAAATAGCAACATGCAGTGTTCAGACATTGGGACTCTTGAGTACTAGAAGGCCATCGCATTCTAGTCTAGCATTTCCTAGGAAAGTCTCTTAAATATTGGATTCCTGTACTCCCACTTGTATCTTCCTATTGTCACATCTAAGTGCTGTAACAATGTTTATCTCTTTAAAGCTGTCTTTTTTTTTTTTTTTGGTTTTTTTGATACAGGGTTTCTCTGTATAGTCCTGGCTGTCCTGGAACTCACTTTGTAGACCAGGCTGGCCTCGAACTCAGAAATCCGCCTGCCTCTGCCTCCCAAGTGCTGGGATTAAAGGCGTGCGCCACCACGCCCCGCTAAGCTGTCTTTTCCTATCCCTTACCATTAAAAGAGATGATTATATTAGCATACAGTAGTACTAAATATTTATCCATACATTGAAATCAGAAGAACATGGAATCATATTTTTCAAGCCCTGAGAGAAAATAACTGGCAACTTTAATGTGAAATCCAGAAAAGTGGCTACAACTATTGACAGTGTAAAACATACATTTGAACATAGTAATATATTAAGACACCTTTTTTACTCAAAAAACTACATAGAAAATAAACTAATGAAAATATGCACAAAAGAATAAGACATAAAATTTTCATGAGAACTTAGGAAATACGACATTTATTGTGAAGAATGAATGAATGAATACAAGAAAAGTAGGAAATATTCCTCATGTACAACATAGTAAAGCTCTCTCCCATACAAGGAATGGAGAAAAATATGAAGCATATTTTGCCACTCACAATGCCCGAGTGATTGCTTCTAGATTGCAAATGCTAAGGAATGCAATCTCACAAAGAACAGATTTTCATTGACCAATCATCAAAGAAGTTCACAATAAAAATTTTGGTAAAAGTCAGAATAGATAACACAGCTATCTACATAATTAAGTCTATTATTTGTGGATCTTGGTTTTCAGTCCAGGAAGAAGAATTCTGTCAAACTAAAATGACATCGTATTGTATAGGGATATTCAAGGCTGTTCCGACTTAGGGTTTGGTCCAGTACAAGGCACACAACTTTCCTCACTGTGGTTGGAATACAAGCAAGCCTTTAGGATTCGCGTCAATCCCAAACAACAAAAGTACATTTACTAAGAAAAAGGAGGTTCGCATTTTTAAAGTATTGTCAAATTGAATGGCAGAACATGTGAAATATTAGAGAAAGATCTTAGAGACAGGATATGTCCAACACTCCTCAGGTGAGAGACGAGGGGTAAGCTACTTGAGGAAGAGAAAGACAGTACAGGAAGAAGAGAATGGTAAAGGAATACAGTAGAGTGCATGGGCAGCAGTACAGTACAGTTGAGAGAGTACAGCCACAGAGAAGGAAAAGGACACAGTTTTACTGGGAGAGTTTTACAGACTCAGGCTGAAGAGAGAACATGCTAGGCACAGGTAAAGACAGAATGAGCAGGAGAAAGAGAAGGAGCCAGAAGATTTTAAAAAGATTGCTACAGTTAATTTAAGGCCAAGCAGAGCAATTCTGTGTCTGAGAGAAGAACCAGGCTGAATGAGTCACCTGGGAGAGTAGTTTGAGCCTGAACAGTGAGTTGAACGAGACAGTTAAGAGTTGAAATGAGGTCAGGCAGTGGTGGCACATGCCTTTAATCCCAGCATATTTCTCAGTTCGAGGGCAGCCTGGTCTGCAGAATGAGTTCCAGGGCACCCAGGACTCTACACAGAGAAACCCTGTCTTGAAACCAAAAAAAAAAAAAAAAAAAAACAAAAAAACAACAACAAGAGTTGAAATGAACAAACAAAGGGGGAGCTTATTCAGCAGGAAATTTCTGAGGGTGAAAACACTCTATGACCAGATAAGATTGTTTGGGGGCTAGAGGCTTCCAGGACTAGGCCAAGGTAAGTAGACGGAGGCAGTAAGCCTCCCAGACAACAATTATAATAGGAAAATACAAGTTACTTTTAAGATCCTGTGGAAAATCTAATACCACTCACTATAAAAGCTTTCTAGAATGTAAGAAGAGAAGAAACACACCTCAGAAAACAAATGGAAAGAGACTTGAAACTAAACCAAACAGTCCAGAAAAGGCAGGAAAGTCATTATTCCATCCTTTTTTTTCCATTTTGTATTAGATATTTTCTTTATTTACATTTCAAATGTTAATCCCTTTCCTAGAATCCTCTCCAAAAATCCTCTAACTTCTCCCCCTCCCCATTCTAAAGAACCCATCCTCTCCTGTTTCCTGGACCTAGTGTTCCCCTATACTCTGGCATAGACCTTTCACAGGTCCAAGGGCCTCTCCTCCCATTGATGATCGACTAGGCCATCACCTACATATGCAGCTAGAGCCATGAGTCCCACAATATGTTTTGTTTGGTTTTTTTTGTTGTTGTTGTTGTTTTGGTTTTTTGTTTTGTTTTGTTTTGTTTTTCGGTTGGTGGTTTAGTTTCAGGGAGCTCTAGGGATACTGGTTAGTTCCTATTGTTGTTCCTACTATGGGGCTGTAAATCCCATCAGGTCTCTGGGTAATTTCTCTAGCTCTTTCATTGGGGACCCTCTGCACTGTCCAATGGATGACTGTGAGCATCCACTTCTGTATTTGTCAGGCACTAATAGAGCCTCTCAGGAGACAGCTATATCAGCCTCCTGTCAGCAAGCTCTTATTGGTATCCACAATATAATAAGGCCAAATTAAACAAACTGCATCAGTGTGAACGCAATTCAAGGACTTAAAATCATGTAGACTGGACCGAAGATGTGATTCAGAAAGCAAGTGCATCTTCTGGAGAAGAACAACTCAGATCAGACCATCCACTCTGTCAACAAATATTGTGGATGGACTCTCTGGTGGTAGCATTCAGTGTCCAGAAACTGCTATGCAAACTGGGGCAGGAGGCAGAGTTATCAATGGCCATACCCAGATTTGTATCCTGTGTGCTACAATCTCAATCTGCCAGGCAAGGCATGGCCGCCAATATCATAGTGGCAAGGCTATCTGTGGGTAACAAAAGGCTTTCCTGTTCAAGCTGAGGCTGGCTCCTCAGGAAAAACATACATAGACTAAACAGAGAATCTGGCTAAAATCCAATAAGGAAGGTCACAGGCCCTGGGAGGGAATCCAGGATTGAGATCTGCTTCATGTGTAAATGGCCCTTTTCAAACACATTAACTGATGCTGATTTCAGTCTGAGTAAAAGAAACTTTGATTTCAATGGGCAACAGCAATTTCCCAGCATCAAAATTAATTAAATATTGACATGAAGTGACAGCTGACAGCGCTGCCTACCATGGGAAATCCATATCATCACATCTAATATTCTTAGTGAAATCTTTCACTAAGACGCATCACTGAATGCTGTATTTACATCAAAGAGTGCATATGCCTCAATGTGAAACTAACGGAGACTATAACTTTGTTAGGTTAATGTTAATATTTACAGCCATATGATGGTGCTTTATAACGTAAATTTTCTTTTTTTTTTTTTTCTTTTTTTTTTTTTTTTGGTTTTTCGAGACAGGGTTTCTCTGTGTAGCTCTGGCTGTCCTGGAACTCACTCTGTAGACCAGGCTGGCCTTGAACTCAGAAATCCACCTGCCTCTGCCTCCCGAGTGCTGGGATTAAAGGCGTGCGCCACCACGCCCGGCTAACGTAAATTTTCTAATTCAATCAAATCTCCACCGATCGCCATATGACAAATATCTACAAAGCTCTCTGAGGATGCCTACTCAGTTCCCTGGAGAAAGGGAAATGAAATGGCAAATGGAGGAACAGGGGAGTTAAGAAAGCATGAACGAATTTGAATTACAGGAGCTTTATAAAGGCTTTTGCAAAGACAAACCTCCCAGTATACAAACTCCAGATGCAGCCAAGGATCTACAGGGATACTTTAGAAAAATATTCTGGCAACCAGAAAATTGATTAAAACATCACCATAAACTCAATTCACAGGAACTCAAACTTCCTGACAATGGTAAGATATCCACAACAGAATTGTGAAGAGTAGCGACAGAAAATGCACCCCTGCTCCACAAGCCTGCCCTGCTCCTGCCCATTTACCAGCCCAACAGCTCCTCTGACCTGGAAGGCGACAGGACCAGCTGCTGAATATCCTAGGAGGCCAGCACAGCAACTGCAGCTTAAGGAAGTTTTCAGGTTCTGCAAATACTAGGCATGAGTCTCCCTCCAGGACTTCCGGACCACGAGGCAGCCAAGGTACAAGGAGAATGCTGAAAAGGCGGGACTTCCTGTCATTTCTGACTGGCTCCTCAGAGCCCCTCCTTCTGAACCCGCCCAATATTCAGCAGCTTCCTGCAATTCTTCTAAGCCCACCTACTTCAGGACCTTTTAATTAATTAGCTTCCCATTTCTTCACAGCATTTTTTATTGTTTTGGATTTTTGCTTGCTTGCTTACTGAATTCATTGATTGATTGGTTGGTTCTTTGTTTTTATTTTGTCTTTTTCTTAAACTTATTTAATCATGCATGAAGCCCACCCTCCCCAGCAGGAACCACTCCTCCAACTCTGTTGCAGGCTGCCTTTCACACAACTTCTCTGGACCTACTCTGCACAGCTTCCCCACAATGTTGCTGCCAGACTAGACCAGAGCTGGATGTACTAGGACACTGCACGTAAGTTCTGAGAGTTTTACAGAATCAGACTGAAGAGAGAACATGCTAGGAACAGGTAAAGACAGAATGAGCAGGAGAAAGAGAAGGAGCCAGAAGATGAGAAAGATTTCTACAGTTCATTTAAGGCCAAGTGGAACAATCCAGTGTCTGAGAGAAGAACTCAGCTTGGAGAGGAGTTTGAGCTGGAAAAACCGAGTTGAATCAGCTAGTTAAGCATTGAGAAGGAATAAGAAAGGGGGAGCTTGCCAGGCTTGGTGGCGCATGCCTTTAATCCCAGCACTTGGGAGGCAGAGGCAGATAGATTTCTGAGTTCGAGGCCAGCCTGGTCTACAGAGTGAGTTCCAGGACAGCCAGGGCTACACTGAGAAACCCTGTCTCGAAAAACCAAAAAAAAGGAGATAGAGCGACTGGGCAGGGACTGGGGACGGGGCCGAGAGAGAGCTAGCGAGGGAGGGCGTGAAGCCAGAGAGAGCCAGAGAGGAAGAAGGGCGGCCACTCTTGTGTGAGCGGCCGCAGACGGGAGTGGGGAAGCTGGGGGAGGAGGTGCAGGGAAGGAAGGACGAAGGCTGAGAGGACAGGGCGGCTAGCGGCCAGCGGAGGGGAGAAGGAGGAGCTGTGGGAGGGCAGGGGCTGAGCTCAGGGAGTGAGGGAGAGAAGCGGATGCGCCAGGGATGGGAGGGAAGGAGGGTCACGCGGGGGCGCGCGCGCACCGGGAGCGCGTTCGGAGGCGAGTGGAACTGGATCGGGTTTGCTGCCAGAGGCGTGAGCTTCGGCCGCCGTTTTACAACAGCTCCACTCGCGCCGGACACAGGGAGCAGTGAGCACACGTTCCCCGCCAGCGGACCCGGTTGGACAGGATTCCTCGGCCCCAGCCCCGCGGGGAGGGCTAGTTGCACATAGTGATTTAGATGAAAGAGCTATCGAAGCTTTAAAAGAGTTCAATGAAGAAGGCGCATTGGCAGTGCTTCAACAGTTTAAAGACAGTGATCTCTCTCATGTTCAGAACAAAAGTGCCTTTTTATGTGTTGTCATGAAGACTTACAGGCAGAGAGAAAAACAGGGGACCAAAGTAGCAGACTCTAGTAAAGGACCAGATGAGGCAAAGATTAAGGCACTTTTGGAAAGAACAGGCTACACACTTGATGTGACTACAGGTCAGAGGAAGTATGGAGGACCACCTCCAGATTCCGTTTATTCAGGTCAGCAGCCTTCTGTTGGCACTGAGATATTTGTGGGGAAGATCCCCAGAGATCTGTTTGAGGATGAGCTTCTTCCATTATTTGAGAAAGCTGGACCTATATGGGATCTTCGTTTAATGATGGATCCGCTCACTGGTCTCAACAGAGGTTATGCGTTTGTCACTTTTTGTACAAAAGAAGCAGCACAAAACTGTATAAAAACAGTTAAACTGTATAATAATCATGAAATTCGTTCCGGGAAGCACATTGGTGTCTGCATCTCAGTTGCCAACTTTTTGTGTGAGCTTTTTGTGGGCTCGATTCCTAAGAGTAAAACCAAGGAACAGATTCTTGAGGAATTTAGCAAAGTGACAGAGGGTCTCACATATGTCATTTTATACCACCAACCTGATGACAAGAAAAAAAAAACAGAGGCTTTTGCTTTCTTGAATATGAAGATCACAAAACAGCTGCCCAGGCAAGACGTAGGCTAATGAGTGGTAAAGTCAAAGTCTGGGGAAATGTTGGAACTGTTGAGTGGGCTGATCCTATTGAACATCCTGATCCTGAAGTGATGGCAAAGGTGAAAGTGCTGTTTGTACGTAACCTTGCCAACACGGTAACAGAAGAAGTTTTAGAAAAGTCGTTTAGTCAGTTTGGGAAACTGGAACGAGTAAAGAAGCTAAAAGATTGTGCTTTCATTCATTTTGATGAGAGAGATGGTGCTGTCAAGGCTATGGAAGAAATGAATGGTAAAGACTTGGAGGGAGAAAATATTGAAATTGTTTTTGCTAAGCCACCAGATCAGAAGAGGAAAGAAAGAAAAGCTCAGAGGCAAGCAGCAAAGAATCAAATGTACGATGATTACTACTATTATGGTCCACCTCATATGCCTCCCCCAACAAGAGGTCGAGGGCGTGGAGGTAGAGGTGGCTATGGATATCCTCCAGATTATTATGGATACGAAGTTTATTATGATTATTATGGTTATGGTTACCATAACTATCGTGGTGGATATGAAGATCCATACTATGGTTATGAAGATTTTCAAGTTGGAGCTAGAGGAAGGGGTGGTAGAGGAGCAAGGGGTGCTGCTCCATCCAGAGGTCGTGGGGCTGCTCCTCCCCGTGGTAGAGCCGGTTATTCACAGAGAGGAGGCCCTGGATCAGCAAGAGGCATTCGCGGTGCGAGAGGAGGTGCCCAACAATAAAGAGGCCCCAGGCAGGGAAAAGGGGTCGAGGCCGGTCCTGACCTGTTACAATGAAGACTGACTTGCTATGTGGGATTACACCAGAAGCTTGCAGAGGAGTAATGGTAAGGAAAAATCAAGAAACCTTAAATATCTCGGATGTATAGGAGCATATTCTATTGCAGAAGACCCGCCTATGAAGATCATGGAATCAAATACGGGACATTGAACTAATACTTGGACTTTGATATGAATTTCTTTAACAATTTTCTCTGCAGTGCAAGTTATTAAACTAAAGCTACTCTATTTTCCAAATGTGTTCCAAAAAATCCTTCATAACTTCTAGCATGGTATCTTAATAAAGAATAAAGTTGTTCTCTTTAAAAAAAATAAAAGAAAGAAAGAAAGAAAGAAAGAAAGAAAGAAAGAAAGAAAGAAAGAAAGAAAGAAAGAGAGAGAGGCTGGGCATGGTGGCGCATGCCTTTAATCCCAGCACTTGGGAGGCAGAGGCAGATGGATTACTGAGTTCAAGGCCAGCCTGGTCTACAAAGTGAGTTCCAGGACAGCCAGGGCTTATACAGAGAAACCCTGTCTCGAAACCCCCCCCCCAAAAAAAAAGAAAGAGAGAGAGAGAGAGAGAGAAAGGGGGAGCTTATTCAGCAGCAAATTTCAGAGGCTGAAAACACACTAGGCCTAGATAATACTGTATGGAGACTAGAAGCTTACATGACTGGGCCTAGGTTAATACATATAGGCAGGAATCCTCCCAAATTACAGTGACAGTAGGAGAATGAAACTTACTTATACAGCCCTGTGGTAAAAAGTAGACACTGCTCAGTATGAAAGCTCTCAAGGATAGAAGAGAAGAAACATACCTCAGAAATAAGGGAAGCAGACTCAAAACTAAAGCAACCAGTACAGAGAAGGTCAAAAATAATTATTCCACTCTAATGGGGATTAATGCAACACAGAACATCAATAAGAACACAGGTCAAGGACAGAAAAACATTTAGAGTGGACAGAATAGGTGATTCAGAAAGCAAGTAGACCTTCTGGAGAAAACCACCTCATATCAGACCATTCACTCTCAGCAGACATCTTACACACCCTGGTGGTAATTTCCATAGTGACAAAAACTGCGAGGGAAATTGGGGCAGGAAGCAGAGTTATCAATGTCTTACTCAGGTTTGCAACCTGCTTGCTACAATCTGAATCTGCCAGACAAGGCATGGAATTTTTTTTTTTTTTTTAAGATTTTTATTTATTTATTATATGTAAGTACACTGTAGCTGTCTTCAGACACTCCAGAAGAGGGCGCCAGATCTCGTTACGGATGGTTGTTAGCCACCATGTGGTTGCTGGGATTTGAACTCTGGACCTTTGGAAGAGCAGTCGGGTCCTCTTACCCACTCAGCCATCTCACCAGCCCCGGAAATTTTTATGATACTGGCAAGACTATCTGTGGGTAACAGGTTTTCTGTTTCAAGCTCCACAGGAAAAAAAATCCATAGATTACAGTGAAAATCTGCCTAAAAATCCGGTAAGGAAGGTCACAGGCCCTAGGAGGGAATCTACTGATGATATTTGCTTTGTGTATAAATTGCCCTTGTCACACCCATAGCCTGATGCTGCTTTCAATCTGGATAAAAGAAACTTTGATTCCAATGGGCAGCAGCAATTTCCCAGGATCAAAATTAATTAAATATTGACATCAAGTGACAGCTGACAGCACTGCCTTCCATGGTAAATCCATATCATCACATCTAATATTATTCTTTTCCAGAATCATTAAGGAAATAGAATTTGGCAAAATCAAATTCATGTCCTCTTTGTACTGGCAGGTGAGCCCCACTCCACCCCTTGTTCAATACCTCTAACATACCTGGATCCTTTGTGAGAGTCTCCTTGACCTTAACTATCCAGTGCTCTTAGTGTTGATTTACAGTTATGGAGATTTGACTGAGCATATGGAGACCTGAAAATGAGAAAATATAGTTTAGAATGAACATGGAACTGTTCATGGAACAAAAATGAAAGACGTCAATGCCCGAGAAAAGGATAAATATGAAGGAAAGAGAAGATATCATGAGAATACCTATTTTTCTCCGAGTATTCCAGTTTACCCTAAAGATGTGAGAGTCAGCCACAGTTAACACACATACAGCATCTTTTTCCAAGCAATACAGAAGAGGAAGAGGGAAGACTGGAAGAAAATTATTCTGACCCAGAATCCAGACAGTAATCCAGTAAGTAAGTGATCAAAATTATTCAAAAGATGTTGTCTAATTTTGTCTTAATCCATAGTAAAAGCCTGGTGGTGGCACGCCTTTAATCCCAGCACTTGGGAGGCAGAGGCAGGCAGATTTCTGAGTTCGAGGCCAGCCTGGTCTACAAAGTGAGTTCCAGGACAGCCAGGGCTACACAGAGAAATCCTGTCTCGAAAAAAACAAAAACCAAAAAAAAAAAAAAAAAGAAAAGAAAAGAAAAAAATCCATAGTAAATTTTCCACTTATTAAAATATCTACTCCTGAAATCATCACCGCACAGCACAATGGGCAGAACCTTGGAAAAATGAAAGGAATTCAGGAAGAATGGCTACCTGGGGTATCTGTTAACATATCAATTAAGTCATAGTTTGATAGGTGCTTTCTTGGCTGCTGGTTATCTCTAGTCCTGCCCCTCTATCCTCCAACACATCCTCAATTCCCCTTCCCACACCTGATGGCCTGGTTCAGTCTGGACCCAACCAGATATCTCTGAATGCTTTCTCCCTCACACTGAAACCTCAAAAATAACCTCACCACCAGCACAAGAACCAGGTATCTTCTTGAAGTGCTGCGGGTTGCATGTCTTAGGAAAATAATAAAGCCTCATAGGAAACTACAGTTGCCTATAAAATGCCTGTAGCATGTGACCAAAGTCTATCTCTTGGTCGCGATGTATTATTTGATAAAGCTGGCCCACATGGTGGAATTGGATTTTCTCTGGTGACACTCAGGGTTAACAGAACCTACTATATATCTTCAAGTCTGATAATCTGTCTAACACACATTCTCTATGAATGATTATTATTCACCTTACTGCATTTTCTTTTCAGGGTCTTCTTTCTTTTCTTTTCTTTTGTATTTATAACCACCTATTGAATTCAATTTTCATATCCTATGTTCTCCTCATTTCCTTAAGGAAATTTCTCATCACAAGTACCTTGCTGCAATCCTGTCTTCATGTTTTATTCAAACCTAAGGTATGACATTAATAACAAAGCATATGTAGACACATTTCTCAATGATGTATTTACATCAAACTATGCGTATACCTCTGTGTTCAGCTAACGGAGACTATAACTTTGCTTCGTTAATGTTAATATTTACAGCCATATGATGGTGCTTTATAAGGTATATTTTCTAATTCAATCAAATCTGTACTGGTCCCCATATGACAAATATCTACAAAGCTCTCTCGGGATGCCTACTAAGTTCCTTGGAGAAAGGGAAATTAAATGGCAAATGGAGGAACAGGGGAGTTAAGAAAGCATGAACGAATTTGAATCCGAGGAGCTTTATTAAGGCCTTTACAAAGACAACCCTCCCAGTATACAAAGTACAGAAAGGGCCAAGGATCTACAGGGTTGTTTTAGAAAAATATTCTGGCAACCATAAAATTAATTAAAACATCACCATAAACTCAATTCACAGTAACTCAAACTTCCTGATAATGGTAAGATATCCACAACAGAATTGTAAGGGGGGCAACAGAAAATGCACCCCTGATCCACAGGCCTGTCCCGCTCCTACCCATTTCCCAGCCCAACAGCACCTCTGATCTGGCAGGTGACAGGACCAGCTGCTGAATATCCTAGGAGGCCAGCACAGCAACTGCAGATTAAGGAAGTTTTCAGGTTCCGCACACACTAGGCACTAGTCTCCCTCCATGACTTCCTGACCACGAGGCAGCCAAGATACATTGAGAATGCTGGAATGGCGGAAATTCCAGTCACTTCCTCTGGGTTCCTCAGAGCCACTCCTTCTGGACCCGCCCAATACTCAGCAGCTTCCTGCTGTTCTTCTAAGCCCACCTCCTTCAGGACTTTTTAATTAATTAGCTTCCCAGTTCTTCAGAGCAATTTTTGTTGGTTTAGATTTTTGCCTCCTTGCTTGCTTATTTAATTCATTGACTGATTTTTTGATTGATTGATTCTTTGTTTTTATTTTGTCTTTTTCTAAAACTTATCTATTCATGCAGGAGGCCCACCCTCCCCAGCAGGAACCACTCCTCCAACTCTGTTGCAGGCTGCCTTTCACACAACTTCTCTGGACCTACTCTGCACAGCTTCCCCACAATGTTGCTGCCAGACTAGACCAGAGCTGGATGTACTAGGACACTGCACGTGAGTTCTGAGAGTTTTACAGAATCAGATTGAAGAGAGAACATGCTAGGAACAGATAAAGACAGAATGAGCAGGAGAAAGAGAAGGAGCCAGAAGATGAGAAAGATTTCTACAGTTAATTTAAGGCCAAGTGGAACAATCCAGTGTCTGAGAGAAGAACTCAGCTCGGATAGGAGTTTGAGCTGGAAAAACCGAGTTGAATCAGCTAGTTAAGCATTGAGAAGGAATAAGAAAGGGGGAGCTTGCCAGGCTTGGTGGCGCATGCCTTTAATCCCAGCACTTGGGAGGCAGAGGCAGATAGATTTCTGAGTTCGAGGCCAGCCTGGTCTACAGAGTGAGTTCCAGGACAGCCAGGGCTACACTGAGAAACCCTGTCTCGAAAAACCAAAAAAAAAAAAAAAAAAAGAAAGAAAGAGAGAGAGAGAAAGGGGGAGCTTATTCAGCAGCAAATTTCAGAGGCTGAAAACACACTAGGCCTAGATAATACTGTATGGAGACTAGAAGCTTACATGACTAGGCCTAGGTTAATAGATGTAGGCAGGAATCCTCCCAAATTACACTGACAATAGGAGAATGAAACTTACTTATACAGCCCTGTGGTAAAAAGTAGACACTGCTCAGTATGAAAGCTCTCAAGGATAGAAGAGAAGAAACATACCTCAGAAATAAGGGAAGCAGACTCAAAACTAAAGCAACCAGTACAGAGAAGGTCAAAAATAATTATTCCACTCTAATGGGGATTAATGCAACACAGAACATCAATAAGAACACAAGTCAAGGACAGGAAAACATTTAGAGTGGACAGAATAGGTGATTCAGAAAGCAAGTAGGAGCCGGGCGTGGTGGCGCACGCCTTTAATCCCAGCACTCGGGAGGCAGAGGCAGGCGGATTTCTGAGTTCGAGGCCAGCCTGGTCTACAAAGTGAGTGCCAGGACAGCCAGGGCTACACAGAGAAACCCTGTCTCGAAAAACCAAAAAAAAAAAAAGAAAGCAAGTAGACCTTCTGGAGAAAACCACCTCATATCAGACACTGTCAACAGACATCTTAGACACCCTGGTGGTACCAAAGAATCAATCAATCAAAAAATCAGTCGGGCTGGTGAGATGGCTGAGTGGGTAAGAGCACCCGACTGCTCTTCCAAAGGTCCAGAGTTCAAATCCCAGCAACCACATGGTGGCTAACAACCATCCGTAACGAGATCTGGCGCCCTCTTCTGGAGTGTCTGAAGACAGCTACAGTGTAATTACATATAATAAATAAATAAATCTTTTTTAAAAAAAAAATCAGTCAATGAATTAAATAAGCAAACAAGGAGGCAAAAATCCAAACCAACAAAAATTGCTCTGAAGAACTGGGAAGCTAATTAATTAAAAAGTCCTGAAGGAGGTGGGCTTAGAACAGCAGGAAACTGCTGACTATTGGGCTGGTCCAGAAGGAGTAGCTCTGAGGAACCCAGAGGAAGTGACTGGAATTTCCGCCATTCCAGCATTCTCAATGTATCTTGGCTGCCTCGTGGTCAGGAAGTCATGGAGGGAGACTAGTGCCTAGTGTGTGAGGAACCTGAAATTGCACTAAAAAGAAAAAAATGAGACTTTGACAATTAGTTGGAATGGAGCCACCTGAAATAGTGGTACCTTTTACTATTGCAGTGATTGCCTCCTTAGGGGTACAAGGTGAATCTTGGTAAGGAACATGCAGTAACTTCTTGGAGAGATTAACAACAGATACCATAAAAGCAAATGATTTCATTTCATAAAAAGAACTACTTGGATTCTCCCTCATAAAATAAAGGAAATTCCATTATCTGGAGCCCCTACAAGTTACGTTGAGGCTAATAAATCAGGAAAGGCAGGATATAAATCAGAAGATGTAGGTCACTGAATGTCCTTATAAATCCGCTCAAATATCTGAATTATGTGCAATAGTCATGGTGTTGTCAGATTCTCAAGAGTCTCTTAATATAGTAACTGATTCTCAATATGCAGAAAGGGTTGTTTTTCCAATATAGACTGTTGATCTTATTCAGGATGAATCTGAATTGACTTCACTATTTCTTCAGCTACCACAATTGATAAGAAATAGGAGTCATTCACTATATAAAACACACATAAGATTGCATACGGGGCTGGCGAGATGGCTCAACGGGTAAGAGCACTGAATGCTCTTCTTAAGGTCCAGAGTTCAAATCCCAGAAACCACATGGTGGCTCACAACCAACCGTAATGAGATCTGATGCCCTCTTCTGGTGTGTCTGAAGACAGCTACAGTGAACTTACATATAATAAATAAATAAATCTTTAAAAAAAAAAAAAAGATTGCATACAGGTTTGCCAGGCCCTCTGGCACAAGGTAATAATGAAATGACCAGCTATTGATAGAAAGAATAAAAGAGGCTTTAGAATTCCATAAAAAAATCATGTTAACAGCAAAGTCCTAAAGAAAGAGCCAAGGGAAATGTCCTACTTGCTCATTATACAATCAAATTCAATTACCTTCAGGAACTAACCGTAAGGGTACGAAAAGAAATGTCATTTGCCAAATGGATGTATTCCATTTTACAAAGTTTGGTAAACTGAAATGTGTGCATCATACTATAGACACTTATTAAGGATTTCAATGGGAAACTTCCTAAGCATCAGAAAAGGCTGATTCTGTAACTACCCATTTGTTAGATGTTATGGCCATTCTGGGAATACCCATACAAATCAAAACACACAATGGTCCAGCACATATCTCTAGTATGATGAAGCAGCTCTTTAAAATGTTATTATATATAAAATACATAACAAGAATATTGTATAACCCTACATGACAATCGATTGTGGAGATGTCTAAAAAAACTCTAAAGGGGATACTTAACAGGCAAAAGGGGGCAACAAAAATCCCCAAAATTGATTGTACAATGCTTTATTAACTTTAAAATTTTTAAATGCTAATGAAGAAACAGATGCTGAAAGATATTCGATTGTGGAAAGAACTACTAAGCTAAACCAGCCTGTTTATATTAAGGATATTATGAAATCAGAATGGAAAATAACAAATGTGTTATACTAGTGGAGGGGTTATGCTTATATTTCCACAGGAAAAGAAAAGCTATGGGTTCCTTACAAGTTGATAAAAATGAGACATGACAAAGGAAGACCTCCTGAATACCTCGGCTATGGAGAAAGAAAGGGAGACTAACACAATCAACAAGCTAGGTGCTATATACATGGTGATGTTTATGTCTCTGTATATAGAGACAGCTCTGGAACTGGCTTTGACTAAAATGTCTATACACACCCAATAACCCTTATTGGGTACAAAATTCTCATGACTTTTTACATACCATCCTTTGAGATGGCATGAATGGAAATGTATATTGTAGTTTTACTATGTGATCAAACTAATCTCTGAAGAAAGGCAGTTGTCTTCCTTTATTGATCTTAACTAATCAGTCTGTGCACCCTGCATGCTCCATATGAACGTCTTTCCAGAATTATATGTTGCTTGTAAGTTTTGTATAGTGCAGGATGAAAAAAGAGAAAGACAGCACTGATAAGATTCACACTCCAGGATGTTGAGATTAGGCGACCTTCCATTCTGTCTCCTTGTTTGATTCTACCTCAAGTACATGGAACCTGTTTCTTCTAAATAGTTGTTTCCAAAACTTTTCAAGAATATCTAGATCACCTATTCAGCCTTTCAGACTGCCATAGTCAAGATTTCATCTAAGCAATGAACTTTCTCAGCACATAATGCCTGGAAGGCAAATGACACTAGCTAGTCCTCCTTTGACCATACCAATTTTCCTGTTTTGTCCCTTCAGCCCACAGAAGGGATTTTTTCACCTCAATTCAGCTATAAGCAGACAAAAGAAAATCATCGTATCAGTATCTTATGTTGTGGTTGATGGTTCTGGTTATTTTATGAATCATAGATATGTTATCATTTTAAGGAATATTTTACAAATATTGTAGATTTAGACAGGGAGGGAGCTAGAGAGCTTAGACTCAGGGACTTCTACCTTTCCTTTCCCCTTCTCTATCTTTCCTTCTTTGTAAATAAAAGTGGTAGGGAAGATAAAGATGGGATATAGTAATATAGAAATTAGATTACTAGACAAATAAGAATAGGTTGTCAACTTTACTCTTAAAAAATTGCATGGCCATATCTTACAGTGATAGAAATCTTTATAATTGATGTAGTATTGAATTTATAATTTCTACAGAATTTATTTCAATACAGTTAAGTTTTCAATGGTATGAAATTCATAGATTAATGTAAAAATTGGGAGTAATATTATTGTTATTAGATAGGATTTGTACCCATGCAACACGTTTAAGAATACAAAGCTTAGACTGGGTCCTTCTATGTCTGCTATTACTAAACATTTTTAGATGATTGAGAATACAAGTTAAGGGTCAGGTAACAGAATCATAGTCCTGAGTTAATTATAAAGGGATTTTTTTTGAGATAGTTCAATCAGAAATGGTTGAGAGTAGTCAAGCTAAACAGTTCAGATATACTTTGCATAGATAAATAGTTTTCAAGTCATCAGAATCCCACAGAATACGACAATAAGGCAATTTCATTTTAAAATATCATTTGACTAGAGACATGTCTGCTCCTGACAACATCCCATTCTTTGTATAAACATGAAATGCACAACTGTGGAGTTGCTCCAGTTGTGGTGAGATAGCCACCAGAGAAGAATTGCCTCACTTCATCTACAGACAGAAGTCCCATCCGGGAAAAGGACATACTATGTTGAAGAGCAACTAATAAATCTGCCAAGACAGGATAAGCAGTCCTTCAAAATTCTGCTTTACAAAGTTCTGACAGATGATCCTGGCCAGAAGGCTGAAGACTGATGCTCCACCATTTTGAGGAATGAGGGACTGTCCAGGTTGTCAACTGTGTCCACAGTTTGGTTGGGTTTTGGAAGCTATGTTTTATGCTTCCTATATTTTCAGGTAATATTTAGGACATGCTTGGATTTCTTTCTTACAGGTGCTGAAGACTTGTTGTACACTCATAGCTAACTCAAGATGTTTAGCATTGACTGACATGATATATATTTGAGAGGATGGTTTTCAGATACAAGTTAAAACCAGGAAATAATTCAGGTATAGAATTGTAAGCCTTTTAAGTTAGGATAGATGGTAGAGCTTTATCTAAATGGAGAAGATGGATGGTCTGGGTGTTTAGGGTACTTTTACTTTTAAAATTTCATAATTAAAGAGTTGTGCTCAATTTATGTGTGAGAGAAAAGATCCTTTTAGTTGAACAAAAGGGATTGAACACAATGTGGATTGCCCTGGTGCTATTTTTACTTTAATGCTTATTCTGCTTCCTCAAGAGGGGCTGCCCCAATGAACAGTAGAATATACTCATGTAATTTCATGTTAACCTTCACTCCATTTGAATTGATTGCATAAAGGCCAGAGTTTGTGATTGGGCAATAGAAGGGGAATGTGGGGCTGGAGATTTTAGAGAGGGAAAGACAGAAAAAGAAGGGGCAGACAAGGAGATGAAGGAGGCAGGGGAAGTTAGAGGAAGAAAGGGTGGAAGAAAGATGGAGAAGAACACATGGACCTGAGAAGCCACAGATAGCAAGGGGTCTAAAAGCTGGAGAATACAATAGTGTAGTGGAATATCTGCCCAAGTCATGCAGGTTTTAAATATTGTAACTGAGTTCTGTGTTATTTGCTGGGCTATTGGTGTTGGAGTTTTACTGAAACAAGTCCTTAGTACCATCTCCGGAATGGTCAGTCCTAATGGGGAGATGCCAGGAGGAATGAAAATAAAACAGAATGTATGAGACAAATGACATTAAGAAATAAAAAAGAGGGCTCCATACTTGATGCCCCAGTGATGTAGCATGCTAGTAGTATGAGGTAGGAGTGGGTGGATCGGTGGGTGAGCACTCTCAGATGCAAAGGCTAGGGTTTATGTAGTGTAGAATTCATGGAATGGGGTCTAAGAAGAGGGGCCAATATTTGGAATGTAAATACATGAAATAGTTAATTAATAAAATGAA
The DNA here is from genome assembly GCF_978045245.1 of Mus caroli. Lineage (NCBI taxonomy): Eukaryota > Metazoa > Chordata > Mammalia > Rodentia > Muridae > Mus > Mus caroli. Next base: position 9,042,209 of record NW_028227261.1, on the reverse strand, counting down.
TGAAAGCAAAAAAAAAAAAAAAACAGTAGCGAAAAAGAAACAAAGAACAACAGAAAGAATCAAGGAAACCACGAGCTGGTTCTTTGGAAAAAAAAAAAAAAATCAACAACTTACACAAACCCTTAGCCAAACTAACTAAAAGTCAGAGAGACAGTATCCAATTTAAGACAATTGGAAATTGAAAAACAGACATAACTATGGACAGTGAGGAAGTTCAAAAAATAATTATGTCTTTCTTGAAAAACCTATATTCCACAAAATTGGGAAGGAAATGGATGACTTTCTAGACATATAACAATTACCAAAGCTTAATCAAGAAAAGGTAAAATACCTGAATTAACTTATAACCCCTAATGCAATAGAAGAAGTCATAAATAGTCTCCGAACCAAAAGAGAAATGTCCTGGGCTAGATGATTTTAGTGCACAATTATAACCGACTGTCAAAGAAGAACTAATACCAATATTTCCAGGAATGCAGGGGTGGATCAATATATAAAAATCCACAGGGCTCGAGAGATAGCTCAGAGGGTTAAGAGAACTGACTGCTCTACCAGAGATCCTCAGTTCAATTCCCAGGAAACAATGGGTCATAACCATCTATAATGTGATCTGGCACCCTCTTGTGGTATGCAGGCATATATGCAGACAGAAAACTATACACAATAAATAAGTTAATCTTTTTAGAAAATATACCAACATAATTGTATTACTCATGGTTTTCTGTAGTCACAGAACTTATGGAATATCTCTATATATCAAGAGAGTTTATACTAATAACTTGCAGTCTACAGTCCAACAAGCCCTACAATGGAAATCAGTGAACAAGAAGTACAAGAATTTAGCGCAGTCCCATGATGCTATATGTCTTGCCTGGTCTTCTGAATAACCAGGATTCCTGAAGAAGTAAGTTCCAACAGATGTGCTGGCAAGTAAGTGCAAGCAGGTGAAGAAGAGTGAGACATCCTTCTTTCATCAGCTTCATGCAGGCCTCCAGCAGAAGGTATGCTCTACATTAATGGTGTATACAACCATGACTTGCTTTGTAATTTAATCTGTGCCAGGTTGGCCTTGATCTCAGAGTTCTCCTTGCCTTAATCTCCTGAAATTAAAGACATATAAAATGTTATCTAAGCCTAACCATCTCATGGCCTCTATGGCCTCAAAGTCCAAATAAAAGTGTTTTCATCCCATTTCACGATGGAAGGCAGAAGCCTGTTTTTTAAAGCCACAGATCTTGATCACAGGTATTCCCTCTATTTATCGATGGTAGTGCATTCCAGGTTGAGTCAAGTTGACAACCAGGATAAGCAATCACAATAATGCATCATAGGAAAAAAAAAAGTGAAAGAAAAACACCACATAAATATCTCACCAGACGCCAAAAATGTGTCTGGAAAATTCAACACCCCTTTATGATAAGTTTGGAGAGACAGAACGCAACAGGTATACCTAGACAAAATATAGGCAATGTTTAGCAATCTAATACCCAAAATCAAACTAAATAGAGAGAAATTTCAAGCATTTCTATTAAAATCAGGGACAAGAAAAGGCTGTCCACTCTCCCCTCATCTCTTCAGTAGAGTACTAGAAATATTAGCTCAAGCAATAAAGCAGCTTAAGAGATCAAGGGGATACAATTTGGAAAAGAAGAAATTCAGATGATATGATAGCGTATATAAGTGAGCCAAAAAATTCTACCAGAAAATTACAGTTGATAAACATTTTAGCGAAGTGTCTGCATACACAATTAACTTAAAGAAAGCCTTAGCCCTCCTATTCACAATTGATGAAAAGGGTTGAAAAAGAAGTTATGGAAACAGAACCCTCCACTTTAGCCACAAACAAAAGAAAATATCTTCAGTTACCTCTAAACAAGCAAGTGAAAACCTGTATGAGAAGAACTTAAAGTATCTTAAGAAAGAAACAGGAGCCGGGCGTGGTGGCGCACACCTTTAATCCCAGCACTCGGGAGGCAGAGGCAGAGGCAGGCGGATTTCTGAGTTCAAGGCCAGCCTGGTCTACAAAGTGAGTGCCAGGACAGCCAGGGCTACAACAGAGAAACCCTGTCTCGAAAAACCAAAAAAAAAAAAAAAAAAAAAAAAAGAAACAGGAAGATATCAGAACGTGGAAAGATCTCCTTGTTCATGTATCAATAGGATTAACATAATGAATATGTCCATCTTACCAAAAAGCAATCTAGACATTCAGTACAATTCTCATCAAAATTTTAGCACAAATCTTCACATATCTTGAAAGAAATATTCTCAAAGTTGTATGGCACAACAAAGAAAACAAAAACAAAAACAAAACAAAACAAAAAAACCCCACAGGATAGATAAAATATTCTTGAAGAACAAAAAAGAAATTCTGGAGCTTTCAATTTCTGTAACTTAAAGCTGTATGGCAGAAAAATAGTAATAAAATTTGTATGGTACTGGTATAGAAATAAGTAGGTGGATTAGTGGAATTCAATAGGAGACCCAAAAATAGATCCACACACCTACGGACACTTAAATTTTGGCAAAGAAGCTAAAACTATACAACGGAAAAGGGAGAACATCTTCTATGAATGATGCTGGTCTACCTGGATGTCAGCAAGTAGAAAAAAGCATATAGATCCGTATTTATCACTCTGCATAATACTCAAGTCCAAGTGAAGCAAAGACCTCATTATAAATCCAGAAATACTTAATCTAATGGAACAAAAAGGGGAGAATAGCTTTGAACTTGTTGGATCAGGAAACAACTTCCTAAACTGAATGGTTGAGAAGCACCTGAAAAAATGTTCAACATCCTTAATCCTCAGGCAAATGCAAATCAAAACAACCCTGAGACTCCACCTCACACCAGTCAGAATGGCTAAGATCAAAAATTCAGGTGAAAGCAGATGCTGGCAAGAATGTAGAGAAAGAGGAACACTCCTCCATTGACGGTGAAATTGCAAGTTTGTACAACCACTCTGGAAATTAGTCTGGTGGTTCCTCAGAAAATTGTACACAGTACTACCAGAAGATCCAGCAATACCTCTCCTGGGCATATACCCACAAGATAGTCCAACTGGTAAAGAGGACCCATGTTCCACTATGTTCATAGCAGCCTATGACATGTTCCACTATGTTTAATAGCCATAAGCTGAAAGGACCCAGATGTCCCTCAACAGAGGAATGGATACAGAAAATGTGGTACATTTACAAGATGGAGTGCTACTCACCTATTAAAAACAATGAATTTATGAAATTCTTAGGTAAATGGATGTATCAGAAAGATATCATCCTGGGTGAGGTAACCCCATCACAAAAGAACTCACTTGAGGTGCTGGTGAGATGGCTTAGTGGGTAAGAGCACTGACTGCTCTTCGGAAGGTCCTGAGTTCAAATCCCAGCAACCACATGGTGGCTCACAACCATTTGTAATGAGATCTGACGCCCTCTTCTGGTATGTCTGAAGACAACAACAGTGTACTTAATTATAATAATTAAATCTCTTTTTTAAAAAGTTATTGCCGGACGTGGTGGCGCACACCTTTAATCCCAGCACTCGGGAGGCAGAGGCAGGTGGATTTCTGAGTTCGAGGCCAGCCTGGTCTACAAAGTGAGTGCCAGGACAGCCAGGGCTACACAGAGAAACCCTGTCTCAACCCCCCACCCCCCAAAAAAAAGTTATTAAACTATCTCAAGATGATTTTTTTTTTTTTTTTTTTTTTTTTGGTTTTTCGAGACAGGGTTTCTCTGTATAGCCCTGGCTGTCCTGGAGCTCACTTTGTAGACCAGGCTGGCCTCGAACTCAGAAATCCGCCTGCCGCTGCCTCCCGAGTGCTGGGATTAAAGGCGTGCGCCACCACGCCCGGCTCAAGATGATTTAAAAAAAAAACAACAACTCACTTGATATGCACTCACTGATAAGTCAATATTAGCCCAGAAACTTAGAATACCCAAGATACAATTTGCAAAACACAAGAAAATCAAGAAAAAGAAAGACTAACACGTGGATACTTCATTCCTTCTTAGAATAAGAAAGAAAATACCCGTGGAAGGAGTTAAAGAGAAAGAGTTTGGAGCTGAGACAAAAGGATGGACCATTCAGAGATTGCCCCATCTGGGGATCCATCCCATAATCAGCCACCAAACAAAGACACTATTGCATATGCCAGCAAGATTTTGCTGAAAGAACCCTGATATAGCTGTCTCTTGTGAGGCTATGGCAGTGCCTGGCAAATACAGAAGTGCTTGCTCACAGTCATCTATTGGATGGAACACAGGGCCCCCCATGGAGGAGGTAGAGAAAGTACCCAAGGAGCTGAAGGGGTCTGCAACCCTATAGGTGGAACAACAACATGAACTAACCAGTAACCCCAGAGCTTGTGCCTCTAGCTGCATATGTAGCAGAAGATGGCCTAGTCGGCCATCATTGGGAATCGAGGCACCTTGATTGGTCTTGCAAACTTTATATGCCCCAGTACAGGGAAATACCAGGGCCAAGAACACCAGGGAATGGGTGAGTAGGGGAGAAGGGGGGCGGGAGGGTATAAGGGACTTTCGGGATTGCATTTGAAATGTAAATGAAGAAAATATCTAATAAAAATTGAAAAAGAAAAGAATGCAGACAGTTGATCTTCTCCAACAAGAGGTCTCTGAAAAAGACCCTGAGTGCAGGGTCTAAGCATTCCCACATCTGCAAGAAGTCCACATTGCAGAACTCAACAAAACATGAATGTGCATAGGCAGAGTGCTTTTCATGAACTAAGGAGCAATTTTTCTCATGTAAGTGAGCAATCAAAATTATTTTAAAATGCTATCTAATTCTGTCTTAACCTACAGGAAGTTGTCTACATGTAAAAATATTTTAGCCTGATATCATTCTCTCAAAGCATGCTGGGCTGAACTTTGGAAGTATTCAAAGAAATTCAGGAAGAAAAGCTATCTGGGGTGCCTGTTCACATATCAATGCAGACATTGTTGCCGAGGTGCTTTCTTGGCTCCTGATTCTCCTTTGGCCAGCCCCTCTATCCTCCTTTCTTATTGTCAATACCCCTCACTCACATACCATGGCCTGGTTCAGTCTGGATCCAACCAGAGAACTTAGACTGCTTTCTCCCTCAGACTGAAATGCCAAAAATTAACCTCTAAGCACCACCAGCCTAAGAAACAGGAAAGTTCTTGGAATGCTGCATATTGCAAGTCTTAGGAAAATAATAAAGCCTTGAAAAAGTAAAACGGAAAAACAAAATTCTAGGCCTTTAGGCCCAGGCTTGGGAATGTGACCTTTGTGACTCAATGCTCCAAGGTATGCTAATCATAAAACAGATAGCGACATTCCTCCACCCACCCACTTCCTGGGTTCAAAGAGTGTTCATTCGAAGAATGTGCTATTGTTAGGGGCTCTTAGAAACTGTCTTAAAAGTTAACCTGAACAATTACCAGGTATTCCTTGTGACACTTGTGACTTTGCACTTCCTTTTGACTCTTAACTAGTATCTTTGGTATCTTCCAACAACGCCCTCCCCACTTCCTTGAGTTGTGGTTTCTTCCTTTAAATACCCCCTTATCCAGCTACTCGGGGTGCCACAGTCCTCTACCCCTGCGTGGCGTATGACTGTGAACCCGAGAGAGCTCTTGAATAAAAATCCTCTTGCAGTTTGCAGCAAGACCATTTCTTGTGGGTGATTTTGGGGTGTCGCCTCTCCTGAGTCAGAATGTGGGGGAGTCCTCACGTTGTGGGCCTTTCAGCCTCATAGGAAATTACAACGCCCTATACAACCCCCTGTAGCCTGTGATGAAAGTCCATATCTTAGTCACAATATAAATATTAATGAAGTTTGTCACATGGTGGAATTGGTTTTGCTCTGGTGATACTCTGGGTTAACAGAACATACAATATATGTTCTTCTCAGTCATAATTTGCAGCAATCTTGTTTTCATTTTCATTCAAACCTAAGATGTAACATTAATATCTAAATCTGTGAAGACATATTCTGAATGGTGTATTTACATCAAGGCCTGCGTATACCTCAGTGTAAAATTAATGGAGAGTGTAACTTTATTCAGTAAATGTTAATATTTACAGTCATATGATGGTACTTTATAACCTACATGTTCTAATTCAATCAAATCTGCAATGGTCCCTCATATGACTAATATCTAAAAAGCTCTCTTGGGATGCCTATTCAGTCCCCTGGAGAAAAGGAAATGAAATAGCAAAAGGAGAAACAGGGGAGTTAAGAAAGATGGGAGAATTTGAGTTCAAGGAGCTTTATTAAGGCTTTAGCAAAGAGAACTCCTGTGTACAAAATACAGATACTGCCAAGGATCTAAGAGGTTATTTTAGAAAAATATTCTGGAAATTATAAAATTAATTAAAACATCACCCAAAACCCCAGGTTCATAGTATCTCAAACTTCCCAAAAATGGTAAGATATCCTCAACAGAATTGTGAGAGTAGTAGCAGAAAATGCACCCCTGACCACACCCCTGTTCTGCTTCTGCCCATTTCCCAGCCCAACAGCTGCTCTGACCTTGAAGTTGAAAGGACCAGCTGCTGAATGTTCTGTGAGTAAGGCACAGCAACTGCAGCTTAAGGAGGTACCACAAATACTCCAGACTACTCTTCCACTACCACTTCCTGACCATGATGCAGCTGAGATACATTGTCTTTTATATATGAAGGACAAACCCCCTTTAAAAAAACTGTATAAGGGGCTGGTGAGATGGCTCAGTGGGTAAGAGCACCCAACTGCTCTTCCGAAGGTCCAGAGTTCAAATCCCAGCAACCACATGGTGGCTCACAACCATCCGTAACGAGATCTGGTGCCCTCTTCTGGAGTGTCTGAAGACAGCTACAGTGTACTTACATATAATAAATAAATAAACCTTTAAAAAAAAAACAAAAAAATTTATAACAGGTATTTTACAACTTTAGCCCCACCTTTCAGAATTACAAGCCTTGCTTCAATTTAGAAATTGCCTTTCCTCTAATGGACATGTTCAAGTTCATTCTATGCTTCTTGGTCACATACATGAAGGTAAGGATTAGTTTAATTTTTTAACAACAGCTTGTTGCTTTTCCTATGAAGGTAACTTAGCAAGATCTTACATTACAAATCACCATTGCACTCAGAAAACTGCTCCTGCATTCCTGCAAATCTGTTAACTCAGCTTGGGTAGTTAACCCCTGATGAACCTATATCCCTGTGATTTAAAACAGACAAATGTTACACATGTCCTGTCTTTGGAAAGTTTGCTTTTATTCCTGTATGGATGTACACTGAATTCTCATTGTTATTTATGTCTTTGCCTAACCTGGGGAAACTTTCAAAGATATGATACAGTATTTGTTTTATTAGTTTATAATGCCAAGGGCTCAAATCAGAAAATACCATTGTTTAAACTTAAAAGGTGTATTAAAATTGGTGTTCGACTCTTAGTTTCTCATATTCCACTGACATCCCCTATAATTCACAGGAACAGACTATTGTAGAATGAGCTCATCAAACCTTAACAGATATAGACATCAAATTACAAAATAAAATTATAATTATTGATCTCCTTATAATACTTTATATAACAATAAATGAGTACATTTTTTAAATTATTCAAGCCCCTAATATAATAAAGACCTACTAACTGGATAATAAAAATGACTGGATATTTTTCTGGGAGAAGCTCTGTTCATATACTTACAGGACTCTGCAAAGAATTTGTGTGTACATGAGGAAAAACCAGTCCCCAAGGAGATTATTAAATAGAAATATAGGCTGGGCAATGGTGACACACGCCTTTAATCCCAGCACTTGGGAGGCAGAGGTAGGCGGATTTCTGAGTTCAAGGCATGCCTGTTCTACAGAGTGAATTCCACGACAGCCAGGGCTATACAGAGACACCTTGTCTTGAAAAATCAAAAACCAAAAAAAGGAAAATAGAAATAAAAATATGAGGAGGAAAAACGTCTCACATGCTTGCCCAATTTTATATCCATCCATCTAGGATGCACTCGCCTTGCAGAGCCATGGCTGAGATACTGTGTGTTAGGGCTCCATCCAGTCAGATGAGCTCATTTTTCCCTCCCACCCTCAGTGTGGCAAAGGGGTACAGCCTCCAGACTGAGTGTCTACTGGCTTCATCTCTCTCCTGATTTGAGTCTGGCCCAAGTAGAACTCACAGGGAGTCCAACCTGTGCAACAAAGCAGGTTCTGAGTGTCCTCTCTAACCTCTGGGCTAATTGTCCCCCTTTTTTTGTGTCTACACAGCTTCCTTCCTCTGTGGTGGCTAGCAGGTAGCCATAGGCTCCTGGTCCAATTGCTCATGCAATGGCTGACACCACAGATCGCCTGCAAAGGCGTCTGCTCTGTGATTGATGGGGTTGCTCTGATTCTCGGTCTCAGAGAGCACCTCTGAATAATAAGTTGGCAACATCATTCTCTTTCTGCTTCCTTATTTCTGACTCATTGGCTCCTTGTCAGTCATCCATCTCTTTTGAGTTGAAAGGAGAACAGAGAAACATGAGGAAGAGGAAGAGGAGGTGGAGGAGGAGGAGAAGGCTGTAATCCAGGAGCAGGGACCCTGAGTACCACCTTCTCATTTTCCAGAGAGGGAGTTAGAGTAGCTGTCACCAGCATTTCCAGTCTGGGGACACTAAGGTGGAGAGCATCTCTACAAGCAGGTCAGATTTGCAAATGGAACCAGACCTCTTGCTCTGGAACCATAGTGACTGTAAGAGGTCACCGAGGTGTGGGAGGTGAAGGTGTGCGTGGTAGAAACATGGGATATACAGGAGTGGAAGTTGTGGGAGGTTTTGATGTTGGAGGTGTAGGTATGGGAGCTGTGGGAAGTAGAGGTGTGTTCTTTCTGGGGTAGCTGAAATTGCATCTTAAAGGGCAGCTACCTACTCTGTCATGTAATACTGTCTTGTCTGGATAAAGAAACTTTGATGGGGGCTGGTGAGATGGCTCAGTGGGTAAGAGCACGCGACTGCTCTTCCGAAGGTCCAGAGTTCAAATCCCAGCAACCACATGGTGGCTCACAACCATCCACAACGAGATCTGACTTCCTCTTCTGGAGTGTCTGAAGACAGCTACAGTGTACTTATATATAATAAATAAATAAATCTTTAAAAAAAAAAAAAAAGAAACTTTGATTACAATGGGCAACAGCAATTTCCTAGCATCAAAATTAATTAAATATTGACATCAAGTGACGACTGACAGCACTGCCAACCATGGGAAATCCATATCATCACATCTAATATTATTCTTTTCCAGAATCAATAAGGAAATAGAATCTGGAAAAATCAAATTCATATCCTCTTTCTACTAACAGGTGATCCCCACTCTACCCCTTGTTCAATACCTCTAACATACCTGGATCCTTTGTGAGAGTCTCCTTGACCTTAACCATCCAGTGCTCTTAGTGTTGATTTACAGTTATGCACATTTGGCTGAGCATATGAATACCTGAAAATGGGAAAATATTATTCAGAATGAACCTGCAACGTTTCTTGGAACACAAATGAGAGATATCAATACCTGATAAAAGGATAAACATGAGGGAAAGAGGAGAAATTATGAAAATGTCTCTTTTTCTCTGAGTATTTCAGTTTACCCTAGAGATGTGCAAGTCAGTCACACAGTTAACACACATGCAGAGTCCTTTTCCAAGTAACAAAGAAGAAAAGCAGGGAAGAATGGAAGAAAATTATTCTGATCCACACAATCCAGACAGTTGGACTTCACCAACAAGAGGTCTGTGAAAAAAAGCCCTGAGTGCAGGGTCTAAGCATTCCCACACCTGCAAGTCCACAGTGCAGAACTCATCAGACCATGAGTGTGCGTGGGCTTTTCATGAATCAAGGAGTCATTTTTCTTATGTAAGTGAGCAATCATAATTACTCAAAAGGTGCTGTCTAATTTTGTTTTACACCGTAGTAAGTTTTCTACTTATTAAAATACCTGAAATCATTCTCTCACAGCATGCTGGTCTGAACCTTGGAAGGATTCAAAGAAATTCAGGAGGAATGGCTGACTGGGGTGCCTGTTAACATATCAATGAAGTCAGAGTTGGGTAGGTGTTTTCTTGGCTCCTGGTTATCTCTTGGCCTGCCCCTCTATCCTCCATCTCACCCTCAATTCCCCTCCCCCACCTGATGGCCTTGTTCAGTTTGGAACCAGCCAGATATCTCTGAATGCTTTCTCCCTTAGACTGAAATGCCAAAAATTAACCCAACCACCAGCACAAGAACCAGGTATCTTCTTGCATTACTGCAGGTTGCATGTCTTAGGAAAATAATAAAGCCTCATAGGAAACTACAGTGGCCTATAAAATGCCTGTAGCATGTGACCAAATCCATCTCTTGGTCAGGATGTATTATTTTATAAAACTTGCCCACATGGTACAAATTAGTTTTTCTCTGCGGACACTCAGGGTTGACAGAACCTACTATGTATCTTCTCCTCAGCTGTACCTTGCTGCAATCCTGTCTTCATGTTTTATTCAAACCTAAGGTGTAACATTAATAACTAAGCCTATGAAGACACATTTCTCAATGCTGTATTTACATCAAAGACTACATATACCTCAGTGTTAAACTAATGGAGACTATAACTTTGCTAGGTTAATATTAATATTTACAGCCACATGATGGTTAAAAAGTGAAACATAAAAACAAAAACTAGGCCTTTAGGCCCAGGCTTAAGAATAAGGCCTTTGTGACTCAATGCCCCCAAGGTATGCTAATCATTAAACAGATAGTGACATTCCTCCACCCACCTGCTTCCTGGGTGTTCATACAAAGAAAGTCACAGTGACCCACCCTGACCACTCCTGGAACCCACTATGCAAACGTGCTATTGTTACTGATGCTCATAGACAGCAGTCTTGACTTTCCATTTAACTGGTATTTTTGGTATTTTCCAACAATACCCTCCCCACACCCTTGACTTATGGTTCCTTCCTTTAAATACCCCCTTACCCAGCTACTCTACACACCACAGTCCTCTAGCCCTGCATGGTGTATGACTGTGGGCCTGAGAGCTCTCTTGAAATAAAAGTCCTCTTGCAATTTGCATCAAAACCGTTTCTCATTTGGGGTGTCGCCTCTCCTGAGTGAGAACGTGGAAGAGTCCTCCCGTTTGGGATCTTTCAAAGGTACTTTATAATGAATATTTTCTAATTCAATCAAATCTGCACTGGTCCCCATATGACCAATATCTACAATGGTCTCTCAGGATACCTATCCAGTTCCCTGGAGAAAGGGAAATGAAATGGCAAATGGAGGAACAGGGGAGTTTAGAAATCATGAATGAGCCGGGCGTGGTGGCGCACGCCTTTAATCCCAGCACTCGGGAGGCAGAGGCAGGCGGATTTCTGAGTTCGAGGCCAGCCTGGTCTACAAAGTGAGTGCCAGGACAGCCAGGGCTACACAGAGAAACCCTGTCTCGAAAAACCAAAAAAAAAAAAAAAAAAAAAAAAAAAAAAAAAATCATGAATGAATTTGAATTCGAAGAGCTTTATTAAGGCTTTTGCAAAGACAGCCATCCCAGTACACAAACTCCAGAGACGGCCAAGGATCTACGGGGTTATTTAAAAAAAAAAAAAAAGAAAAAGAAAAAGAAAAAAAAAAGAGAAAAAAAGATTCTGACAACCATAAAATTAATTTAAACATCACCATGAAACCAAGTCATAGAATCTCAAAATTCCTGATAACGGTAAGATACCACAACAAAATTTTGAGAGTGGAGTCTGAAAATGCACCCCTGCTCCACAAGCCTGCCCTACTCCTGCTCATTTCCCAGTAGGACAGCTCCTCTGACCTGGAAGGTGACAGGACCAGCAGATGAATGTCCTAGGAGGCCAGCACAGCAACTGCGCTTAAGGAAGTTTTCAGGTTCCTCAAACACTGAATTGTGAGAATGTCGACAGAAAATGCACCCCTGCTCCACACGCCTGCCCATTAACCAGTACAACAGCTCCTCTGACCTGGAAGGTGACAGGACCAGCTGCTCAATGTTCTAGGAGGCCAACGTAACCACTGCTGCATAAGAAAGTTTTCAGGTTCCGCAAATACTAGGCACTAGTTTCCTCCATGACTTCCTGACCACGAGGCAGCCTAGATCCAAGGAGAATGATGAAACCGCGGAATTTCCCTTCACTTCTGTCTAGCCCCGCCTTCTGGACCCGCCCAATATTCAGCAGCTTCCTGCAGTTCTTCTAAGCCCGCCTACTTCGGCACCTTTTAATTAGTTAGCTTCCCAATTCTTCACAGCAATGTGAAGGTTTGGATTTTTGCTTGCTTGCTTGCCTCCTTGCTTGCTTGCTTGCTTGCTTGCTTGCTTGCTTGCTTGCTTGCTTGTTCCTCTGCTTTTAATTTGTCTTTTTCTGAAACTCATCTAATCATGCAGGAATCACACATTTCCCATCAGAAACCACTCCTCCAACTCTGTTGCAAGCTGCCTTCCACAAAACTTCCCAGGACCTACTCTGCACAGCTTCCCCACTAGGTTGCTGCCAGACTAGACCAGAACTGGATGTAGTAAGACACTGCACCTGGGTTATTAACCCTTCAGATACAATGGATCCTGTCTAACTTCTCATATTGTGAGTCCAGTCCTCTGGGCTAAAAATGCACACAATTAAGCAATCCCTCTGAATTCTGATGCTTAGAACAGATACCCAAAACAAACAGAAACTTAGATAAAATGTCCTTGGCTCAAACCGCAAACCATATAGGTATCCTATAAGGAGCACAATTTATGTGATATCCAAGACAAAGAATTGAAAACCCACAGTCATGATCAAGGACATTAAAGTTTGTAAACCATGTAAATCCACTCAGACAGGAACAAAATAAATCATGGGCAAGAAAATAATACCAGATGCCTAAGGAAATAAGGACAATATAAAATATTAAAATTGAGTTCAATAGGTGCTTAGAAATGCAAAAAAAAAAAAAAAATCCTGAAGAGAAAAATGCAGTAAGGCAAATAAAAATGATACATAGAGAACCTGTGGGAGACAGATTATCAGACATAAAGAAAAAGTAGAGGAGGTGGATGCCTCAATCAAAGAAAATGATGAATTAAAATGATGTTAGGTCAAGACACAATATTATTTACTGCTTGAAGGGTGAGGCAATAAAGAGAAACTCCTTTGGAAAACTGTCTTGATCTTTGTCAAAAAAAAAAGGAAGGAAAGGAAGTAAGAAGGAGAGAAAGAAAGAAAGAAAGAAAGAAAGAAAGAAAGAAAGAAAGAAAGAAAGAAAGGAAGAAAGAAAGAAAGAAAGAAAGGATGAAAGAAAGAAAACTAGAATAAAATTACAATACATACTGCACTGTTTGTTGATAAATGGTTTCCTGATTGTTCACTGTAACACTCTATGTACACCCATGCATGTCAGCATAAGCTGGGGAAAGGAGACTCAAGATCTACCCAAGTCTCATTAGACTATTGCTAGGAAGTCAACTCTTTTCATGATTGTAATGAGTTCCAGGATTCTCATGTGACCTCATAGGTTCAAAACCTGTTGTGATGATTATGAGAGGTTAAAATGGAATCTAGCTCAGCATGGAGGTGAGAGCTCAGAAGCACAAGCCCAGACCTGGGGGTCTCTCTTTAAAGAACAGGGTTCAGTGCCTATTGGACATCTTTCAGATGGCAGGGCTACTTGTTTCCCATTGTAGTAAGTTTTAGTTTTCCCCATATTGTACTTATGCAAAAAAAAAAACCAAACAAACAAACAAAAAAAAACAAAAACTACGTCACAAGTTAATTGAATCTTCATATGTGAATAGATTAAACATACTGGTGATTAATAATGCATCTGTGTTGAGATAAGGAAAGAAATACAAGCCTTTCCCTCAGAGCATTTAACTAAGTGTGAGTACAAACTTGAATTCTCTACTTCATGTTCCCTGTGCCTTCCATCCTCTGTGTGTCTGTTCAGTTAGTTTAAATCTGTAACTTCCTGAATGCTGCTTGTATAGCTCTCCCTTTCTGTCTGCCTTTTGTTTCCATGTTTGTGTTTATCTGTGTAATCTGTTGTCTATTTGTATCTCTCTGACTAGCCTTAAGAGAGAGCTTTGGAGTGTTTCTAAATCATCAAGGGAAACATCACATGGGGAAAGAATGGGATAGTGAAAGTATTAAGTAACTGGCTTCAAGGGGCCAAGTGATCAAGACAACAATATTTATAAACATGACTTTTTATCAACCAATACCCATAACTGTATATGGATTTTTGAACTATGCTTTAAGCCTCTGCATTTCATGCTTTCATCAAATGACACTCATGCAGTTTCTGGGCAGGACTTGAAAAAGTACATAAATTACCATTGTATCTATGCATCAAGTTAGGTTTTAAAAGTTGATATCATGAGAAGTCCCAGGAAAATAATGTAAGTTTTTATACTGTTCTTTGAAAAGTGTGCTAAACCCTCAATTGAGTAAACAGGATCACAGCGCTAAATCTTAAATTTCTTCAAGACACATTAATTCTGGTTGTGAGGTCCAGGAAAATTCCCCATCTATTAGAAGGTAAGATTTTTTTTATATAATACATTGTCACACTTATGGTTTTGCCAATGCATAGGAAAGCACCATGGATCAAGACTCCATGGAGTTATGCTGGATGTAGTCTTAGTAATATATCCCCCACCCCAAAATTTTTTTTAATGTACCAGCTTATAAGTGTATGAAGGTTTTTCTTTTTCTTTTTTTTTTTTTTTTTTTTTTTTTTGGTTTTTCAAGACAGGGTTTCGCTGTGTAGCCCTGGCTGTCCTGGAACTCACTCTGTAGACCAGGCTGACCTCGAACTCAGAAATCCGCCTGCCTCTGCCTCCCGAGTGCTGGGATTAAAGGCATGCGCCACCACGCCCGGCTTGAAGGTTTTTCAAATGAAATCTCTGAATTCTGAAAGAGATGGAGTTCCAGTTTATCTTGTCTTTTCCACTGTGTTACATCAAGAAAGTTGCTAGCCAAAGTGGTTTCATAAAAATACCCAAAGAATGCTGGCCACTGACAACAAAAGGGGTTGCTTTTCACAAACTGACAATAAGTCTTCATTGATAAAGACAGGGCTGACACAAAACACTGTATATGAAAAGGTCAAACTGGTGCCTGCAAGAACATTGACTCTTATGTTCCAGTGTCCTCCTTATGGAAGGTGCTTTGAAAGGTACATAAAATGAAATATATACACAGAACCAACCAAAAAGATGTTGATCTATAATTTTTTTCTTCCCCCAAAATATGCTAAGGGCAGTGATGTCATGAATTTACTGGGAATAACTAATCATTGTCTAATTTGACTTAAATACCAAAAGCACTCTGGTTAAATGTTATATATCTATATACACAAGTGTGTGTGGACATGAGTATATTGGGAGTGTTTGTGGACACACCAGTGTTATAAATAATGAGAAGGAGGTTTCTATATAGTGTAAAGCATAAAACTTTCATTGGAGCAGTCTCCCAGCTATCATTTAGATTTAAGACAATTCAAGCCTATGACCTCATACATAGATACCTCTTAACCTCTCTCCTGCTCCGTTCTCATCTATCTGTTCTCTTCTCTGTCTCCCACTAAATCTCCTACATCTACATTCTCCTCTCTACATCTCTTTTAATATCCAGAAATTCAGCCCTCCAATTCTTGTCCCAGGAATTGGTTGTCAGATTTTTTTCTTACAAGCAATGAGGTGTGAGACATCAGGAGAACTTCTCTAGATAGCCTTTAGGCATAGAGAGCTGCTTGTCATTCAAGTATCTCAGCAGGGGTGAGAGGAGTATTTACAAATGTAAAGCTCATGATGGTCCATAGAAATGTCAATATCAATATCCTGCTACCAGACGGGCATGGTTGGCGCATGGTTGGCGCATGGTGGCTCACAACCATCCGTAACGAGATCTGGCGCCCTCTTCTGGAGTGTCTGAACACAGCTACAGTGTACTTACATATAATAAATAAATAAATCTTGCCGGGCGTGGTGGCGCATGCCTTTAATCCCAGCATTCGGGAGGCGGATTTCTGAGTTCGAGGCCAGCCTGGTCTACAGAGTGAGTTCCAGGACAGCCAGGGCTATACAGAGAAACCCTGTCTCGAAAAACCAAAAAAAAAAAAAAAAAAAAAAAAAAAAAAAATCCTGCTAGCACTTAGTTCTCTACCAATAAAAATTTGAAAATACAGACACACCCACTGAAAAGATTAGGAAATTCACCTCAATACATGTGGAGAATCCAAGCAGGCCAGAAGAGGAAATTGGGGCCCACAGGTTGGAATGTCACTTTGATGTAGAGTAGTCTGACCTCAAATGAAGAGGAATACACCTGCCACAGTGTTCTGATTGCTGGAATTACGCCAGCAGCACTTGCAAGTTTTATGTCTATAGAGTCAAGCAATGTAATCACACTTTGTATATCTCCACAACATAATTTATATTCTAGAAAACATCTTTTGATTGTCTTTCCATTTACACCAACACAACATTAACATCCAAAGAACTAGATACATCCATAAAATTTTTTTTTTCCTGTAGAGAACAAAAGGAAATTGTGGTCAAAAATAAGCTCTAGGGTAACCAGGAATGTAAAATCACAGAGTTTGCTCTTCAGTGCAAGAGAAGTACACTTTTTTTTTTTACCTGAAGTGAAGGGATGGATGTAGTAAGCAGCTTGGTGACCTGTGGTAGATGTAGTGCCAGACCACACCTGAAAGTCCCAGACTATTAAATTGTCCCAGACAACAATCCTAGGTCATTGTTTCTCAATCAGTACAAACCATCCTTGGGGGACATGGGACATGTACCTTACAGCTTGGTGTCCTCTACACTGTATGCTTGATCCTCCTCTAGGCCCTTATTTTTAGAATCCAACTTTAAGAAAGAAACACATGTACTTTGCAAAAGACTTTTGAGGTAGTCACACCTTCATCTTCATTGTGCACAAAGGACTGAGACAATTATTACCAAGAAATTTCTTTCCAAAATTATACTTAAGTAATCCTAAAATAAACAACCCAGGGATCAGAATCTTTTTTTTTTTTTTTTTTTTTTTTTTGGTTTTTCGAGACAGGGTTTCTCTGTGTAGCCCTGGCTGTCCTGGAACTCACTTTGTAGACCAGGCTGGCCTCGAACTCAGAAATCCGCCTGCCTCTGCCTCCCGAGTGCTGGGATTAAAGGCGTGCGCCACCACGCCCGGCAAGATTTATTTATTTATTATATGTAAGTACACTGTAGCTGTCTTCAGACACTCCAGAAGAGGGCGCCAGATCTCGTTACGGATGGTTGTGAGCCACCATGTGGTTGCTGGGATTTGAACTCTGGACCTTCGAAAGAGCAGTCGGGTGTGCTCTTACCCATTGAGCCATCTCACCAGCCCGGGATCAGAATCTTGAAGTTTCCCTCAGCCTCAACCACTGAGTCTACAGGGAAAATTTAGAGTTTACCTGCCAGTTTTAATAACTCAAAAATTCCTTAGTTTACTCAAACTCAGAACATAAAATCCCAGCAATCTCCAACCAGAGATATTTCTAATCCTGAAAATCCTACCCCGTCCCCTCCCCCGCCCCCCCGCCCCCCCACAAAATACCCTAAGCAAAGCATGCTTCCCTTTCAGATTTCTTCTGCTTCTCACCCGAGCAGAGGCAGTCTCCCTCCAGTGTTTTTCCCATTAAATCTCTTCTGTGTGGTTAATTGTTCCATGGGGCATTGTGGTATATCATGACTTCTGACTGCCAGGAGACCTTTTACTTCAGAGCTGTTCACATATTCACTGGGATAGATTTTCCCTGAATGCTGCAAGAATTTCATTGGCAATAACCCACAACACACCCACAACCAGTGCTGAAATACTTATAGAGTGGTATTGAATTAGATTTCTATTTTTTTTTTTTTTTTTTTTTTTTTGGTTTTTTGAGACAGGGTTTCTCTGTACAGCCCTGGCTGTCCTGGAACTCACTCTGTAGACCAGGCTGGCCACAAACTCAGAAATCTGCCTGCCTCTACCTCCTGAGTGCTGGGATTAAAGGCGTGTGCTACCACAACCAGCTTTGAACTAGATTTCTTTTGGTCTCAGTCCTAGTGTTTGCAGAAACCCCCATACTTTTATCACCTAACCAATAAACATCAATCATAGTCTTTCATTCTGGCTAATAAACTCAGTTGTGAGCACAAAATTTCTTCCCTTTGAAATTTTAGCTTTTTGATGTTTTTCATTTATAATGACCCATACAGAATATACTTTATCAGCAGTCAGCAAAATGTTTCACAGAAAAATACAAAAAAGAAAAGACCAGAAATTAGAGACCAGAATTTTTGAGATACAAATTCTAATGCCTACACATGAAGTATTAATAATGATGTTCATAGTGTGAATAAATATCAGTAAAAGAACACTCTTGACATCCAGAACCACAGACAATTTGGCCAAAAGATTAGGAAAAAAATCCCAGTCTATGCACCTACAAACATGGTTTGGCTCACGATAAAAGTGACTAAGTTTGAATGGCCTGTGAATGTCAAGGAGCCGAGGAAACAGAAGATGAGGAAAATGCGCAGAATGTAGGTGAGAGGGTGTTTACTGGCTTTCCAAATGGAAGGTGCTGGGTGATTCACAAAAATCCCAAGAATCAGTTCTCTGAAGGCAGGGAAACATAGATACACACAGTCAAGCGCCATTCTCAAAGGGTCTCCATAGGCCAGAGATGTCACAGATATATGGACACAGTAGTAATCTATGCTCTGTGATGGTGTGCCAGTCACTAATACATATGTGATGGAGAAGAAAGTATCATCATTGCAGCTTCCACAATCACAGGTCATAGGTGACTTCAGACATAGGCGAGAATCGCTATACAACATCCACATCCTTTACAGCTGAGGATGGAACAGAGGTCACTGTGGTACAGCAGCAATTCTAATTCAAAGTGCCCATCCCATTCATTGATTAAAAACTAAGATATGTTATTAATGTTGCTAGAAAAAAGAATGCTTCTTTGAGCATTCTGGACAACTGAATAGGGTATGCCTCCCAGTCAATCACAGTTCTACTGACTCTGGAAGGCCAATAGCTCATTGCTCTCACAGTAGAACACCTGAAGAGGTATGACCTGTATGAAAAGTTTTGCCAAAACTGTCTGGTCAATATACCAAGCCAGCTCACAAGAAGCCGGTGTAGAAAGTGGATAATTTTGTGTCAGGACATCTGGACATACAGAAGTGTAATCTTGCAATGAACAAGAATTAGTTGTGAAATGGGGTGAGGCAGAGCATGGTTCAGATAGACAGGTTGGAAGCAGGAAGGGATAGGATTAATTCTCTGGTGGTGGAACACAAGCTACTCATCTTCAGGGCACCCATAGAAAGGAATCCATATGATCCTGGCAGCCCAGGAAAAATAACCTATGTCAGCTTCCTGTGCAGAACATGAAAGCCAGGATCCTCCAGCACCATCACAAGACACTTGCTAAGACGGTGCATGACTGCTTTAGAAAGCTGAATTTAATGAAGAATGGATTCCTGTTTCATATCTATATGATTTCAGACAAGCACAGGCTGTATGCTAGACAGTCGGGACAGGAAGGGTCAATGGAAACAGGTGTTTGAGAACTGGTTTTGATACTGTTGCTAGTATTACAGGCTGTGATGTACAGCAGTTAACATCAGTAGTGGTAAGGTTGTTGTGACCTTTGTGTGGTTAGGGAGTTTAACAATTTCCTTTCCCCTTTCATAGGTACCATTGGATACCTGGAGGGAATGAAGAATCTGAGAAACAAGGAAAGCCCTGCAGTTTTTGTCCTAGCATTCCCACAGCAACTGAGGCCACTTACTCTGGATGTGGAACTCAGTTCTGACTTCTCTGTTTTTAGAAAGACAGCTACTAGTTAATAGCAGCTGTTCATTATTTTGATGAAAGATAGATAGATAGATAGATAGATAGATAGATAGATAGATAGATATTCACATTAAAAATGTTCAGGCAAGCCAGACTGTGGTGGTGCACACCTTTAATCCCAGCACTTGGGGGGAGGCAGAGGCAGGCAGATTTCTGAGTTCAAGGCCAGCTTGGTCTACAAAGTGAGTTCCAGGACAGCCAGGACTATACAGAGAAAACCTGTCTTGAAAGACAATACAAAACAATACAAAACAAAGCAAAACAAAAATCTTCAGGCAAACAGATGTACCTAGAAAAAAATTATCTACTGACGTAAGCAAGACACAGGTGGATAAATATGGAATATATTCACTTATGTGTGGATATTAGCCAATGCTAAAATAATAAACTTGCAAATCATAGGCCCATTGTATTCAGAGATATTACGTATAGAAGAGTTGACTTCAGAGCACACAGTGACACACAGATTCCCTGGTGGAAGTAAATAAAATAGATTTCATGGATGGACTGGAGGCAGATGGGGATGTGAATGGGTAAATGAGGTAGAAAGTGGGAGGGAAGTTAAGGTTGAAGGAGAAAATGCTGAGAGACAGTTGGAATTGAGAAGGGCATTTGAGTGATGATATGGAAATGTACAGTGGTATATACTTCCTAAATGCTATAAAGACAATCAAAATTCAGTGACCTACTAATGGGGGTGAAGAAGACCCAACTGACCTGGTATTTGCTTCAAATGAGCTTTCTAGTACATTACCTGAGGGTTTTGTTTGTTTGTTTGTTTTGTGTTGCGGCCCGCCCGCGGTCCACAACATGAACGGTTCACTGAGAATGGCAGTTCCCTGCAAAGAGAGGAATCTAGACGGGGTGGAAGAAAAGAATGAAGCCAGGACAAACAAGTTCTGATCGAGGCTCAATTTAATATTTCCAGACACCCAGTTTATAAAGGAAGGGGGAGGGAACCCAATTTCCCGCCAAGTAACTCAGGGTCCAGTAGCAGGACGAACACGTGTGTGCCTCCAGACGGCAAAGGCAGGTTCCAGCAGTAGGTAGGCGTGGCATGACGAATGAGCCGGTAGCTCCACCCTTGAGCAGGCAGGTTCCAGGCTGGGGGAAGGGAGGCCACATTTCCCCCCATTAGATAACAAAACAAAAAATAAAAAAGGGGGTGGCCTGTGGCAGAAAAATTATCTATGTTCAATAGTTCTGCCTGAGTTCCTAGGGCTAAAGAAAAAACCTATTTCCGTGGGATTCCAGCACTGGGCTGTAGGCTCTGACTTTATAATGCTAATTAGTGCTGAATAGGCAGCTACCTGTTTGCATTTTAAGTAGGGCGTTGGAACCCTGGCTGAGTTTAACTAAACAATTTTAGAATAACACTGAACTGATAATCCTCTGCAATTTTGGGTGAAAGGCAGGGGGGCAGGGAGAAGGGGTTAAGACTGGCTGGCTCCTAATACAAGGCCAATTGGCTTTTTTATTTTTTGGGTGGGAGGCAGTGAAGGGCCTGCTCTTACAACAGCAAGGTCTCCAATCTCTCTCCCCCCTATTAATTAAGTTTAAATAGGCAATGCTTAACAGAGGTGATCAAATGATTTTATCATCCGTAGATGAGTGGGCCTTTAACCTTGACTTGGGTGGACATTGGCCTGATTCCTCCCGTGAGTATTGTAACAACTCACATCTGTGGTTCTTGGTATCTTTTGGGGAGGGGAGGCAGAGCCGTAAGTATTTTTGGTTTTTAGCTGGAATCGGATACCAACCTCCTTCAAATCAGGTGTGTCGCACAGGGAACTCAGAAACGGTCAAACTGGACCTTCCCTCCGCAGTGATCTCCTGCGCCAAGCGGTACCCATACCGTATTCATATGATTATGAATCAGTATCGCAATTCTGAGTTATTGCGAGGTCTCTATATGAGACTTGTCAACCTCAGATTTAGCAAGGCCTAGACAAGAATTATGTCAGTATTAACACCATTAATTTTGGTTAAAATAGGAGCTGAAAGTCTTTCCTCTTCATCTCTGTTATTCCCAGTAGCCTGAGGAACTAAGGACACCTTGCAGTAACAGCAAGGGTGAAAAGCCAGAGGCCAGTTAAGGGACTAAGCCTATCTCTATCAAAATAAGAACTAATCTTTGTAAATATATATGAAATTTCTACTTCCCTAGCTCTCCTGTTAAATCCAAATCTTCTCTAGACTGAAAAGCCACATGCTGGGATGTCCCTGGAAGGGAGATTAGCAATACCACCTGTTTGCTCGTAGGGGCGGAGAACCGGAGAATGTAGATTGACCTGCTTGAGAGAAGGATGAATTCTAAACAATGAGAGTGTAGCAATGTAAATTTTCTGTTCTGAGAAGTCAAGGTACTTTATTTAGATGCAAATTGTAAAGCTAAAGTTTATCTCCGGCCTCCTGTAGGGGAATTGGCTCAGAGGAAACAGTGTTTTTTGAGAGCTTCCACTCCCAGCTCAAGAGGAATTTTAGTCTTTAGAATGATACTTACGAGGAGAGACAGAATCTGTGTTTACCTGACGAATTAATCTCTCTGGTAGCCACCGTGCTTCATCTTCATCTCGTGAAAAAATACAAACCGAGCCTCTTCCCCAGATTAGAACTGGATCTGGACTCTTCCATTTATTAGTCAGGGCGTCCTTCCATTTTACCAATGCATAAGAATTAGAAGTAACTGGGTGCCAGTGGCGTTCCGCTGCAGACTGACCTTTAATGTCAGTTTGCAAAAAGTTTAGGACAAATAAGGTAAAGGCAAGATGAGCCTTTGGTGACTTTGGGGGATATGCTCTGAATTAACTTTGCTAGGTAATTTAGAATATAGGAATCTCTAATAATTGAACTGAATATTAGACCAGTCTAAGATTGAGTTAGAATGGCTGGTCACACTGAAGAAGAGTGAAAAATCATTATGACTCTATTAAATGACTAATTTTACTAAGTCTGAATATACAGTCTCTGATGTACTATTGCCATAAAGTTAAAAGGCTAGAAGTTAGTCTAAACTGGAAAAATGACAAGCAAGGATGGATCTAAAACATGAATTTAATCTTTTAGTCCTCTTAATCAGGACACTGAGTTAACTTACCTGTCAGCTCAGCACACGAATTACCACTATGCTTCTGTAGAGTTCTGTGGAGAGAACCTGTTTTTCCCTTTCCTAATAAGGTAGCTGTTTTAGGATCAATTTATAAGCCAATAAGTAGATCCTTTTAAGATACTAAAAGGCATTTATTAAATTTGACATTTTAATCTCAAATTTTGAAAATAAAGGTATGTTTTAAATAGTGTGCATGGAAATGCACTAAATAGTATATATGGGGATACAATTTCTCTCTTTTGTCTTTTAAGAGGTTAAAGTTTAAAATTTTACAATATCTAACCTTTTGAATTAATAACTTTTTGGACAAAACATTTTAAATATTTGGCTGTAAAGGGGCAGTGACTGATTGCACTTTCAATCATTTTTCTTAAGGAACGGTTGTAACTAGAAAGCTTGAAAAGTTATTAAGAGTCACACGTGCATAATTTATTTATTTATTAACTAAAAATATGTATAAGCAATTGTAAATTTGAGAATTAATAGTATCTGAGGGATGAACAATTTTAAGTAATTATGAGCTCAGAGATATAGCATTGACTATTAATATATAAATTAAGGTTTGATTGTTCAGCATTTTAAATTCTGAAAGAGATGGAGTTCCAGTTGACCTTGTCTTTTCCACTGTGTTACATCAAGAAAGTTGCTAGCCAAAGTGGTTTCATAAAAATACCCAAAGAATGCTGGCCACTGACAACAAAAGGGGTTGCTTTTCACAAACTGACATTAAGTCTTCATTGCTAAAGACAGGGCTGACACAAAACACCGTATATGAAAAGGTCAAACTGGTGCCTGCAAGAACATTGACTCTTATGTTCCAGTGTCCTCCTTATGGAAGGTGCTTTGAAAGGTACACAAAATGAAATATATACACAGAACCAACCAAAAAGATGTTGATCTATAATTTTTTTCTTCCCCCAAAATATGCTAAGGGCAGTGATGTCATGAATTTACTGGGAATAACCAATCTATGTCTAATTTGACTTAAATACCAAAAGCACTCTGGTTAAATGTTATATATCTATATACACAAGTGTGTGTGGACATGAGTATACTGGGAGTGTTTGTGGACACACCAGTGTTATAAATAATGAGAAGGAGGTTTCTATATAGTGTAAAGCATAAAACTTTCATTGGAGCAGTCTCCCAGCTATCATTTAGATTTAAGACAATTCAAGCCTATGACCTCATACATAGATACCTCTTAACCTCTCTCCTGCTCCGTTCTCATCTATCTGTTCTCTTCTCTGTCTCCCACTAAATCTCCTACATCTGCATTCTCCTCTCTACATCTCTTTTAATATCCAGAAATTCCACCCTCCAATTCTTGTCCCAGGAATTGGTTGTCAGGTTTTTTCTTACAAGCAATCAGGTGTGAGACATCAGGAGAACTTCTCTAGATTGCCTTTAGGCATAGAGAGCTGCTTGCCATTCAAGTATCTCAGCAGGGGTGAGACGAGTATTTACAAATGTAAAGCTCATGGTGGGCCATAGAAATGTCAATATCAATATTCTGCTAGCAGCCAGGCTTGGTGGTGCACGCCTTTAATCCCAGCCTTTAATCCCAGGCTGGCCTCAAACTCAGAGATCCGACTGCCTCTGCCTCCCAAGTGCTGGGATTAAAGACATGCGCCACTAGTGCACGGCACTACCTGAGTTTTATTGAATTGAGTTGTTGGCTAAGTGTGTCCCTTGGATCCCTAAGCAACCTAGGCACTTGCTAAGATAAGTCTTTGTTCTGTTAAAATTGAGAGCAGCTAGCCGGGTGTGGTGGCGAACGCCTTTAATCCCAGCACTTGGGAGGCAGAGGCTGGCGGATTTCTGAGTTCGAGGCCAGCCTGGTCTAAAAAGTGAGTTCCAGGACAGCCAGGGCTACACAGAAAAACCCTGTCTCGAAAAACCAAAAAAAAAAAAAAAAAAAAAAAAATGAGAGCAGTTCTCCATTACCAAGCATATCATCCAGAGAACTCAGTGGAAATGGAGAAGTTGAACCTTCCTCCCTATATAATATTGTCTTTGTTATGTGAAGTTACCAAACAGGCTAACAAAGAGAAACATGAAAAGCAACCTAGCCTCAAAACCTTTGGCTAAAATCTTGTCTGTCTACCAGATATGCTAGGGGAATGATGGCACAAACCACATAAGAAAAGCTAACCAATGTCTCTTTTGACTTAAATCCTACTCTGCAAGCTGAAACTCATACCCAATTCTGTATGAGTAGCTAGGAACCACACAGTAGATAAAATAAAGACCCAGGGAAAAAACACACATTACCACTCAAGGAAAAATATCAATAATGTGATCACTGATGATATTATGTTATACTCAATTCCAGTGTCTTAATCTGTCACCATCCAAGACGCTTCCTCCTGCGTCAGGCAGGAAGAGATGCAGACACCTACCCACAGATGTTAAGTAAAGACAAGAGTCATTAGAACACAGACCTTTAAATCAGACATCCCCAAAAATAGGTCAGGCAACTGCATGTGAGAAAGAATGAAATAGCCACATGGCATAAGAGACCCAAGGATAAAAGTCTATCTGAATCAAATGAACCAGGTTCATGTGAACTTACAGAGAATAAAGCAATAAGCATAGGGTCTGTATAGGTTTGAGCCTTGTCCTCTGGCATATATTATAACTTTTACCTTAGTTTTTTGGAGCAGATTTGTCAATGAGTGGGTCTCTGAGGTTTTCCTCCTGAGAGACAGAAAGGGCTTTGATGCAGAAAGGATGGAAAGTGGGGAGGATCTGAGAGGAGTGGAAGGAATGGAAACTCTCTAAGATATATGGGATGAGAAAAAAGAATCATTATTTTGGATGGGTTTTTAGTGATTTTTTTGGACTCAGTACTTAAGTAATTTATTGATTATGTTTGTATCAATGTCCATAAGGGAAATTTTTCTGAAAGTGTCCACAATGACATGAACATACTTCAGCCTCTCAAAATAGGGTCATGAGTATTATCAATGCATCAAACATGATTTTGCAGCAATACTGCATGAATCACAATGGTCACAAATATTAAATTTTACACATGAAGGGCATTCCTCAGCTGCTAATCGAGTCTGTTTGTTATTATCAATGTTGTTGTTGTTACTGAAAAACATTTTTTTTTTTTTTTTTTTTTTTTTTTTTTTTTTTTTTTTTTTGGTTTTTCGAGACAGGGTTTCTCTGTGTAGCCCTGGCTGTCCTGGAACTCACTTTGTAGACCAGGCTGGCCTCGAACTCGGAAATCCGCCTGCCTCTGCCTCCCGAGTGCTGGGATTAAAGGCGTGCGCCACCACGCCCGGCACTGAAAAACATTTTATCAATACTGCATTTTAATTAAAGCTTACATGAAATTATTGTGGTTCCTTTAGGTTGATATTTTCTGGTAAAAGAGACTGTGTTAAACTGTATCTGCCTTTGCATCTCTCTCAGACAATTGTCCTAGAAGATTAGATTGTGACACAATATGGAAAAAATAAACTGGTCTCTAGAGTCTTCAAAAAGAAAACAATTCATACTGAAGACACACCCTATAAAAGTAATCAATGCGGTAAAACCTTTGCATGTCACTATGATCTAAATGTCAAAAAAGAATTTATACTGAAGAGAAATCCTACAAATGTAAACAATGTTGTTAGCACCAGGTGCATCTGTGGACATCTAGAAGTGTCTTTACATTCAGGTTTCTGACCCAGTGACGAGGGTCCTCATCTGAATGCAACAGCATTGCTCCTGCATCTGTTGCCATGGCACCCACCAGGCACCACTCCCCTTTCACATGCTTCCCATCCTCATGGACTGAATAAAAGAGTCTTCCCCTGTCCCAAAGCCCCTTCTCTTCTTCTCACCTCTCACCCCCTCTCAGAGGCTGCTTCTGCTAATAAAACCTCCCACATGAGACCTGAGGCTTGGTGTGATTTGTCTGGGATTTTGCCTGCCTGTTCTAACAAATACGAAGAAGCCTCTGCACAAAAATAACATCTCAGCATATATAAAAATGCATATTGGAGAGAAACCCTATGAATCAGCAATGTGATAAACCCTTCAAATGTTGTTAGAAATCATGAGAAAAGCAATACTGCAGAGAAATCCTGTTAATGTATTCAGTTTGGTAATGTATTGCACTTCCTGGTACCTTTATTCAAGAGTACAAACTTTAATGTGTAATGAATCTGTTAGAGATTTTGCATATCCCTGAAGTATGGAGGATCTGAAAAAATTCACACTGTAGCAAAGAAATGTCTATAAAAGATTTGGTAATATCTTAAGGTAACATAGTTACATCCAGTCACACAAAATTATTGATTCTGGAGAAAAAAATGTCTGATAAGTGTCAACAATCTATTCAAATATTATGATGTCACTCTAGATTTTGTTTGCACTTGCAAACTCATAGAAAAAAACACCCTAGGAATTTAAACAAGAAGGTAACACTTTTAGGTTTTACAATAGTCTTCAATTACATGAAATAACTCATCCACGTGTGAAGCTTTATGCATTTAGAGTATTTTCTGTTGCAGTGATAAGACTCAATGTCTAACGCAACATATAATAGTGTTTGTCTTCTTGCTGAAATTCCTAGGGCGTTTTTCCAAATGAGTTTGCAGGTGCAAACAAAATCAAGAGTGAGATCATAATATTTGAATAGATTGCTGTCTCTTATAAACTTTTTTTTCTCCAGAATCAATAATTTTGTGTGACTGGATTTAACTATGTTACCTTAAGATATTACCAAATCCTTGGCTTAGTGTTGAGAGGAATATATAGTCACCAAGAAGGTCATATCACAACAAGTGTCATATAGCAGCTAATAGGATCGTCAGAGATGATATGCAAACCTAAAAAATGAAGCAGAGAGTGGGACCTAGAAATGGTGTATGGATATAAAACCTCAAGCCCACTCCAAGTGATATATTGCATCCAGCAAGACAGTATTTCCTAAATCTTACCAAATGATACTACCAACAATGAAGGATTGACTTTTCTGACTTGAAGCCCACTTGCTTGGTTTCTGTTACATGAACAAATTCATGATAAAGAAAAATTCTATAGGTAGACCCCTTGATGTCTTAACAAGAAAGAATGTATTCACCACAAGTAAATGTAGGAAAGAGCTCACACAAGAGAAAAACACTATTCATGTGACCTTTTGATACAGACTTTAAACATCACAGTTGTCTTTAATTTCCAGAAAAATATCTTGCTCCTTGTCTTTGTCAACATGGCTTTGAAGGAAGAATATGGTTTACCATGTTCACTCAGTGTAGTGATCACCATTTGTTGTGGGAGTTTGTACTTTGAAATATTTGAAGTAGATATTAAAGTTTAATGTATAGAAGATAATCTATTCACAAATCTTTATTAGGCCATTATATGCATTCTATGAATTTTGGTTATCTTCTTTTGTATTTTCACTTGGAGATCTGTATTTTTTGCTGCAATGTATAGCATGGATGCTGATCATCTATGTAGTCCATTGTTTATTTAAATATCAGACTATATAAACTCATACTTTTCAAGTAAGGGTTTTTGTGAAGTCTGTTGTGTAGTTGTTCTTGAAAGTAAATTCTTTCTGTGGCTAGAGTTGGTTGCTGCTGAACCTGATGTCCTTAGCTCAGAATCGTTGAGACCCACATTACTCCTTCAAACTTTTCTCTTTTATTGACACTTGGGCTGTGGCATGTGGATACTCACACACCAGCACATAAATAAAAAAAAAAATTAACCCAAATATGGCCAAATGATTTCACTTGAAACAAAACATGCCATGGTTTTCATCTCTAGAACTCACATAGTATAGGCAGACAATAGACACCAATGAGTTTTTCCTCTCACTGCCACATACACAACATGGAACAGGTATATAAATAAACAGTTCAAACACTTTTAATTTTTGTTTTTTAATTATTTCATACATTTTTCATGTATACAACGTTCTGACTGCAGCAGGTACGAGTGCATGGACAGAAAAGGGCAGCAGAGCTGGGCGTGGTGGCGCACGCCTTTAATCCCAGCACTCGGGAGGCAGAGGCAGGCAGATTTCTGAGTTCGAGGCCAGCCTGGTCTACAAAGTGAGTTCCAGGACAGCCAGAGCTATAAAGAGAAACCCTGTCTCAAAAAACCAAAAAAAAAAAAAAAAAAAGGGCAGCAGAACTCAGTACAGATGATTATGAGCCATCATGTGGATAACTGTTTATCTTAGCTTCTATTAGAGAATGCAGCCGGGCGTGGTGGCGCACGCCTTTAATCCCAGCACTCGGGAGGCAGAGGCAGGCGGATTTCTGAGTTCGAGGCCAGCCTGGTCTACAAAGTGAGTGCCAGGACAGCCAGGGCTACACAGAGAAACCCTGTCTCGAAAAACCAAAAAAAAAAAAAAAAAAAAAAAAAAAAAAAGAGAATGCTTGCTTCTGTGAGGACCCCACTTCAGCTGCCTGATGGGAAAAAGTGGTCCTCTGGACACCCATGGAGCCTGGCAGCTCAAGTCAGTTCTCCAGTATTTGGCTTGAAGAGCAAATTTAGGGTAGAGATACCGCGGTAAGGGTGTCTATATGTCAATCCTGATTTTTACCAGAAAACCAACTGACCAATTTGGGCCATATATAAAGTAATCATTTGTTATATATTAAATACAGACCAAGAGATGGAACTTCATCAGGAAAATTCCCGAGAATTTCCAGTTGGAAGGGGCCAGTCACATATGCAGGGGCATATATAAAAAATGAATTATGTCACCATATTTACCCATTAGGCTTTCTTATTTCCACAGAACTACAAATCTCAACATTCCCACGAGTAACCTGGTTCCCGGGGATCTGAACTATATAAGGTAATTTTGGGAATTACATATACAACTTCTCTATTTTGATTTCAGGAGGAAGAAGCAGAAGTGCCTACTGAGTGCTGTCAGTAGAGCTCAGGCAATCTCAGAAGTAGCAAGCAACATGTTGAGCCCAGGGTGACTGCCCACAATAGGGAGGAGCAGGCAGCTTAAGAGCTGGAGGTTGTGTATTGGGTCCACCCTGGGTGTAGGTGGTAAGTGGAAGCCAGATGTGGTCTCCTAAGAGATATTTTGTTTTGTTTTGTTTTGTTTTGTTTTGTTTTGTTTTGTTTTGTTTTATTTTGTTTTGTTTTGTTTTGTTTTGTTTTGTTTTGTTTTGTTTTGTTTTGTTTTGTTTTGTTTTGTTCTGGTCATTCCCTGGAATCAAAGGTAGGCTCTGCAGGGCGGCATAGGCACAGAACATTTGGAGCAGGTGGTTTTATAGAAAATTCCTTGGTAGGATGCAAAATTTAGAGAACCGTGGTATTTCTAACTATCTTCTACAAGTTGTGCCCATAGTATTTTACATTTAGGAGTAAGATCCTTTTGTAGTTAATTTGGTGGAGGTTGCAAAAAGGTATCTCATGAGTTGGATAACACTCAAATAATAAGTGTGATGTCCAAGAGTACAATTGATTTGTAAAGGTTTTACAAATGCTTAGATAATAGTTGCTGGCTCCTTGTCAGCAGTTCCAGGGAGAGGAGAGAGGTCCTGCTTCTGCAGGGGCTGAAACCAGGGCCAAAATGGAATCCAACAGTGACAACACGTAGAATGTAGTAGAGGGAGGACTACCTATAAAACATCACACAGATAAGTAGTATGCTAATCAGGCCTGGTAGATATTAGAATGCTGAAATACACAGTGGTTCACCAGAATTCTCACAAAATTTGACTCTAACCAATAACAAATGAGACAGCCCTGATTTATATCCAGACACTAGAGCCATCACCATATCAAAAACCAGGCCTCTAAATAGCTGCTCAAGGGGGCAATACAGGGTCACACCCAACATTAGGCCTGCTATGCCATAATGGTCCAATTTTCCTCTTAAGAAAATCATAGTCTGCCACAAGAGCGACTATATGCTGTTGTCAAGTATTTGCAAAGGGAAAGCACCATTCAGGTGAGGTCTAGCCTGATCAAACAAGGCTTTCCATGAGGCTCTCACACATGGAGCATGACTTAGCTCATTTTCAACCCAAGAATATGCTTGGCTGAGCCAGTAGCAGCATGGGGCCTAAGCCTTATGGGCACTCACTAAGGACCCAATGTATTGACAATAAAATAGAACTCAGTTGCAGGATATTTGATCACATAGGGAAACTAGCGATTATGATCTAGTGTGGCTCAGCCCTTAGCACATGCCTTCAATCCTGCCTGGATTATAGATTTGCCCTTTGTACACAAGGAATGTCAAGTTAGATTGGAAAAAGAAGCACCCAAGTTTGAAAGTGATGCTTAATTTAGTGGCAGATATAGTGACAAATCAGAGAGAGATTTTACAGAATTGGATATGCTCAACTGTCCAGAAAAGACAGAGGAAAGGAAAATTACTTCATGGAGAACAGTACAGAGAAAGGGGCAGTTTTCCCAGGAGAGTTTTACAGAGACAGGTAGAAGAGGGGACAAGCTAGACACAGGTGAAGACAGAACAAGCCAGAGAATGATAAGTCAATAGAAGATTGGAACATATTGCCAGAGTTCTTATGAGGCCAAGCAGAGTGATGGAAATCAAAGCTGAGAGAAGCCAATTTGAATTCCATCATTAGAGAGGAGTTTGAGCCTGAACAGCTGGGTTGAACCTTGGAAGGATTCAAAGAAATTCAGGAGGAATGGATAACTGGTGTGCCTATTAACATATCAATGTAGACATTGTTGTCTAGGTGCTTTCTTGGATCTTGATTCTCCTTTGGCCAGTCCTTCTATCCTCCCTTTTCATCCTCAATACCCCTCACCCACATCTCATGGCCTGGTTCAGTCTGGCCCCAACCAGAGAACTCTGACTGCTTTCTCCCTCAGGCTGAAATGCCAAAAATTAACCTCTAGCACCACCAGCCCAAGAAACAGGTGTCTTCTTGGAATGCTGCATGTTGCAAGTCTTAGGAAAATGATAAATCCTCATAGCCTATACAACCCTCTGTAGCATGTGACCCAAGTCCATCTCTTAGTCAGAATGTAATATCTAATAAAACTTGCCCACATGGTGGAATTCGTTTTTCTATGGCAATTCTCTGGTTAAACAGAACCGACAATATATCTTCTCCTCAGCCATACTGTGCAGCAATCTTGTCTTTGTTTTCCATTCAAACCTAAGGTGTAACATTAATACCTAAGCCTATGAAGACACATTCTGAATGGTGTATTTACAACAAAGCCTGCATATACCTCAGTGTAAAATTAATAGAGACTGTAATTTTACTCAGTAAATGTTAATATTTACAGCCATTTGATGGTGCTTTATAACCTACATTTTCTAATTCGGTGAAATCTGCAATGGTCCCTCATATAACTAATATCTACAAAGCTCTTTTGGAATGTCTATTCAGTCCCCTGTTAAAAGGGAAATGAAGTAGCAAACAGAGAAACAGGGGAGTTAAGAAACATGGGAGAATTTGAGTTCAAGGAGCTTTATTGAGGCTTTAGCAAAGAGAACTCCTGTGTACAAACTACAGATACTGCCAAGAATCTAAGAGGTTATTTAGAAAAATATTCTGGCAAGTATAAAATTAATTCAAGCATCAGCAAAGCCCCCAGGTTCATAGAATCTCAAACTTCCTAAAAATGGTAAGATACCCATAACAGAATTGTGAGTGTGGCAGGAGAAACTGCACCCCTGCTCCACACCCCTGCTCTGCTCCTGCCCATTTCCCATCCCAACAGCTCTACTGACCTTGAAAGTGAAAGGACCAGCTGCTGAATGCTCTGGGAGTAAGGCACAGCAGCTGCAGCTTAAGGAGGTACCTCAAATACTCTCCGAATACAACTTCCTGAACACTAGGCATCTGAGATACATTGTGTTTTAAATATGAAGGACAAGCCCCCTTTTAAAAACTGTGGAACAGATATTTTACAATTTTCAGAACCCCAACTTACAGAATTGCAAGTCTCACTTCAGATTAGAAATTGTCTTTTCTCTACTGGATATGTGCAAGGTCATTCTATGCTTCCTGATCAGATACATGAAGGTAAGGATTAGTTTAATTTCTTAACAAAAGCTTGTTGCTTTTCCTATGAAGATAACTTAGCAAGATCTTATATTACAAATCATCATTTTTCTCAGAGAAACTGCTCCTTCATTCCTGCATTCCTGCAAATCTGTTAACTCAGCTTGGGTAGTTAACCCCTGATGAGCCTATATCCTTGTGATTTAAAACAGACAAATGTTACACATGTCCTGTCTTTGGAAAGTTTGCTTTTATTCCTGTATGGATGTACACTGAATTCTCATTGTTATTTATGTCTTTGCCTAACCTGGGGAAACTTTCAAAGATATGATACAGTATTTGTTTTATTAGTTTATAATGCCAAGACCTCAAAATCAAAAAATACCATTGTTTAAACTTAAAAGGCATATTAAAATTGGTGTTTGACTCTTAGTTTCCCAAATTCCACTGACATCCCGTATAATTCACAGGGACTGGCTATTGTAGAATGAGCTCATCAAACCTTAAAAGACATAGACATCTAAATTACAAAGTAAAATTATAATTATTGATCTCTCTATAATACTTTATATAACAATAAATAAGTCAATTTTTTAAACTTTTCTAGCCCCTAATAAAATAAAGACCTATTAACTATTAATAAAAATGACTGATGTTTTTCTGGCAGAAGCTCTGTTTATATATTTACAGGACTCTGCAAAGAATTTGTATGTACATGAAGAACAACTTGTCCTCAAGAAGATTAAAATCAC
This sequence comes from Mus caroli, assembly GCF_978045245.1. Taxonomy (NCBI): domain Eukaryota; kingdom Metazoa; phylum Chordata; class Mammalia; order Rodentia; family Muridae; genus Mus; species Mus caroli. The sequence continues at coordinate 9,008,499 of NW_028227261.1, read as the reverse complement.
AACTTAATATTCAGTGATAACCTATACATCAATATTAGGATAAAGTAAAGTTTAAAGTATGAAATAAAAATATAAACAGAAAAAAAATCTCACATGCTCTCTCAATTTATATCTAACCATCTAGGATGCACTCGCCTTGCAGAGCCACAGCTGGGATACAGAGTGTTAGGGCTCCATCTTCTCAGATGAAGTCATGCTTCCATCCCACCTCAGTGTCCTCTCTGACCATTGGGCTAAATATCCCTTTTTTTGTGTGTACACAGCAGTCTCCTTCCTCTGTGGTAGCTAGCTGGTAGCCTGAGGCTCCTGGACTACTTGCTTACACAATGGCTGTTGGCTGACACCACAGATCTCCTGCCCAGGTATCTGTTGTGTGAATGATAGGGTTGCTCTTATTCTCTGTCTCAGAAAGCACCTTTGAATAATAACTTAGTAAAATCGTTCTCTTTTTCTGCTTCCATATCTCTGACTCATTTGCCCTTTGTAAGTCATCCATCTCTTTTGGGTTAAAAGGAGGATGGAGAAACATGGGAGGAGGAGGGAGGAGGAGGAGGGAGGAGGAGGAGGTTGTACGCAAGGAGGGACCCTGTGTACCACCTTCTCTTATTCGAGAGAGTGAGTTAGAGTAGCTGTCCCCAACATTTACAGTCTGGGGACAGAAAGGTGGAGACCACCTCTGCAAGCAGGTCAGATTTGCAAATGGAACCAGACCTCTTGCTCTGGAACCAAAGTGACTATGGGAGGTTACCAAGGTGTGGGAGGTAGAGGTGTGGATGGTAGAGACATGGGAGATACAGGAATGGAAGTTGTGGGAGGTTTTGGAGTGGGAGGCATAGGTATGGGAGCTGTGGGAGGTAGAGGTGTGTTACTTCTGGGGAGGCTGAATTTGCATCTTAAAGGGCAGCTGCCTACTCTGTCATGTCATACTTTCTTGTCTGATTCAAGGATAGTGGCATTTGTTTCTCTGGAAGAGAGCATCAGAGAAGTTCAGAGATGGAGGTTCCAGCCAGTCATACCAGCTCCCTACATGGGAGACAGAGACAGGAACACCTGCCCTCCAGGATTTCACACAATAACACATGTGTTAGTCAGGGTTCTTTAGGAGAGGATCTGAGACAGAATACATATGATAAGGAAGACAGGTTGCATTGACTTCCATGATATGGACCCAGTGGTTCCTCTATCCATGATGCTGGATGCCTTAGCAGTTCCAATCTGGTGTGGAAGGCCTTGGGCAATCCTGGAGAGTATCTGACTTCAGCCCATTCTGAAAGGCTGAAAAACTGGGCTTCTCAAAGAAATGGGATAGGCACACTCACCAGCAAGGAATGAAGGTAGGCAAACAAATAGCAGTATATTTGCCTTGAACTTCTGTTTGCTCTAGGAATCTTCATCCACCCTAGAAACACCTCTATAGACCCACACACAGGTGTGTCTCATAGTTAATTCCAGATCCAACCAACTAGAAAATCAGAATTAGCCTTCATGCTGTGCTGAGCCCCCTCCAAGCCCAGAAGAGAGCTCCAGGCACATAGCCTTTAGGGATCCTCACTGACCCTGGGGTGGGGTTTTCTATGGTGAAGCAGCTTTTGAGTCACCGTGCTCCCATGAGTAACCCCAAAAACTCCCTGGTCCACTGAGTCTTACCTGGGTGGGAGGGTGTCTTTGTTCTGTTGGTGGTACTCTCTCTGGGCTGTCTAGACATTGTTCACCTCTCCCCAGGAGTCACCCAGTAGCAGTAATGACTTCATGCCACTCGAGAGGGAAATAAGCGAATCACTTCCCGTGAACGGCCTTCAAGTGTGTTTAGACAAACTTATCTGTGTGTTAAAACTCAGATCCAGGCAAATTTGGATGTTTTTTGGGGGGAACTTTTTCTTTTACCAAGCAGAGTGGTGAAAGTTGGGAGTCTGGAAGCTTCCCTGAGAGGCAGGTCTCCTTCCCACCACCTCCTGCTGTGAACTTGCCTCCTCTGCCTTAATGAATGGATTCCATCATAAAGTAAATGTCTCGTATGTCTCCTTGAAATTAACCTTATTTTTAAAGGAGAGCAAGATCACTATAAATGTGGGTCATGAAAAGTTACATCAACCTGTCTGAGACTGGTGATGTGTTTGTATGGCACAGACCATGCCCCAGGCGTCTGGACTCCAGACTGGGCTTATGCTAAGCTTAGTCAGTATGAGGTCTCTAAGCCCTCTCATGATCTATGCAGGCTTTTTAGGCGAGCCTTAGACTTCTATGAGCTTCTCATGTTAATACTTAGATCATGTAGGCCTGGGCCTAGAGATAATGAATAATGCCCATGTCTGGCATTATTCCCAATGCACTGGGTGATCAACCCCATCGCCATTATCTGCAATACACTCACTTGAGCACTTCAGATCTCCCACCTCTGTGTGTAGCATGTGCACACGGGCAGCTATGTGTGGCTGAGGGAGGCCAGATGCTGATGTCAGATGCCTTTCCCTATCACTCTCCTCCTTATGTGACAGGGTCCTTCTCTGAATCTGGAGACAGTTCAGTTAGTTGGTCAATAAGCTCCATGGATTCCCAGTGTACTGGGGGTGTGGGGGGGGAGGTGCACCCCCCCATACATAGCTATTTTCCTCAGATCCTTGTGCTTGTGAAAGATCCTGAGAGAGAGTGAAATATTATTTAAGCCTCTAGACCTGTGTCCAAAATAGGCCTCACTAATGGCAGGGAGTAGAACTTGCCCCATTGTTCCAGGATGCCATGTGTTTGCGGTTTTTGCCTTTCTAAAGGTTTTTGCCTTTCTCTTGCAGTTTGCATCAAGACCATTTCTAATGAGTGATTTGGGGTGTCACCTATCCTGAGTCAGAACGTGGGGAGTCTTCACATTGTTGGTCTTTCACTTGTACAGCAGTGGCATTACCTACTGAGCTATCTCCCTCCTTCCAGTATTAGAGATCTCAGGTGACATTACCAATCATCTCTACATTTGTTTATTTAAAAAGTATTACATGAGCCATGCATAAATACATGGATTTAAAATATCATCATGAGAAACGCTTGGCTTAAGTCTTCTTAATGTTTTGTTTTGTTTTGTTTTTGTTTTTGTTTTTGTTTTTGTTTTTGTTTTTGTTTTTGTTTTATTCATGTGTGTCTTAGGGCTGCCAGCCCTCAGGTCTGTGGTGGTTACCGAGGTAACCACCGCATCACTCACTCCCAGCACTGCTTAGCATCCATGAGACCCCGGGTACCAAACCACCTCTGCAGAAAGAAAAAGAAGGAAAAAAGCTGGCACCCTTCCCTCTTTACCCCACTCCATTCAGTTCCACCAGGCTGAGCAGAATTCGGCCACTACCCCATCCATTCCTACCCCAGGGCTCCTGCCTCTTCTGACCTCCTGCTCTTTCTAATGTTTTAGTTCTGGCGTGGCAGTATTTGCCTTTAATCCCAGCATTCACTGTGTTGTGCCATTCTGACTGGCCTGGAGCTCATGATCAGATCAGGCTAGCTACAAACCCACAGCAAGTGCTTCTCTGGAGGGAGAGATCTTGCTTTGCTCTGCTTGACCTTGGTATTGGAGTGGTCACGTTTGTGTTGGCAGCTGCCTGTGTGTGTTGGTCCTCACTGTGAAGTAACACTCACTGGGTGCAGGCTCACTACCACACTGGTGGCAGAGACACTGATGAGCAGAGCTCACGTGGATTGGAGTGCATTTGGAGTTGATGTTTGGGTTCTACCCAGGTGTTCTGAGAGCCCAGCACCTAGTAGCTTTCCTTCTGCACAGGAGGTAGAAGATTGCCTGCAGCACACAGCTATGAGAAATTAAGGATCTTTGACACTCAGCTGGCTAGGGGCCCACAAGGTCTGAACTGGACAGAATTTATACATGGAGACAATACTAAGTCTGAGAGTCTTTTAATTTTTCCTTACTTTATATTTTTAAAAAAGAATTATTTATATATTTTTATGTATATGAGTACACTGTTGCTGTCTTCAGACACTCCAGAAGAGGGCATCGCATCCCATTACAGATGGTGGAATTGACATCAGGACCTCTCGAAGAGCAGTCAGTGTTCTTACCTGCTGAGCTATCTCTCCAGCCCATTGTCTTTTTTATTTTATTTTATTTTATTTTATTTTATTTTATTTTATTTTTTGGTTTTTCGAGACAGGGTTTCTCTGTATAGCCCTGGCTGTCCTGGAGTTCACTTTGTAGACCAGGCTGGCCTTGAACTCAGAAATCTGCCTGCCTCTGCCTCCCAAGTGCTGGGATTAAAGGCGTGCGCCATCTTTTTTATTTTTACATTTTATAGTTAAGGTTATTATTGGTGTGTGTGTGTGTGCAAGTGCATGTGAGTACGCACGCCATTGTGCATATGGAGGTCAAAGGATAGCTTGCTGGGATTGGTCCCCTCCTCCACTGTGGGTTCCTGGGCTGAGACTCAGGCTGTCAGGCTTGGCAGCAAGTGCTTCTATCTGCTAAACTATGTTGGTGGCCTGAGAATGTCTCTTCATTTTAAAGGTTTGTTTTTTATTATTTTAAACTATGTCTCTGTGTGTTTTTGTATGTGGGTCTGTGTTGGGACAGAAAATGCTTCAAACCAAATTTGGGTCCTCTGCAAAAGCAATACTTGAACCTTATGGCTGAGCCATCTCCAGCCCCAAGAGTGGGCCTTTCCAGTTTGGATCTCTGCAGACATCCTTCTGATTTCCTTTTTTAAAAATTTTTTTTAAAGATTTATTTATTCATTATATGTAAGTACACTATAGTTGTCTTCAGACACTTGAGAAGAGAGAGACAGATTTCGTTATGGATGGTTGTGAGCCATGATGTGGTTTCTGGGATTTGAACTCAGTATCTTTGGAGGAGCAGTCAGTGCTCTTAACCACTAAAGCATCTCTCCAGCCCCCTTCTGTCAGGTTTCTGTTGCTGTGAAAAGTATGTGAGAAAATCACCCTAAATGAGGAAAGGTGCACTGGCATATAGGTTCAGAGTTGCGGTCTGCCATCCATTGGCTCTTCTTTCTGAGCCTTGCTGATTATATCACTGCCTAGGGCCTGTCCTGGAGGCTGTTGACCTTCTAGGGCTGTGGTTTTCAATCTTCTTAATGCTGTCACCCTTTAATACAGTTCCTCATGGTTTGGTGACTTACAGCCATAAAACTTCAGTTGCTCCCTCATAACTGTAATTTTACTGTTTGTTATGAACCTTACTGTAAATAACTGATACATCAGCAGCATATCTGAAGTGACCCCCCCTCACACACGGGTTGGAAAACAGAGAGGAAACAGTGAGGACACAGAGGGAGTGGGGCCACCATTCTGTTCGAGAACACACCCCCAAATTACCATCCAGTCCCAACTCCTGAAGGTTTTGCCACCTCCCAATGATACCACAGGCTGATGAGCAAGTTAGAGCATCCAGACCTTAAGGGGATACTCGCTCTCCAAACAGTACCAACCTGTTTTAGTGTTCAGCTTTGTTTTTGGATTTATATATTTGTGTGTGTGTGTGTGTGTGTGTGTGTGTGTTTGTGCTGCCTGCATGCATTCTGCACACCATGTGTGTGCCTGGTGCCCATGCAGAGGATGAGTCACCATGTGGGTGCTGAGAACTAACTAAACCTAGGTCCTCTGCAAGAACAGCAAATGCTCCTAACCACTGAGCTGACTCTCCAGCCCCTGCCCTGTTCCAGTGTATTTTGGGCAATAAAGAGTCAGCTAGAGACCTTACATGTACTCACTTGTTTTTGACTAGACTTGCTTCAAAGTCCTTGCTGCCCTGAAACTTGTGATCCTCTTGCCTCTGCCTCCTGAGTTTGCAGAAGACTGTGGGCATGTGACGCTATGCCTAAATAGGAATTTAGAACATATTCACTGGTACTTTTCCACCCTTAGCATCTCAACTGGGGCTGCTGATACTCCTTTAGGAGCCAGGGGGTGGGCTAGAGGTTATTTTTTAATCAAAGCATAATATCAAGCATGCACACACAAGCACCTGCTGCCCCCTGGTGGCAGTATCCCAGGATTGCAGAGCCTTTTGATGGACCAAGATTCAGTTTGTCTTGGATTTTATAGGTTCACTTATAGTCAAAATGCATTAAAGATGGTTGAAACTTACAGAATGGTCAGCATAGGTATTCTGATACAGGAAGCATTGTCAATGTCTTTATTATAGCCAATGGATTCCTACACATAAAAGGTATAAAGGGGAAGAAGAAGGAAGACATGTGGTGAGTGATTGGTGTTGAGTTCTGTGGCACATTGTGGATCTGAAAATAACCTGTCAGAATCTCTTGCTTGTGTGACTTGGGCAGGAGAGCAGCCTTCTTCAGCCCACAAAACTAGGATGTGCTGGGATAAACTTTCCTATTTGAAGTTAACCCTGAGGTTGACTGTTCTTACTGATTGTTTTTTGTTTTTCTGAGACAAGGTTTTCTTGAGTGACCCTGGCTACATTAGAACTTGCTCTGTAGACCAGGCTACAAGTATTGAGATTAAGGCATGCACCACTGCCGCCTGGCATTCATAGATTCTAAAATCAAGTTTCTAATCATTAAGATCTGTAGTCACAAAGATCATTTTTGCCTGAGAGTAAACCCAGAAAACCCACACTCTAACAGGTGTGATCGCTAGGTTTGCTGTTAGGAATGTAGCTGGCTTTGATGTTCTGGCATGCAGTGGAGTGAGGCCCTAGGGCTTTGAGATGGCCAATGTGGTCCTTGACTTTCAGCCCATAATCTTCTGGTGGTTGGAGAGAGGATGATTACAGAAATATCAGTCACTTGTTTCTATAAATGTTTCATAATGTAAATTGAATGTGATGAGATATTAAAATATACTTAATTATTGAAAAGTTCAGCCTCTGGAAATGGTGATATCTCTCCTTATACTGCCAGCTTAAAGGAAAAGTTGAGAAACTGTGAATTACAAAATTGGAATCCCAGAATGCTGGTGAAATGAGTCGCCATAAAGTTATTTTCTGCTCTGAAATTTGTTAACCATTTTCAGCTGTAGCCTTTCTGTTACGGTGAGCCTGCCCATTCTGTTTTAGGACAGTGCAGGTGCCCCACACTTCACTATGCTTACTATTTTTATATCCTTGTGATTCTGGAAAAAACAAGGTGACATAATGTTAAACTACGAGTCTTATAGACTCAAATGTTGGACTAAAATTCAGTTTTATTTTATTATGCTTGTAATTTTATTAGCAAAACAAAGCATCGATACAAGTTTGCATCAAATGTTGCTATTAGTTACAAGCTGAATTAATAGTTTGCCTTGTAAAATGAAAGACTGGAGTGGGTTTCCGTGGTGTGCAGCTGAGATCCCAGCAGTTTGGAAGGCAGAAGCAGGAAGGTTAAATTTGAAGCCAGCCTAGAGTTTTTACCTTGGAGAGAGAGAGAGAGAGAGACAAAGAGACAGAGACAAAGACAGAGACACAGAGAGAGACAGAGAGAGAGACAGAGACACAGAGAGAGACAGAGAGAGAGACAGAGACACAGAGAGAGACAGAGACAGAAAGAGAGAGACACACAGAAGAAAGAGATAGAGACAAACAGACAGAGAGAGACAGAGAGAACCCTAAAACTAGAGCATGGTGAGATGTGTCTGAGTCTTCATTGTTTGTGAGCAGTTTGCCTCGGGTTAATCCCCTGAGTTGTCCCAGCTTCCTTCTTAGTGTGGTTCATATAAAATATACTGGGGTCTCAGCAGTGGATGAGTTGCCCATCTCCCATTGCATATTTGAGGTGCCTTCTGTTCCATGAACCCTTTGATGAAGACGGGCCCTTGCTGCTGTGAGATTTACCAGATTCTGTCAATGCCCTCAGGCATTCCTGCTACTGTGCCATCCCATTCTGCCTCCATGGGGACAGAGGGTGGGAATGATGACCCTCCTGAGGTCGCTCTGTCAGAGCTCATGTCATAGGAGTCTCTTGTGGAGGGAAGGAGTCAATTTCTGTCTTCATGATCTGGGTTAGATTTTACATGGGGCACTCCCATAATCAAATCACAGTTTGCCCTTTTCAGATGATCAGTCTCTTTGCTCTCCTCGATTTATGTGCCTGGCTTTGCTTTCCTGTAAGTGTGTGCACTTGTGCAGAAGCCAGATAACACATGATCATCTTCAAAGGCAGCAGAACACTGAAGCAGCGATCTGAATCTTACTGTTTTTTCCCTTTTTCTCCCAATATAGTTAACAAGCACAAGCCATGGCTCAAGCCCACCTACCACGGGAGAGTCACCAAGAAGGATAACATGGTGCTGGTGGACCTCCCACCACCACTACCACCACCACACACACCATCGCACTGGATAAAGTTGCACTGCTGTGGTTTGCAGGTATGCAGGCTGTGCACTGTCCACAAGCCTGGCCTGGACAGGAAACAACTTAAGTCTGGCTGGATGACTGGACCTCTCAGGAAGTGTTCTTGTAGCCTAGAGCTGTTGTGGCTCCAGGCACCACATGTTCTTCTTGTAGTAGTTGAGGTAGCTGACAGTAAGCCATGTTGTTGGTCAAAGGGAGAAATGCTTAACCTAATTGCATCATTATGTGCTCTGTCTTGTGTGGATAGGCAGATACTGTCTAGACACACACAGCACAGACTGAGCACACATGGACTACATGAACACTGCTCAGGACAGAGTGGTGTGGTGAGCTTGGGGACCCGGGCTCTGCCTGTTCACTTACGTCGGGGTATTCAAATGCCTGTTTCACATCACTCCGACAACTCTTAGTTCCTTCCATTCACCTGAACAGACTTTAGAAACATTGAGCAGTCTTTCTGGGGTAATAACTTTTGGCCTAGATTTACTTTTTTTTTCAGTCTTTAAATTTTATTTAGCTAAATCTTTTTCTATAGTTTTATTTTGCATATGTGCACCGTGTGAATGTCTGATGTCCACAGAGGTCAGAAGAGAGCATCATATCCCTTGGAGCCAGAGCTGTGTGGATACTGGGAGTCAAACCCAGGTCCTTTGCAAAGGCAGCAAATGCTCTTAAACTTTGAGCGGTCTCTCCAGTCTCTCATTTTGTGGTTTAAAATCAGGTATGGTGTTGCGTTATGTAAGAAGTATACATTGCATGCTGAACACATTGTCAGTTTGTATTTGTTTATATTTTACAGACATGTACCACCATGCCCAATTTAATGAATTTACTTTTATTTTCCTTTTTCTGTGTATGGGTGTTTTGCCTGCATGTGCCTGTGCACCATGTGCATGCAGGACTCACAGAGACCAGAAGAGGGCACCAGATTCCGTGGAACTGTGCATGACCTTGTGGGTGCTAGGAACCAAACCCAGGTCCTCTGGTAAATCAGCCAGTGCTCTAACCAGAGTCATATCCTCAGATCCTTGTTTTTTAAGTGAAAGTTTTTGCTATGTTAATGCTAGCTGGCATCAAACTTGTCATCCTCTTGCCTCAGCCTTCTTAATAAAGTTATTAAAAGTTTAATATGAGTTATTTTATAAAATTGCACCCTACATCTTTGCAGAGAAAACCCCTTTAGAACAGTGTCATAGATTTTGATCATATGGTGATTTTCCTATATCACTGAAATTTAGTGGTGTTTGCCAGTCAGATCTGCCCTGACTGCTGGAAGGCTGTGCTTTCTCAGTCCCAGAGTGAGAGTAAACACTGGGATAACACACACACACACACACATGCGTGTGGCTGTGTCCAGGTTTTAAATTTTTCTTTAATTTTTTTTCTTTTGTTTTTTTAAAGTTTATGAATGTGTTTTACCTGTACGTGTGCAGGTGTGTTAGGAGGTCAGAAGAGGCCATCAGGTCCCCTGTTCTGAACAGTCACGTGAGTGCAGAGAGTCCACCCAGGTTCTCTGCAGGAGCAACAGGTACTCTTAACCCGTGGGCCATCTCTCCAGCCTGGGTCCAGCCTTTTATGTAGGTTCTGGGAATCTGAACCTCAGGCAGTTAGGTTTTGCCAGGCTCTTTACCAATAGAACCATTCCCCAGCCCAAAAGAAAACTTTTTAGTTTTGAGATAGGATTTATTTTCACTTAGTTTTTTAAAGATTACTTTATTTTATGTATGTGTGTATACTGTCACTCTCTTCAGATACACCATAAGAAGATATCAGGTCCCATTACAGATGGTTATGAGCCACCATACGGTTGCTGGGACTTGAATTCAGAATCTCTTGAAGAACTGTCAGAGGTCCCACCCACTGAGCCATATCTCCAGCCCAACTCATTGTTTAAAAAGATTTATTTTTGTTACCTTTGTTATACACACAGGGATACATACACGTGTGAATGCATACAGACACACAAGCTGCACATAATATACATACACACACAAACATACATGCACACATGCACACCACACTGCTAATACACATGCAAACATACACTGTACACACTGCACATACACATGTAAGTGCACACACATATGCCACACACATACGAACATGCATACACAGTATGCATGCCACACATACACACACAAACACACACAAGTGCAGGTAGCTGCAGAAGCCAGAAGAGGACTTTGTGCTTTGAAGCTAGCTCTAAGTGTCCCACTCCAGTCTTTTTTTTTTTTTTTTTTTTTTTTGTAAGTATTTATCATTGCTCCTCCTGTGTGACATTTAGAGCTACATCACAGTTTTAGTGAGGTTGCCGAGGATATGTTGCCAGTGGGTTTATATACATTCCTGCATTTTAAGAAGTGATTTAGAGGCTTGGGGAGATAGCTCAGTAATTAAAAACTGACTGCTGCCCTTGTGGAGGACCAGGGTTCAACTCCCAGGACACATAGGGTGGATCAGAATTGAAACTCTAGTTCTAGGAAGTACAATGCCCTCTTCTGACCTCTGTGGGAACCAGGCATGCATGTGGTGGGGCACAAACACACATGTAGGTGTAAACACCCGTATACATAAAAATAAAATGTTTTGAATAAATTAAGAATAAACTCTTAAAAGGAGAGTAGTAACTCAGGCTGGGAATGTGCTAGTCTGTCACCACAAACCTTGTGTTCAGAGCTCAGAGCCATGTCACGCTTTTAGTCCCTTCAGCATTTGTGAGGTGGAAGCAGAGGGATTAAACAGTCAGGCTCATCCTCTGTAACATAGTCAGTTTGAGGAAAACCAGCCTGAGCTACATGAGACCCTCTCTTAAAACACAAGGAGGCCAAAAAAAACTGGTCCAGGATTCTGGGATCACTGCCCCCAGCCTTGATTTACAAAGCACTAGGTGTGTGCAGTCTGTGGTGCTTAGAACCCACCTCACAGCTAATAATGCATTTGCTCCTGAGCATCAAGAAGAGACACCAGGTACTTTTCCAAATACTTTAGAAATGAAAATTTGTATTTAATTCCCCACCACTCAAAGTAAGGAAGCTTTCTGCTAGCCCCATTTTAAAGAGAGGAACCAGGAACTGGAGTGATGCCTTGGTGGTTAAGAGCACTGGCTGGTGTATGCAATGGTGTCAGCGTTTGGAAGCTGATTATGGTATGGATACACTAGCAAGATTTTGCTGAAAGAACCCAGATATAGCTGTCTCTTGTGAGACTATGCCGGGGCCTAGCAAACACAGAAGTGGTTGCTCACAGTAAGCTATTAGATGAATCACAGGGCCCCCAGTGGAGGAGCTAGAGAAAGTACCCAAGGAGCTAAAGGGATCTGCAATCCTGTAAGTGGAACAACAATATGAACTAACCAGCACCCCCTCGGAGCTCGTGTCTCTAGCTGCATATGAATCAGAAGATGGCCTAGTCGGCCATCAGTGGAAAGAGAGGCCCATTGGTCATGCAAACTTTATCTGCCTCAGTACAGGGGAACGCCAGGGCCAAGAAGTGGGAGTGGGTGGGTGGGGGAGTGGGTAGGGGAGCGTGTGGGGGACTTTTGGGATAGCATTGGAAATGTAAATGAAATAAATACCAAAAAAACTATTACAATTAAAATACGACCTCTTTTGAAAAAAAAAAAAAAAAAGAGCACTGGCTGCTCTTCTGGGGACAAAAGTTTGTTCTCAGGTACACACATAGTGTCTCATGACCACCAACTATAACTGCAGTTTCCAGGGATCTGATGCTCTCTTTCAGCCTCTGTGAGTACCAGGCACGCATATGGTACACTGATATATGTGCAAAGAAACATCACACATAAATAAAAATAAAGAAGTTTTTTCATTTTGTTTTTTGAGACAGGGTTTCAAAAACCCTGTGTAGCCCTGAATGTCCCAGCACTCACTCTGTAGACCAGGCTTGCCTTGAACTCAGAGATTCACCTGCCACATGAGCACTAGGATTAAAGGCGTGTACCCCCACGGCCAGATTTACTCCTCAGTGTCATCATCTGTAAACATAAGAATTCCAATGCCCTTCCTAAGGCTTGGGCATATTTGTTTGTCTATGAGTTGAAGAGCTTAAGTTTACTCCTGAAGACTGGGGATGTTGCTCAGTGGTAGAGCACCTGTCTACCATGTATAAGGCTGTGGGTTGCAAGCTACACCCCAAGCCCCACCCTGAGTAATAATAATTAAAATAAACACAAAATAAAAATATCATCCAAAGGAGTAAAGCAGTGCTTGGTTCAGAGTCTTGTATGGAATGTCTGCTGTTTCCAAGTAAACACTGGAATTATATGTAGCATGTTTAAAAATATGTTTTCCTGACCCAGCAAGATGGTTTGGTGGGTAAAGGCACCTACTCCCCAGCTGGATCCCTGATCCCTGGAGGAAGGAAAAATGGCCTCCTGTAAGCTGTGTCCCCCCCTCCACAAATAGATTTTTAAAAATTCAGTTTAGGTTTGTTTCGTTTTGACTTTTTTTCAAGACAGGGTCTTACGACTTAGCTCTGTCCTAGAACTCTATAGACCAGACCGGCCTCAAACTCAGAAATCCACCTGCCTCTGCCTCTTGCAGGCTGGAATAAAAGACATTAGCCACTATACCCAACAATAAATGCAATTTTTAAAAATGTTAATGTATGCCGGGCGTGGTGGCGCACGCCTTTAATCCCAGCACTCGGGAAGCAGAGGCAGGCGAATTTCTGAGTTCAGGGCCAGCCTGGTCTACAAAGTGAGTGCCAGGACAGCCAGGGCTACACAGAGAAACCCTGTCTCGAAAAACCAAAAATAATAATAATAATAATAATAATAAATAAATAAATAAATAAATAAATAAAATAAATTAAAAAATGTTATTGTATGTCCTTAAATTTAATATTCTGTGGGAAATATGTATCTACTTACATAAGTTGTTATTCAATTCCCTCACAATTCAGATTATTTTTGTGTTGAGCAAGGCTTATTCTGGAGACTTATGCTGAGGTTGTTTTTGCAATGGTACTGAGTCTGCTGTGGTGACAAGATTGGAGATGGCTTGTGAGGTGGCAGTAGCTCACTCTCAGTGAACTGACAGTGTCCCAACTTGTCCTGGGCTCTTTATGGCCACCTGTCCTTGGCTTCTGGTCTCACCATAACATCCCTGGTGGGGAAACTAGTTCAGAACATGTCAGCTGCCTGCTGTGAGGAATGGTGATCTTGTCCACTTCTCTCCCTAGTGCCCTGGCTAATTCAGTGCTTGGGACACACCAGTACTACATACATGGATGCAGAAGGACAGATGAGTTTGTCTAAGACCACAGGCTTTACTAAGTATGTTGCTTTTGAACCAGGCTCTCTGGCTACAGCTCTCCAAGAGGTGAGATTTCAAAGTTGAGAACAGTCTGCTTTGTGTTCCCATCCCTCATGGGATGTGTGTGTGTGGGCAAGCACTGACTGAGCTCACTTGACAGAGCTCTGAAGCAGACACATTTGTGGTATTGAGTATTTTGTCCCTGATGACCAATGTCAGACTCTTAGGGGACACATGGCCAAGTCTTGATTGTTTTCTTGGTGTGATGTAAGAAAATGTACCAGGGAGTTTGTTGAGGGTATCTGCTGCAGGTATCCCCCTTCATAGATGAGCCTGAAGCGGTGACTCCCCTCTCAGCGTTTATTCTTATATATTTCAAGATTTATTATTATTAGTGTTATTATTATGTTTCTGGCCACTTTCAAATCTCTTTCTCTGGTATATTTTCAAGTGTGAACATTTTGCCTACCTGCATATATGAACACCATTTGGTGTCTGGTGCCCTCAGTGGTTACGAGAGGGTATCAGGTCCCTGCAGATGCTTGGGAGCAACCATGTTGATGCTTGGAATCAATTTTGAGTCTTTTGCAAGAGCCGGCCAGTGCTCTTAACTTTTTTTTTTTTTGAGTACATTGAAGCTCTCTTCAGACACACCAGAAGAGGGCATCAGATCCCATTACAGATGGTTGTGAGCCACCATATAGTTGCTGGGAATTGAACTCCAGATCTCTGGAAGAGCAGTCAACACTCTTAACTGCTGAGCTATCTCCCCAGCACCCCACCCCTGCTCTTAACTTCTGAGTCATTGCCAGCCCACATTCTTCTGTTCAATTAAACATCTTTTACTTCACAAGTAGCTTATGGTCAAATTTATAAGTTCAGAAGTCATGGCTGGTGAGGCAGAAGAGGGAATGTGGAAAGCCTTTCTTTCAGAGCGTAACAAACCTAGGTGCTGGTGTGCCATAGCCACTCCAGTAAAGTCTCTGTGGCAAGCCCAAAAGCTTGGGAAAAGTCCTGAGGCAAAAAGTTTCATGGAAACTTAGTCTCCTGGAGCCTTGGCATCCCATAGCATGAATGTTCTAAACTTGTCCTTGTGTTAATAGGTGAATGGGTCTGTGTGCTTTCTTTCAGTATTGTTTTATTATCAGTGCCTCCAAGGAATGATTTGTCAAATACCTAAATTAGCTTGAACTTTGCTTCCTGGCCTTCACCAATGTCCTAGCCAGCCCTTGAGCAGGCCCTGGGCTTGGAATTTCATAAGAATGTTACCGATTAAGAGGAATTGCCTCCAGTATTGAAAAAGAGATAGTGAAAGAAATCAAGCATTACTATCTACTACATAGAGTTAGAAATCTCAGGGCAAACTTAGCAAAGTAATTTAGAATTCTTATTATAATTATATATGGCAGACTACATTACTTAATAGAAGAAAGTCCCTGACAAAATCACTTAGAATAACAGCCCAGTCATTCACATATACAGGAATTTACAATGGTTTAGGAAGTAGGTAGGGATGAGGTTTAAGGAAGAACTAGAGTATTGCATTATTCATGAGAAGGTTAGCTAGAACAGAACTCCCTAGCACATACTTTCACCAGCCCAGAAGCTTAGCATAGTTAGGTATTTACTAAAGCTGGCTGGTGGTAGGCTAAACAATAATCAGAATTAGAACTACGGCTTGGGCAAGAAAGGACTTGCCCTGGGAACATAATGACCTCACACCTGGCTTTTAGGAATATAACTGACCTTAGATAGAGATGACTTTGTCTCAGTTGTTCAGTTGTCAGTCTTTATGTATGCATTCTGCTTTGTGTAAAGAGTCATTAAGCATCGGGTAACCTCAACGTACCTTGGGTAATGTGTTACCTAACTTCCTTATTTTCTTCTGTATCATAAGTCTGATGCTTCCTTTGAGAAATTACATTCAGATCAACACTCTCTTGTGTTAACATCTGTTTTTCACCCTGCCAACTCCTTCACGGCTGGGTACCAGGACCCAGATTCTCCTGAGAGTTGAGGGGCCCCTGCGAGTTGAGGGGCTGAGTGAGTCCAGTCCACAGCACTGGTGATTTAATACAGTCAGGAAGGCACTGCATGGGTGAAGCATACATGGCCATGGGCAGCACAGGTACCCATAGGTCACTGTCAGCTTCCTAAGATAGCCATTGAGGTGTCTACAGAGAAACCCTGTTAATGTGTTCAGTTTGCTAATGCCGAGTTGGGGTGAGGCCCTCACTTCATCCGGTGACTAACACCGTGCCAGCAGTCCACAACATGGCATCAGTCTCCGCGCTCCCTGCATCTATTCTGCCCTCATCCTGCATGACAATGAGGTGATGGTCATGGAAGATAAGATCAATTACTTCATTAAAGCAGCTGGTGTCAGCGTTGAACCTTTCTGGCCTCGCTTGTTTGCAAAGGCTCTGGCCAATGTCAACACTGGTAGCCTCATCTGCAATGTCGGGGCTGGTGGGCCTGCTCCAGCTGCTGGAGCTGCACCTTCTGGTGGTCCTGCTCCATCCACTGCTGCCGCTCCAGCTGAGGAGAAGAAAGTGGAAGCAAAGAAGGAAGAGTCCAAGGAGACCGAAGATGACATGGGCTTTGGTCTTTTTGACTCAACTGCTTTTGTTAACGTGTCCAATACAGAGCTAAACCTGTACCTGAATTCTACTCCCCTGATACCTTTACACAAGGGTACAAACTTTAGTGCATAATGAACCTGTTAGATATTTTGCATATTACTATAGTATTGAGCATCTGAAAAAATGCATACTGAGGGGAATATATATCTATAAAGGATTTGCTAATATTCTTAGGTAACACACTTAACATCCAGTAACAAAGGTTATTGATTCTGAAGAAAGGAGTCTGATAAGGGTCAACAATCTATTCAAATATTATGATCCCACTCTGGAGGAAGAATTGACTTTTGTGACTTGAAGCCTTGTTGCTTGAAATCAGTTACATGAAAAAGTGTGTGTGTGTGTGTGTGTGTGTGTGTGTGTGTGTGTGTGTGTGTGTGTATTTTTACAAGGATTTAGGCCAGGACAGATATGTGCAAATTGGAACACAACTTTGTGGAATCTACTTTGGACATTTTTTATGCTTCAATTATATTTTTATGATTCAAATATATATTTTCAAGTGTATTAGTTCATACTTAAGACTAAATAGTTGTTTCATTCTCAGAGCCACAAATGAATGCCAGAGAATTTTCACCACGGCTAAAGTTGGTTGATGCTGATATTTTATTTATTTATATTTCATGTAATCTCCTTTCCTGGCTTTCCCCTCTGGAAGCCCCCTATCCCATCCTCCTTCCCTGTGCTTTTTTGTACAGGTACTCCCACACACAACCTACTCCTGCCTTGCCACCCTGGCATTCCCCTCCACTGGACCAAGGGCCTCTCCTCCCATTGATGCCCAATAAGGCCATCCTCTGCTACATAAGTGGATGGAGCCTTGGATCCTTCCATGTGTACCCTTTGGTTGGTGGTTTAGTCCCTGTAAGCTCTGGAGGGTCTGGTTGGTTGATATTGTTTTTCTTCCTATAGGTTGCAAATCCCTACAGCTCCATGAGTCTTGTCTTTTGCTCCTCCATCGGGAACCCAAGCTCAGTCCAATGGTTGGCTGTGAGCATCCACCTCTGTATTTGCCAGGCTCTGGTAGAGCCTCTCAGGAAACAGCTATAGCAGGCTCCTGTCAGCAAGCACTTCTTGGCATCCACACTAGTATCTATGTTTGATGTCTGTATATGGGATGAATCCCAAGGTGGGGCAGTCTCTGGATGGCTTTTCTGTCAGTCTCTGTTCCACAGCTAAGAATACCCAAAATATAATTCACAGTGCACATGAAGCTCAAGAAGAATGAAGATCAAAGTGTGGATGCTTCAGTCCTTCCTAGAAGGGGGAACAAAATATTCAAGGGAGGAAATATGGACATTTTTTATATGATGATCAAGGTCATGTTGTTAGAATTGCACCCTACAGACATTTCACACTGAGTCTTCTATCACATGTTCAAAAATGGTTAGGAATTACACCAAAATATTGTCTTCTTTCCAAACATATGGTCATCCCAACATGGAGGAAAACAAAGCAGTTTGAATAATAAAACTTATGTGCAAATGAAAATTATATACTGATATCTTTGTGGGTTTTGTTAGGAAAATGGTTATGTAAGAAATGACTCTCATGCAGGGCGGTGGTGGCACACGCCTCTAATCCCAGCACTTGGGAGGCAGAGACAGGCAGATTTCTGAGTTCGAGGCCAGCCTGGTCTACAAAGTGAGTTCCAGGACAGCCAAGACTATACAGAGAAACCCTGTCTTGAAAAACAAAAAAAAAAAAAAAAAGAAAAAAGAAAAGAAATGACTCTCACAATGTCTATACTATGTAAATCATCCATCTGCCTAAATGCCTAGATTTTCAGTCTCCAGTCCAATTATTCAAAGCATAATCTGGGAACTCAACCTAAAAGAAACTTAAGGCTGACAGCATATGGTGAATTCAAATGTATGCTAGGCTGTATAGTCTGATAATTAGCCTGTCATGAATGCACACAGTCCCTAAAGCAAATTTTCTTGATTCATTTTATGCTTGTGTTTCAAGTGATTTCTCTCTGGCAACATGTAATTAGACCTGGGCACAGTTGCATCTTCAGCCTTGTAGAAAATGTTTCTCTGACGTGCTGTCTTCACACAGGTTACCTTGATGACAGTCTGCTGTTCCCCAAGGCAATGGCTTTGATTTTTTTCCCGATTAAACTTCCCAAAAACTTTAGTTAAAAGGCTATTTCACAACAAAATTTTAAAACTGCACATTTCAGTTGTGTAATTGCTGGTTGTGACCCCAACAGAGACCCTTGGGGTGGAGGGGAAAAGGTGTAGAATCAAAGATATGGACTCTGGAAGTCAGGCAAGTGGTAAAAGCAGACTCCTTTATTGCAGGTACTGGGCAAAATTTTATACTCCCATCCCGGCCTGACCCTACATCAGGGGTCTCTAGCCATGCTGGCAGATAAAAAAAATTAGCTAAGGAATGTTATCAAAGGCATTTAGAGACTATCTAGGCTATCCATAAACAAGATACAGCAGAGGCTAACAATTTAACTCTACATGAAGCAGCCACTGCTGATAAGACACCAACAGCCTTACCACTAATGTGATTGACTGCCCTACCCACGTAGATTGATCAATGATGTATGACAAGAGAAAACCAACAGGCAATAGAACAACTAGTCTAGGACACTCAGCCTATAGAGGAGTCCACCAGTCCTTGGAATTCTCCCGTAGTTGTGATTAAAAAAATATGTAAAATGGAGGTTGTTGAGAGATCTCAGAGCAATTACAAAGATTATTTAGCCAATGAGTTCCTTGCAGCCTGGAATCCCATTGTCACCTTTGTTGCCGAAGGAATGGTGTATTATAGTGATTAATCTATAAGATTGCTTTTACACAATTCCTCTACATGAATATGGTAAGAAAAAGTTTGCTTTCTCAATACCTACCTTCAATAGAGGTTGCCCAATAAAAGGGTATCACTGAAATATCCTGCCACAAGGAATGTTAAATAGCCCTACATGTGTCAATATTTTGTACAACAGCCATTATTGATGATTTGCAAACAATTTCCCCAATCCATTATCTGTCATTATATAGATGACATTCTATTGGCTGATTCAGATATAAATATCCTGGAAAGAATGTTTGATGAAGTTGAAAAAAAAATTCTTGCCTTGCTGGGGATTGCAAATCACCCCTGAAAAAATATAAAGAGTGGACTCTATTAATTATGGAGGGTATAGAATAAGTCTGCAAAAGGTTAAACCACAAAAGGTGCAAATCAGAAAAGACAAATTAAAGACTCTTAATGATTTTCAGAAATTATTAGGAGATACTAACTGGCTGTGGTCTACAATTGGCTTGGCCACTCAACTGCTAAGCAATTTATTTCAAATGATAGAGGGTGATAAATATATAGTCTGAGGAAATTACCAGAAACAGCTGAGAAAGACTTAGCTCTGGTAGAAAGGAAATTGCAGGATACACAACTAGTTTGTATTGTTCCAAAATAGCTTGCATCTTAGTTATCTTACCTTCTACTCATTCCCCTACAGGAATTCTCATTTAGAGGGAAGATTGTATATTAGAGTGGATATTTTTAGCACATAAACAGGGTAAGAAATTAAAAAGCTACATGGATATGGTCTCTGAATTGTTACTAAAAGGAAAAAAGAGACTTCAAAAATTAGTTGGACAGCCGGGCGTGGTGGTGCACGCCTTTAATCCCAGCACTCGGGAGGCAGAGGCAGGCGGATTTCTGAGTTCGAGGCCAGCCTGGTCTACAAAGTGAGTGCCAGGACAGCCAGGGCTACACAGAGAAACCCTGTCTCGAAAAACCAAAAAAAAACCAAAACAAAACAAAACAAAAAAAAAACCAAAAATTAGTTGGAATGGATCCAGCTGAAATCGTGGTACCATTTATTAATGCAGAGATTGACTCACTATGGACACAACATGAATGTTGATAAACAAGCTTGCAGTAATTTCTTGGATAAAAACAGATACCCTAAAAGCAAGTGACTTCAGTTCATAAAATGAACTACTTGGATTTTCCCTCATATACTAAAGGGAATTCCAATATCTGGAGCCACTACATTTTACACTGAGACTACTAAATCAGGAAAGGCAAAAGATTTAAGTAAGGTGGCTGAGAGTCCCTAGAAATGAGTTGAAAAATCTTAATTATGTGCAATACTCATGGTGTTCTCAGATTTTCAAGGGTCTTAATATAGTAACTGACTCTCAATATACAGAAAGGGTTATTTTACACGTAGATACTGCTGATCTTATTTGGGATGATTCTGAATTGACTTCACTATTTATTCAACTACAATAAATAATCAGAAATAAGAGTAATTGACTATATATAACACATATAAGAACCCATACAGGTCTGCCAAGCTCTCTGGCACAGGGTAATAATGAAATTGACCAGTTATTGATAGGAAGTGTACTAAGGGCTTCGGAATTTCATTAAAAAGAAAACACCATTTTAACAGCAAAGTTTTTCAAGAAAGAATTCTCTATCACAAGAAAAGGCTGTCGACTGTCCTCATGACTCTTTCGTACAGTACCAGACGTTCTAGCTCAAGCAATAAGGCAACTAAAAGAGATCAAGGGGATATTTATATTTATATCAGACAGTTCATACATTTCAGGTACAAACTTAATACAGAGTGTTTCGTTGCTTAATAAATGTTTGTATCTTCGAGGCTTTTCCCCACTTTCTCCTCTATAAGTTTCAGTGTCTCCTATTTTATGTGGAGTTCCTTGATCCACATAGATTTGACCTTAGTACAAGGAGATAAGAATGGATCAATTCACATTCTTCTACATGATAATTGCCAGTTGTGCCAGTACCATTTGTTGAAAGTGCTGTCTGTTTTTCCTTTTGTCAATTCTCAATCTTACAGCACAAGCCATTGCTGTTCTATTCAGGAATTTTTTTCCCTGTGCCCATATCGTCGAGGCTTTTCCCCACTTTCTCCTCTACAAGTTTCACTGTCTCTGGTTTTCTGTGGAGTTCCTTGATCCATTTAGATTTGACCTTAGTACAAGGAGATAGGAATGGATCAATTCGCATTCTTCTACATGTTAACTGCCAGTTGTGCCAGCACCATTTGTTGAAAATACTGTCTTTTTTTCCACTGGATGGTTTTAGCTCCCTTGTCAAAGGTAAAGTGACCACTGGTGTGTGGGTTCATTTCTGGGTCTTCAATTCTATTCCATTGGTCTACCTGTCTGTCACTATACAAGTACCATACAGTTTTTATCACAATTGCTCTGTACTACATCTTTAGGTCAGGCATGGTGATTCCATCAGAGATTCTTTTATCATTTAGAAGAGTTTTTGCTATGCTAGGTTTTTTGTTATTCCAGATGAATTTGCAGATTGCCTTTTCTAATTCGTTGAAGAATTGAGTTGGAATTTTGCTGGGGATTGCATTGAATCTGATTGCTTTCCGCAAGACAGCCATTTTTACTATATTGATCCTGCCAATCCATGAGCATGGGAGATCTTTCCATCTTCTGAGATCGTCTTTGATTTCTTTCTTAAGAGACTTGAAGTTCTGATCATACAGATCTTTCCCTTCCTTAGTTAGAGTCACACCAAGGTATTTTCTATTATTTGTGACTATTGGGAAGGGTATTATTTCCCTAATTTCTATCTCAGCCTGTTTATCCTTTGTGTAGAGAAAGGCCATTGATTTGATTGAGTTAATTTTATATCCAGCTACTTCACTGAAGCTGTTTATCAGGTTTAGGAGTTCTCTGGTGTAAGTTTTAGGGTCATTTATATATACTATCATATCATCTGAAAAAAGTGATATTTTGACTTGTTCCTTTCCAATTTGTATCCCCTTGACCTCCTTTTGTTGTCTAATTGCTCTGAATGGGACATCAAGTACTATATTGAATAGGTAGGGAGAAGTGGGCAGCCTTGTCTAGCCCCTGATTTTAGTGGGATTGCTTCCAGCTTCTCTCCATTTACTTTGATGTTGTTTACTGGTTTGCTGTAGATTGCTTTTACTATGTTTAGGAAAAGCCTCGAAAATATGAGCACAGGGGAAAAATTCCTGAATTGAACAGCAATGGCTTGTGCTGTAAGATCAAGAATTGACAAACGGGATTCATAAAATTGCAAAGCTTCTGTAAGGCAAAAGACACTGTCAATGTCTTGACAAAAAGGCCACCAACAGACTGGGAAAGGATCTTTACCAACCGTAATTCAGATAGGGGACTAATATCCAATATATATAAAGAACTCAGGAAGGTGGACTCCAGAAAATCAAATAACCTCATGAAAATATGGGGCAGAGAGCTAAACAAAAAGTTCTCAACTGAGAAATATCAAATGGGTGAGAATCACCTAAAACAATGCTCACCATTCTCAGCATTCTCTGAGACTCATGGGACTTTTGTCAATAAATGGGAATTCATCACTTCAGAACCATGCAGAGACACAGCAAAGTCTGGATAGCTATCCTTGACATCTATGAAGCCATGTTTTCATTCATTTTTGTAGATTTTTCTCTCATATTTCTTTGAACTCAAAAGAGAAAGCAGACTTCTTGCTGAGGCTCTGACAGCTTCTACGTATTTTCTGTTTCTTTTTATCTTCACCTAGTAATACTTGCCTGGAACATTGAACTGAATCTTACCTATTTCACTTAACACAAATCACCATATGTAAAACAGTGTTTCTAACTCTTTTAATGCTAAACACTGACATTGAATTCAAATTATCTTTAGGTGGGCAGACTACCCTGCAGTCCAATGAATGATTTCTCAGTTTTAAGACAATTGGAAAAATGTGTTTTCCTATGCTTTTAAGCAACCACTATGACAGGGTCACTACATGCCAAAGAGATTGTTATCCACCAGTTGAAAATCACTACTAAAAGTTTATGATATAGGTTTGCAAAAATATTTATGACTTCTGCGTATGTTTTATGTGAGGCATTTCCTGGAAAGATGCAACATATATTCATGTGAGTATCCCAAGTGCAAATTGAAAACAACCAAAGCAAACTTGTTGAATATTTCAGCTTCATTGGAGTTAGTTACAGGACAATAGAAAAGGAGTTGTTGACCAGATCACAAGAGACTCAGAGTCACTTGTTATCTTATAATGACAAACAAGGATTAGAGAAGAATTATGATTACTGGATACTCGAAGCACACTTCACATCTGTAAGCATATTTATAGGATAAAGAATATGCTGTCTGGGTGGCTCAGTTTGCCAGATACTCCTTTAAGTATAACTTTTCTTAATTGGATCATTTAAATGAAATATACAGAATGTTATCAGTTTTATTAGCTATTTTGAGGATTGCATTAAAGACCTTACATAGTTTCCTTTCTGAAATGGATTATTTCTGTCTCAATGAATGTGTTAAGCAATACTATCTTCTGACTTGTCTTCATTTTGTAACCTTTGAGGGTGAACAAGTAAAAAGGTGTCATGAAAAGCTTTCTACATTTTCACATTTTCAGAGTTTCTCCCAGCATAATTAGTTGAGATTATCTAAGATTTGAACATTACATGAAAGTTTTCACAAGATTTTCATAATCATACTAATTCCCTAGAGTGGAGACTCAAGTGTTGTCAAGAATAAAACATATGCCACATTTTCCCCAACAGAAATACTTTCCCCTAAAAAGTTCTCTCTGTCCTGAAGTGAAGTCAAAGATATTTCTTCATACAATGCATGAGTTAAGTTTCTAGCCTGAAAGTATATTCACTGTTATATTCTAGGAAATAGACCAAAAGGAAAGGATTAATACCTACAATATATTTGAAAAGTTCCTTTTCTGTAACTATTCTCTAATGAATTTTAAGATGATATATCTTGGCAAAGGATTGTCTCGATCACTTCATTTATAAAGATTCTCTATTGTATGAAATAACTGATGATATCTCAGACTGACATTGTGAGTATTGTATTTGTCACATGCAAACTATTTGTAAGGTTTCTCTCCTGTATGAATTCTCTGATGATTATTAAGATGGGATTTGTGGGTAAAGCATTTGTCACATTCACTACATTTGTGAGGTTTCTCTCCTGTATGAATTCTCTGATGAATTCTCAGACTGCCTTTTTTACTAAAGCATTTGTCACATTCACTGCATTTGTAAGGTTTCTCTCCTGTATGAATTCTCTGATGCCTTCTCAGTTTGCCTTTTTCAGTAAAGCATTTGTCACATTCACTGCATTTATAAGGTTTCTCTCCTGTATGAATTCTCTGATGAATATTAAGATGGGATATTTGAGTAAAGCATTTGTCACATTCACTACATTTGTAAGGTTTCTCTCCTATATGAATTCTCTGATGAATTCTCAGACTGTGTGTTCCAGTAAAGCATTTGTCACATTCACTGCATTTGTAAGGTTTCTCTCCTGTATGAATTCTCTGATGCCTTCTCAGTTTGCCTTTTTCAGTAAAGCATTTGTCACATTCATTGCATTTATATGGTTTCTCTCCTGTATGAATTCTCTGGTGAATATTAAGATGGGATTTTTGAGTAAAGCATTTGTCACATTCACTGCATTTGTAAGGTTTCTCTCCTGTATGAATTCTCTGATGCCTTCTCAGTTTGCCTTTTTCAGTAAAGCATTTGTCACATTCACTGCATTTATAAGGTTTCTCTCCTGTATGAATTCTCTGATGAATATTAAGATGGGATATTTGAGTAAAGCATTTGTCACATTCACTACATTTGTAAGGTTTCTCTCCTGTATGAATTCTCTGATGCCTTCTCAGTTTGCCTTTTTCAGTAAAGCATTTGTCACATTCATTGCATTTATATGGTTTCTCTCCTGTATGAATTCTCTGGTGAATATTAAGATGGGATTTTTGAGTAAAGCATTTGTCACATTCACTACATTTGTAAGGTTTCTCTCCTATATGAATTCTCTGATGAATTCTCAGACTGTGTTTTCCAGTAAAGCATTTGTAACATTCACTGCATTTGTAAGGTTTCTCTCCTGTATGAATTCTATGATGAATCCTCAGACTGCCTTTTTTTTTTTTTTTTTTTTTTTTTGGTTTTTCGAGACAGGGTTTCTCTGTGTAGCCCTGGCTGTCCTGGCACTCACTTTGTAGACCAGGCTGGCCTCGAACTCAGAAATCCGCCTGCCTCTGCCTCCCGAGTGCTGGGATTAAAGGCGTGCGCCACCACGCCCGGCTTCAGACTGCCTTTTTTAGTAAAGCATTTGTCACATTCACTGCATTTGTAAGGTGTCTCTCCTGTATGAATTCTCTGATGCACACTAAGATTGAATTTGTGTTTAAAACATTTGTCACATTCACTACATTTGTAAATTTTCTCTTCTGCATGAAATCCCTGATGAATACTAAGATGGATTTGATGGGTAAAGCATTTGTCACTTTTACTACTTTTGTAAGGTTTCTTTCCATGATAAATTCTCTGCTGACTTTGAAGTTTTTCTCTCTGGGTTAGATATTTGTGAAATTCACTGTATTTGTAAGGGTTTATTCCAGTATTGTTTTGTTTCACCATGACTTTATATTTAGAAACAAAAACCTTCTCAAATTCTGCATTTCGCTTGTGTTTTTTCTTCTGCATGTGGATTCCTTGATTGAGACTAATGGTAGAAAACAAATTTAAACCGTTTACAGAGTCATTGTATTTGCAAATTTCTTTAGTGCTCCTGGGCTTAAGTTTTTTTTGGTTCGAGTATTGAAGAGAGCTGTGATAAGTTTTGTATGGTGTACATTGGGGGGAATCAAGAATCACCTTGCTAAGCTTGTCCCATTTAGAAGACTTCTCTTGAATATTCATGTGTTCATGGACAATATACTGGCTGTCTTCATCCAAGACCTTCCCATACTTTCCACATATGCAATGATTTTCTGAAAAAAAGTGGGGAGGGGCAATTAAAGGTGACATGAATTACTTATATAAGGAGTAAGGGATTCAATAACCAGTGAATTCAGGGATTCGTACTCTCAAGAGAGGTTTTCCTCTCTCTCTCTTTTTTTTAATCTTTACATGTATCCTCAGAAGAACCTCAAATATGATCTATATCAAATGACTGGAAATGATAATAGCCTGCTAAATTTTATTTTCAAATTAAACATCATACTACTTCAAATATAATAACCCAGAATTGCTCCTGTCTTAAGGAAAAAGAGGAACAAAGAATGGAAAAGAGGATGAAGGGAAGGCCATCCAAAGACTGGACCAAAGAGATGTAGATCCTTGCAGCCAACCATTAGATTGAGCAGGGGGACTACAATGAAGGAGTTAAGGGAAGGACTGAAGAACCTGAAGGGCTTTGCAACTGTGTAGGAGTAACAATAATATCAAGACCCACAAAGCTCTCAAGTGTCAAATCACCAAATAAAGAGTACACATGGAAGTACAAATGGCTCCAGCTTTTTTTTTTTTTTTTAAGATTTATGGATTATATGTAAGTAAACTGTAGCTGTCTTCAGACACTCCAGAAGAGGGAGTCAGATCTCGTTAGAGATGGTTGTGAGCCACCATGTGGTTGCTGGGATTTGAACTCCGGACCTTCGGAAGAGCAGTCGGGTGCTCTTACCACTGAGCCATCTCACCAGCCCGGCTCCAGCTTTATATATAGCAGAGGATTGCCTTATGTGGCATCAACAGGAGGGGAGTCCCTTGGTACTGTGAAGGTTCAGTATCCCAGCATAGGAGTATCCTAGGGGCATGGGGTGGGAGTAGGTGGATCAGTGGTGGGAGAATCATCATAAAAGCCAGGGGGAGGGGTGGGATATAGAGATTCATGACAGGAAATGAAGAAGGGGCATAACATTTGACATGTAAATAAATAAAATGACAAATAAAAAAGAAAATTGTACTTTGCGTAAGCTGGAATAAATAAAGGATCCATCTGTAGTGAATTTCCCGAAAGTAGAACTCTAAATAATACATCACTAATTTTATGGTTACAATTTGATTCAGAGTGACACTGAATCAGGTATAATTTTGGTCAGGTATAAATTTAACAACAGTGTCAGGGAAATCACTAAATAGATTTGTTTCAACATCCAAAATGCTAGGATAATGATTATGCTGTCCCAGATCTAAACACAGAGATCAAATGTCAAAAAGTTAAATAAAAAACAATGCCCAAACCAACAGCTCTATATCCATTTGAAACCTTGTATATTTTTAGATTCATAAATAAGGGAACATTTAAAAGCAATAGTAAGATTTTTACAATTGCAACTATTATATGTATAGAAATACAGTTTCTTGTTCTGGATACTTAAAATTTTTACTTGAACTTTTTAAAGTTGATTGCAGCTAGATAAGAGATAAGGAGTGATCTCAGAGAATATAGCACTGGTTACTTTTCCAAAGAAAGCAGAGAAATGTAAAGGAAACACAATGAACAAGTTATGATTTTAACTAGAATTTCTCTCATTCAGGAGTCTCTGGACATCTCAGAGCATTTACATAAGCACATAGTAGGAAAACTCAAAGAAAGAAACAGGAATTCAACAAGAAGTTCATTCTTACCCACAAACAACAGATTGTTGTAAATCTCCAACATCACATCCATGTACAATGTCCTCTGAGCAAAACTGAGACATTCCCATTCCTCCAGTGAGAAGTCCAAGGCCACGTCCTTGAAGGTTAACAGACCCTGTAATGGAAAACTACCTACTTGATACTGGACAAAAATGCTTTTCTACTTTAAAAAAAGAAGTAATTAAGATATTCTTTTTTGCTGGGTGTGGTGGCAAATGCCTTTAATCTCAGCAGTTGAGAGGCAGAGGCAGGCGGATTTCTGAGTTCGAGGCCAGCCTGGTCTACAGAGTGATTTCCAGGATAGGATAGCCAGAGATGCATAGAGAAACCCTGTCTCGAAAACAACAACAACAAAAAAAGATATCCTTTTTTGATGCAGATGAGGAAGGAAAATATTGAAGGATAAATTTTTCTGAAAGTGTGATTGAGATGTGTTTGAAGATACAAATTTCTGCTCTTCCACTGACAATCTATAGAATGACTTAATTTAAGACTCACATTTAGAAAGGCTCTCTAAATAAAAAAAAAGAAAAGGAAAGAAAAATCAGAAAGGCTCTCATCTTCAAGACTTTTCTGTGATTTACTGAGACCTTCACAGCAAATGAAAGATTTGCTACCATCACTCTTTTCAAAAATTTTGGTGTGCAGTTTGGATTGTATACTGTCTTTCAATGTCATCTATTATGAAATTTGATTCCAAGCAGCCACGAGGCAATTAACAGTAGATTGTTAAACCCAGTTCTTTAAAATCCAATGATCTCTTCTGAACACTACTGACAGGAGAAATACATAGCACATATGCATACATTCAGGCAAATGTAAGCAACGTATATTGAAGAGAAATTAACTTTATTCAAAGAAACTTTCTAGACTACTAATAGACTTCCTTATATTTCTTTTTCACTGAGAATGCATGATGTAATTTCAAAAGCAGTAAACATTTATAGAATATAACATGTACTTTTGATCGCTAGATGCAGTAATGTACCTTTATGAAATATGGGTTGATAACAAACAGAATCCCAGTGTCCCATTAGAGATAGGCAAGATATGATAAAAAAAATCCCTTCAAATTTTACAATGTCCACTTTGTTCAAATATGGACACTAGCTTAGTCTTATGTGCAGCTGTGTCTCACATCTGTATAACAACATGTCCGTTTGACAATCTGAGGCCTAAGTTCAATGCTACACACGTTCTAGAAGAAACAGGTAGAATACTAAATGCAGAAATAATAGATGGACTAAATGACTAAGTTTTTTTCTTTAAACACAATAGAACTGCAACATCAGGGCATCATACACTGAACGTTCCTTGACACAGAAAATCAAATGCTTTTGGAAATTATTTTATAAGAATGTATTCAAAACCATAAAATAGAAATAAACAGTTTTAGAGAGCTTTAAAATTATTTAACCACATGGTGGCTCACAACCATCCGTAACGAAATCTGATGCCCTCTTCTGGAGTGTTTGAAGACAACTACAGTGCACTTACATATAATAAATAAATAAAATATTTTAAAAAATGTGGAATCTGATACAATTCACTTTCCTTCTGGAGCAGATTTATTGTTTGATAGGATGCTGGGTAACTGTTGGGAGTATAAAGACAACACAATTGTCCTGATCTCTGAATTGGGCCTCTCCCCTGCGAGAAGAAAAGGGGGTCAAAAGCGGGCCACCGACGCACTGTTCGAGAACAACCACAGAATGTTCCAGCCCTAAGTCAGCACCAGATGTCCTGACCACATCCTGATACCAAGTTCCTGCTTCCCATGTAGCTGCCAAAAGAAAAATTTCCACTGCCCCACCCCTCCTGCTGAGAAGTACTTGTACTTCCCCTTTTGCTTGTACATTTCCACTGCCCCACCCCTCCTGCTGAGAAGTACTTCCCCTTTTGCTTGTGCATTTAAGCCTTGAGCCTTGCTGAATACAGTGACACCTTGATACTACTCAGACTGATTCTGTGTCGTTTCTTGCACTTGGTGTCCGTCTCTCCCTCCCCCCATTTGGTTCTTAGGAGAAGGTCCCCTCGAGACCCTCAAAAACTGGACCTGCTGGATGGGTCAGATAATAGCGTTTTCCTGTATTATAAATTCCTTCACAATTATGGTTCCTCCTCATAAAAGTTGATACCTAAATAGAGCACTGGTGGGATAAATCTTTTCCCATATTACAATGAACACATAAGAGTCTCCAGCTCTGGGTTCCACAAATACAAAACATTTTTATCATACATAGGGATCATTCCTAATTCTTAAAATGTTGATATAAGGGGTCAGCCGTCCTGAAACTCATTCAGGCTTCACATTTGCTCTCATTCTCTTTCCTGGATGGTTTCTTGTGTCGTATGTAATATTTCCAGATCATTTATAATTTTTAAATAATGTTTACTGACTTTAATTTCATATGGAATGTTGTTTTTGCTGGCATGTAGCTCTGTGCACATGAGAAACGCAGGCAACGGTAAAAGATATTCTTGAAAAAAAAAGAGTTCTAGAAGGAAAAGAAGTCCCCAGGCAGGTACAGAAAACTGAATCTGAATACTGCAAGAAGAAGACACCTTAACTGCAGAGCCACATTTGGACTCTTAATTAGCTCCTGTGGAGACATAAATAAATATGCTTAATAACAATTTCATTAATACCATATGGTCTTTCACTATAAAATGATTAGATATGTATGTATAAGCAAATATCATATATGGCAATGTATTCCAATGAAGTATAATAATTTTTTATCAAATTGTGTTTTTTAAATTGAGGGAGAATTATACTAAATATTCATTAAAATTTAGTAAATTATTTCTCATTGTATTAACCTAACTGAAAATTTCAGTATCCTACTTTTAACTTTTTTTCTTCAGAATTTGACCATAGGTATATCAGAATTGCACTTCTCATAGAGAAGTGTGATCTATCATTCCTCCTTTGTTTATCAAAAATTATAATATACAGACTATATATTGTCTTTATTGCAAATATGCCTCAAACATGTAAACCTGCTCCATGAACAAATGACTAAAGAGTAAAGGGTACTTGCTGTTTCTACTTTAAAAACTAATCTAATTCTCTCTAAATATATTGCAGCTCACTATTATGTCTGAATTCATTCCCCAGGGTTTGGTGCTGTTCTCATGGTTTTAGGGGCATAATGTATCATTCAGTGTACATAAAAACCTTCAGATATACACTTATGTACTTAAAGAAAATAGTATCGTAATGAAAAATAGAAACATTGCTACAACCCTTCATTTTACTCTATGTAATGCACAGCTTGGCTGAAGAGGATCAGCATAGACTGATTCAAGCCTTTCTCTTCTAAAGAAAAAGAGACGAAAAATAAGAAAGGACATTCATTTATTTTTGAAAATTGATGGTTTATGCACAGCACCATAGCTATCCTCTCTAGAAAAATTTTACTAATATAGTTCATGTGATGAAATACAAAGGTGAAGAAAACAGGACTTAAAATTATTTCTGAAACCAAAAGGAGGGATAAATAACGATATATTGTGAATTTTCCACATGGACAGTATCTCTCTTGAGATAAATAGATTTCAGGTGTCAATTGTGATTACTGTGTGACATGAGGTGTGAAAAAAGTGTTTTTAGAATACTGAAATATGTATCATCTCACAATCACAATAATGGTAAAAGAAAGATATTTTCCTTCCATTATCTGTGCCCCTAGGAAGCTAATAAATTTATTTACTATTAGGATTCAAAACAGTGGATCTTATATAATTTTAGCTTCTACAAATTCTACTCTTTCATATCTTCTTTAGTGATGTGAATTTATACTTATTTCTATATCCTCATTCACAAGCTTGTGTTTAGAAACCTGACCATCTCTGAAATGCAATTTATGTGGCACAAGAGACCTTACTTCACACTAATACAAAAGGACAGAACTTATTCAACATAGAAAATATCCATCAATCTGTTCTTTGAGCATCATTCTAATAAATCTTATTTGAGACATGCAGGTCTCTAGTCCAAGGGAATTATATATCCTCACAATATAAAAATCAAGTTAAAATATAAAGCCATTATATGCATGAAAGGGAAAAACATTAAATTCTCATTATTACAAAAGATATAGATCATAGAAAATAAGCCCTTTCGATACCATTCCACATGTAGAGATTAAAATTTTTAGATTACTTGAATAAAAAGAGATTTTTTTAAAAAAAGAAATGTGGAAAGGACACTGACCTGTGGTGTATTTACCAGAGACACACTCATTCTTGTTGTTGTCCTTCTCCCAGGGTCTCTGTGAAGAACAAAGATTGAATTCTTCTTGAAATTTCACATCAAGGTCTGAATGATTCAAAGATGAAATAAATACAACATCATTACAGACAATGCTAAACCACATTTATATATATAAACATTAAAAGCAAAATGATACCAGGAATCTTGACAATGTGCAGTCTTGAAAGTAAGTAATGATATATTTAGACTGTAAGTGTAACCTAGTTCCTCCCACCACCCTAGAGTCTCAAAGTTTATTCACAACACCTGATATGGAAATCCCTGCCACCTGACCTAAATGACACACAGCAAAAGAAAATTGAGAGGCTGTAACTACAGCAATTTGACAATGTTAATAAAATTTCCCTACCCCAAATCACTAATGCAATACCAATTCTCATGAAAAAATGAATTATGAAACAAACTCAAGAGGCAAAAGTCAAAATATAATCTGAACACCATTCAATGTGGACAAATGTCATAAAGAAGGAACAAGCACAGGAATTCAAAGAAGGCAGAAACAAACTTAATGAAATTCCAGAGAATTCCTACAAGTGGGTAAGAGAATAATTATACATATGCAGGAAGTGAACATCTTATCCAGAGATATAAAAATCTAAGGAATGCTCACTCTGAAATGAAACAAGAAATGAACTCTGTAAGCCTGGTGGTAACTCAGTGGCCAATATATAAAGATACAGCATTCAGACCAAATAAAATAAAATAAAATAAAATAAAATAAAATAAAATAAAATAAAATAAAATAAAATAAAATAAGCTCGTAATTGAAAGGTCTTTCATCCTAGCTGTCAGGGATGTGACCTAAAAGCCTTTCTGGTCTCTATATATCAGGACATGTGAAAGTCAGGAATAGAGTGTGGGACCCTGTTTTACAAACAAACAAACGAACAGGAAACCCATACAAGAAATTAGAGCTTTGTTTTCTACATTGATATCAAAATCAATTTAAAAAGTACAAGGATATTAGAAGGCTGATTATATAGGTATAAATGAATAAATCTCCTATTGGATAATACTTTTATCTTTTAATGTTGGATCCTCAGTGGGTCACAATGTTTTGAGGAATTTAGTTGTTGGAACATTGCTGAAAAAAGTATAACACTGGGGGTTGGCTATGAGAAAAGAGAATAGATCCAAGCCATCTTAATTCCCTCTTCCTCTTTAGTGACTGGGGTTGAGGATGTGATCTTTTTCCTTTCTACTTCAACAACATGGAAATGTTCTATCTGTCCTCCCTGCCATGGTTGATGGCTATCCTCTGGAAGCATTCCCCAAAGTAGTCTTTTTCTTCTATTAGTTTCCTTGAACATGGTGCTTTATGAAAGCAACAGACAAAAACCAATCACAATAAAACATATTCTAATTGGATTTAAGGTTGCCTTTCAGAGAGAGAATTCATGTCATATTCTGAAACCTAATCAAGAACAGGAAGTATGTTAGGTCATGAGAACTATGAGGCCATTTTAAGAAATGGTATCATCTAAAATTTTCTTTTTTTTTTCTTTTTTTTTTAATTTTTAATATTTTTATTACATATTTTCCTCAATTACATTTCCAATGCTATCCCAAAAGTCCCCCATAGCGCCCCCCACTTCCCTACCCACCCATTCCCATTCTTTTTTTTTTTTTAATATTTTTATTACATATTTTCCTCAATTACATTTCCAATACTATCCCAAAAGTCCCCCATAGCGCCCCCCACTTCCCTACCCACCCATTCCCATTCTTTTGGCCCTGGCATTCCCCTATATTGGGGCATATAAAGTTTGCAAGTCCAATGGGCCTCTCTTTCCATTGATGGCCGACTAGGCCATCTTTCGATACATATGCAGCTAGAGACAAGAGCTCCAGGGTTCTGGTGAGTACATCATGTTGTTCCAACAATAGGGTTGCAGATCCCTTTAGCTCCTTGGGTACTTTCTCTAGCTTCTCCATTGGGAGCCCTGTGATACATCCAATAGCTGACTGTGAACATCCACTCCTGTGTTTGCTAGGCCCCGGCATCGTCTCACAAGAGACAGCTATATTTGGGTCCTTTCAGCAAGATCTTGCTAGTGTATGCAATGGTGTCAGCGTTTAGAAGCTGATTATGGGACGGATCCCTGGATACGGCAGTCTCTAAATGGTCCATCCTTTCATCACAGCTACGAACTTTGTCTCTGTAACTCCTTCCCTGGGTGTTTTGTTCCCAATTCTAAGAAGGTGCACAGTGTCCACACTTTGGTCTTCATTCTTCTTGAGTTTCATGCGTTTATCAAATTGTATCTTATATCTTGGGTATCCTAAGTTTTGGGCTAATATCCACTTATCAATGAATACATATTGTGTGAGTTCTTTTGTGATTGTGTTACTTCACTCAAGATGATGCCCTCCAGGTCCATCCATTTGGTTAGGAATTTCATAAATTCATTCTTTTTAATAGCTGAGTAGTATTCCATTGTGTAAATGTACCATAATTTCTGTATCCATTCCTCTGTTGAGGGACATCTGGGTTCTTTCCAGCTTCTGGCTATTATAAATAGGGCTGCTATGAACATAGTGGAGCATGTGTCCTTTTTACCGGTTGGGACATCTTCTGGATATATGCCCAGGAGAGGTATTGCTGGATCTTCTGGTAGTACTATGTCCAATTTTCTGAGGAACCGCCAGACTGATTTTCATAGTCATATTTTGTTGTCTTCTCTCAGTAAAAGGTAGATGAGTTAATGGACTCAGACTCACAGCATAATTTAGACATTTTAATGTATATATTTGAGGTCTACATCCAGGAATATATGTTTATGAACATTTTTTTTTGATAAAAAGAACAATGCCAGTGTTACATCTAGTTTACAGATAGTAAAGTGATGGTGAGTAAAACTGTGCTTCCAAATTCTACAGCTGTCAGTTTTGCTCAGATAGGAACCCTGTATCTCTCTTGTCTGAAGTTGGGTGTCAACAGCTAGTCTAAGATGCTCAGTTTGGATTGTAAGACCTATATACAATGGAGCATCCTTTCTAGAAGAAAGAAAGAGAGTTAGAACACCAAATACAAGAATGACTTAAAAGAAATACGTTTCTTTCTATTGTAGAGTTGGAAAGTGTAAAGTCAGTGTATACAAACAAAATTACAAACAAGACATAGAATCAAATACCTTGTGATATGATTTCATAAGAATTTTACATGAAGAAGAGTTAAATGATTATTTAATGAAAAATTAATTTGAGAATATTTAATGATATAAATAAAAAGTTAGCAATAGGTATCATTAATATAATATAATGTTTTTGACTATATGACAAAATCAATACAGATAATAATTTCATAACTTACACAGTGGTTTCCCTTCAGAATGGTTAGACATACATGAATAACTAAATGACATATGTGAAAAAAAGTGATAAAGTAGAATGATTTTTATAATGGAAATGACCATATTAAGATGTATAAGAATCATACTAAAACTTCATTTTTTATGGATACATTATTACTCATGAATCTATTACTTGCACAACTGAAAATATGAAACTTTTGACTTCAGCAATATTCTTCTCTTTATTATTTGAGCTCATTGATCTAACATGATTATAGATTACACAAAAAAGAATCATCTAAGGTTCTTTGACTTTATCCCTATTCTTTTCTTTTTTATTTTATTTTTTATTAGGTATTTTCTTAATTTACATTTCAAATGCTATCCCAAAAGTCCCCCAGACCACCCCCACTCCCACTTCTTGGCCCTGGCATTCCCCCCCCCATACTGAGGCATATAAAGTTTGCAAGACCAAGAGGCCTCTTTTCCCAATGATGGCCAACTAGGCCATCTTCTGATACATATGCAGCTAGAGACACGAGCTCCAGAAGTACTGGTTAATTCATATTGTTGTTCCACCTATAGGGTTACAGATCCCTTTAGCTCCTTGGGTACTTTCTCTAGCTCCTCCATTGTGGGCCCTCCTGTTCTTTTCTTAATTATTTGAGCTCATCCATCTAACATGGTTAGCAGTTGGGCATATAAGTATCATTTAGAATAATTCACTCAGTTTCTAAAAAACAGAACTCAGGATTATATTCAGGCTCTATCATGAAAGTGTACCAGAAATGTAAATCCCTGGACTGAAGAGATGACTCAGGGGCAAATGGTATTTGCTATTCCTGAAAGGAAACAGTCTAATTCTGTCTTCATAGCAATAGTTAAAACAAACAGCATGGTATTGGAACACAGGCAGACAAGTTGATTAATGAAATGGAATTGAAGACCCAGAAATAAAACCACATACTTACACACACGTGTTTTTTTGACAAAGAAGTCAAAAATATACAATGGAAAAAAAGGAAGCATCTTCAAGATATGGTGCTAGTCTGATTTGGCTGTCTGTATGTGGAAAAATGGAAATAGACCCATATTTGTTACCTTGCACAAAGCCCAAGGCCAACTTAATCAAGGACCTCAACATAAAATCAAATACACACAACCTAAAAGAAGAGAAAGTGGGAAAAAGCCTTGAACTCATTAGGCACCAGGGGATATTTTCCTAAATAGAACTCAAATATCTCATACTCTAAGATCAAGAATTGAGCAGGACGGTGGTGGTGCACGCCTTTAATCCCAGCACTTGGGAGGCAGAGACAGGCAGATTTCTGAGTTCGAGGCCAGCCTGGTCTACAAAGTGAGTTCCAGGACAGCCAGGGCTATACAGAGAAACCCTGTCTCAAAAAACAAAAACAAACAAACAAAAAAACAAAAAAGTTGATAAATGCGACCTCCTGAAACTAGAAAGCTTCTTTAAGGCAAGCAACATAGTCAATAAGGGAAATCAACAACCTACATACAGATTGGGAAAAAAAAAATCACCATATCCAATAGAGGGCTAATATCCAAAATATATTAAGAACTTAAGAAGATAACCACCAAAAAACCAAACAACCCAATCAAAAAATGGTGTGTATGACTAAACTGAGAATTCACAACTAAGGACACCCCAATGGCTGAAAACCACTTAAAGAAATGTTCAAAGTCCTTAGTGATAAGAGAAATGCAAATCAAAATGACCCTGAGATGCCTTCCACCTTACAGCAAACAAAATGACTAAGATCAAAACCTCAGGTCACAACTATGTTGGAGGGGATGCGGAGATAGAGGAACACTCCTCCATTGCTGGTGGGATTGCAAACCTCTACAACTACTCTGGAAATCAATGTGGAGTTTCCTCAGAATCTGAAGTCCCTGCAATACCATTCTTGGGAATATACCCAAAAGATGCCCCACCATGTCACAGGGGCATGTGTTCCACGATATTCATAGTGGCCTTATCTGTGATAACCAGAAGCTGGAAAAAATCCATATGTCCCATGACAAAAGAATAGATACAGAAACTGTAGTTCATTTACACAATGGAATATTACTCAGCTATTAAGAATGAGGATATCCTAAGTTTTTTAGGCAAATGGATGGAACTAGACATTATCATCCTGAGTGAGGTAACTCAGACCCAAAAGGACATGCATGGTAAATACTCACTAATAAGTGGATATTAGTCATTAAAAAAGTCCAGAATACCCAAGATGTAGCCCACAGAACTCAAGCAGGTCAACAAGATGAAGGGCCAAAGTGAGGAGGTAGAGAAAGGTGACAGGGTTAGGGGGAATCATAATCTGATATTGGTTGAGGGAAGAGAAATGAAGCCCAGAGGGCCAGAAGAATGTATGGAAACAAGCAACTTTGGGAAATAGGAGATGGGGGACCCTCCAGAATGTACTAGAGACCTGGTAGGTTAGGTACTCAAGGAACCCAAAAGAAGGGACCCTAGATTAAATGCCCTACAGTGGCAAGAAAGAACTTTTGGGGCCCACCTCCAGCAAAGAGACAGGGCATTGAGTGAGGGATGGGGTTGCCATCCCACAGTCAAAATTCTGACCCATAATTGTTCCTGTCTGAAAGAATTACAGTGATGGCCGGGCGTGGTGGTGCACGCCTTTAATCCCAGCACTCGGGAGGCAGGGGCAGGCGGATTTCAGAGTTCGAGGCCAGCCTGGTCTACAAAGTGAGCTCCAGGACAGCCAGGGCTATACAGAGAAACCCTGTCTCGAAAAACCAAAAAAAAAAAAAAAAAAAAAAAAAAGATTTACAGTGATGGAAATGGAGAAGAGCCTGAGGAAAAGAAGGTCAAATAACAGGCCCAAAGTAGGATCCCAAATTTGCTAAAGAGGCCCAAAGTTGCCTGTTTCCATTCTTTCTACTGGCCCTCAGGGCTTCAGTCCTCTTCCCCGACCCAATATCAGATTATGATTCCCCCCAACCCTGTAACCTTTCAAGGGGAGACCCCTAGGCCTAACATTATTGCTGAGGCTATGGAGCAATCACAAAGACAATCATGACTGTCTTCTGAAACACCCAAAAGCAGTTGGATACAGATGTTTGCACCCAACAAATGGACAGAAGCTCCTGACCCCTGTGGTTGAGTTAGGGGAAAGCTGGAAGAAGCTGAGGAAGAAGGGCCCCCCTGTAGGAGGACCAGCATTCTCAATTAACCTGTACCCCCAAGATCTCTCAGACACTCAATCATCAACCAGGAAGCATGCACCTGCTGATAAGAGGCCCCTAGCACATATGCAGTGGAAGAATGCTGGGTCTGGGTTCAATAAGGGAGCATGCATCTAACCCCTGGAGAGATTGGAGGTTCCAGGGTGTTTAGAGGTCTGGTCAGGTGCGGAGGAGGAAGGGACATCCTTATGGAGACAGACAGGTGGGCAGGAAGTGTGGGATGTGGAATAGTTAGAGGATTGACCAGGAGGACAATAAAATCTAGAGTGTGGAAAAAATGAAAGGAAGGAAGGATTCTTGACCGGAAGGAAGGAAGAAAGAGAACAGAAAAGAGTAGTAATAAAATAATCTCTATGTCCAGAAAGTGCATCCAAGCAACATACATAGGAGCTGCTATGTTTAAAAACAAAACAAAACAAACAAACAAAAACAAATGTACGTCTGTTTTTTTTTCCCTAGGAGTAAAGGTTCTAAGGTTTTAAAATGCTGACTTAGAATAATCAAGAGAGAACCTGGAGTAAATGATTGTAATGATTTGTAATTCCTAAGGAAGTAGCTCATGCAAAGTAGGTTTCATCTGCAAAGAGCTATTTAGAGACTTGTCTCCACAGAGTACAGAGCTGTCAGCTTGCATCCATCATTAATAACAAGTCATTCTCCCACCACTCCCATTAGCTCCTTAGGACTCTTTCCCACCTAAGGCAGGTTCTCTGCATCTGTCCACCATGATTGCTCTTCAGAATCTCAACCTACATGAACCATAGCTACAGGAAGGGGAAAAACATGGAGTAGGAGAGCCTTGTAACTCCAAAATAAAAGAGCAAAGTCATTAAATGGGATATTCCTTAATGCTTTTGAATAGGAGTCTTCAGCACAGTATCCCATCAACATCTATAGAAAATTCTTACTGATATAAACCACACGATACAACATAGAGAGAGCAATCAGAATGCTTAAAGCCTGTCTGAAAATT
Organism: Mus caroli; assembly: GCF_978045245.1. Classification (NCBI taxonomy): domain Eukaryota; kingdom Metazoa; phylum Chordata; class Mammalia; order Rodentia; family Muridae; genus Mus; species Mus caroli. The sequence continues at coordinate 8,969,054 of NW_028227261.1, read as the reverse complement.
GCTGGGAGCATTTCTACCTCATAGAACATGCTTAGAATTCACGTTATTTCATTTGACCTGCAGAAACAGTACATGTATTTATTGTGTTGTACTTTTTTACAGAAAACCACATCATGCAATGACTCAATCTAAATGGCAAATATCATGGATTTCTTCAATATGGTAAACTTGTCATCATATTTACTTATAACCACTCATATCACGGTCTAATGCACACTGTTGAAAAGAAAAGTGTAGCTTTCTAACTCACTCCTCCTTCAAGATGGACTTGTTTCTGCTTTACTTGCATGCAAAACTTGGTGTGAGGTCATTTATCAATTGAAACTTACCTGGGCTAATTAAAAGGTAGAATATTACAATTCATCTCATAAAAATCTGATTAAAACTTCATGTGAATGCTAAATCATTGTTGGATGTATAGGACAATCCAGCTACTGAGTGCCAGAGAGAAATTAGTGTTCAGGACCTTATAGCACCAAAGAGCATCCTCTTAAGCTTGTCCCTGTGACTATATCCTCTCTTAGATCTGCTTCCTGCTTTCTCTACAAGTTTCCAACAAGCAGATCCATTATGAGCTAACACATGGACTCTTAACTGATTAGGCTAAACAATTCTTCAATTCCCTATGCCTTGTGGAAAGACCTTCCCATACACATGCAGAAGCATGCCATACTATTCTTCTAGACAATTTAATATTAAATTGTTCATTTTATTTTGTTTAGCCTTATTTATGAATGTTCTTCCTGTATGTGTATGAGTGTGCCATGCTTGCATGCTTTCTCTCAGTGGACATCAGAAGAGGAGGTCAGATTCCTACAAACTGGAAGTATAGGTGGTTATAGAACGTGATGTGGTGCTAACAGTCTAATCCTGTTCCTCTGCAAGAGCAACAACTTCTCTTCAAATTTCATCCATCTCTAAACATGTAACATATAACCCAATTTATATTAGTGAATGATTCTTGTTTAATAACCATGAACTGTTTTATAGTGTGGGAACATGACTAATCAGTGGTGAGGATTAAGATCCGAGTCTCATGCTTACACCTTACATTAGGAAAATGGTGGAATCTGATACAATTCATTTTCCTTCTGCACCAGATTTCTTGGTTGATGGGATGCTGGATAACAGCATTTTCATGTATTATAAATTCCTTCACAATTAGGGTGCCTCCTCATAAAAGTTAATACGTAAATACTTCATCGATAGGATGAACCTTCTTTTCTCGCATTACAATGAACATATAAGAGTCCCCAGCTCTGGGTTCCATGGCTACAAAATATTTTTATCATACATAGGGATCATTCCTAATTGGTAAAATATTGATATGAAGGGTCAGCTGTCCTTTAACATATCCAGGCTTCATATTTCCTCTCACTCTCTTTCCTGTACTGTTTCTTGTGTCCTATACAACACCTCCAGGTCATTTTTAAATTTTAAATAAAGTTTATTTATTTCAATTTTTTAGGGAACATGATCTTTGACTGCATGTTGCTCTGTAGAGTTCAGAAATGCAGAAACTATAGCACCCAGACAATGGTAAAAGATATTCTGGAAAAAAATTCTGGAAGGAAGAAAAGTGCCCAGGCAGTTACAGGAGCCTGAACCTGCATAGTGCAAGAAGTGCCCTTAACTGGAGAACCACATCTTTGATTCTCAATTAGGAGTTGTGGAGACATAAATCAATAAATATTGGGACAGGATTCACGGAGCATGAAGGCTACCTTCTTAGAGTGTCAGGGTAAGTGCCAGCACAGTCAGGAAAGACACTTGCACATAAGTGAGGTGAGAAAGATATTTTGAGAAATTTGACAGTGGGACACTGCTTGTGAAAGACATTTTCACATAATTATGTACGTGACAGCTTACAAGCATGAAAATGAGTCACTCAAAAATAGAAAAAAGAAAACATCTTCAATAACCAGTGCTGGTCTAACTAGCAGTCTGCATGTAGAAAAATGAAAATAGATCCACATTTGTCACCTTGCACAAAGCTCAAGTTCAAGTGAATCAAGGACCTCAACATAAAACAAGACACAATCCAGGAAATAGAAGATAAAGTTGGAAAGAGCCTCAACTGTCACAGGGAGAAATTTCCTAAAAAACTCTAATGGCTCAGGCTCTAAGGTCAGGAATTGACAAATAGGACCTCATGAAACTAGAAAACTTTTGTAAAGCAAAGGACATAGTAAATAGGACAAAGTGGCAACCTACACATTGGGGAAAAAATCTTCTCTATCCCCACACTTGATAGAGGGCTAATATCCAGTATATATAAAAGACACAAGAAGCCAACCATCAAGACAACCAAACAACCCAATCAAAAAATGGGATAGATACCTAAACAGAGAATTCACAATGGAGCAACTGTGGAAGGCTGAGAAACTTCAAAAGAAACGTTCAAAGTCCTTAGAGATCAGGAAATATAAATCAAAGCAAAACTGAGATTCCACCTTACACCAATCAGAATGGCTAAGATAAAAACTCAGGTGACAGCACATGCTGGCCAAAATGTGGAGAAAGAGCACCACTCCTCCATTGCTTGTGGAATTGAAATCTGGTAAAACCATTCTGGAAATCAATCTGGAGCTTCCTCAGAAAATTGGAAATAGATATACCTGAAAACCCAGCTATACCACTCTTGGGCATATACACAAAAGATGCCCCACCATGACACAGGAGCTTGTGTTCCACTATGTTCAGAGTTGCCTTGTTTGTGATAACCAAAAGCTGGAAACAAACCAGATACCCCATAGTGGGCGAACTGATACAGAAATATGGTTCATTTTCACAATGGAATATTATTCATCTTTTGAGAACAATGACATCATGAGCTTTGCAGGCAAATGGACTGAACTAGCAAATTCCATCTTGAGTGAAGTAACTCAGACCCAAAAGGACATGCATAGTGTGTACTCACTAATAAATGGATATCAGCCAAAAAAAAAGTATATAATACAACCTAAATGACTAAAGAAGGTTAAAAAGCTCAAGGTTCCAAATGAGGATGTCTCAATCCCACTTGGGAGAGAGAAGAAAGCAGTTATGGGGGAAGAAGGAGGGAGGGACCTGAGTGGGAATAGGGACAGAGAAGGGAAGGGGAAACATGATCAGGCATTGTGAGGGATGGTGGGGGGGGGTAGGACTGAATCCCTGAGTCCCAGTAGAAAAAATGGAAATAGACAGCCTCAGGTGGTAGTCTATGGAGGTCCATCTCACATGTTCCAAAGACCTAGGAGGTGAGAGACTCCCAGGACTCAAAGGGAGAGACCTCGGATAAAGTGCTCTACAGTGGTGAGGGGGGACTTGAGAGTCCACCTCCAGTGGAGGGACAGGTATCAAGTGGAGTTGCAGTCCTATATGCACAATCTTTGATCCAGAATTGTTCCTATTTGAAGGAACTGCAGGGACAAAACTTGAGAAGAACATGAGAGAAAGGATGTCCATGGACAGGACCAAATTAGGATTCAGATCAAGGAAGGGGAGGCACAGGGCCCTGACACTGTTACTGATACTGTGGTGTGACAGGAGCCTGGCATGGCTGCCCTCTAAGAAGTCTAACAAGCAACTTAGTCAGATGCAGATTCTAGCACCCAACCAATGGATGAATTGGGGAAAAGCCAGAAGCAGCTGAGGAGGAGGGTGGCCCCATCAATATGCCAGCAGTCTCAACTGGACTGGACTCCCCAAGATCTCTCAGAAAAGGGACCAACAACCAGACAACATGCAGCAGCTGACATGATGACCATGATAAATAAACAGTGAATGACTGCCTGGTCTGACCTCAGTGAAAGAAGATGCACCTAACCCTCCAGAGACTTGAAGTGCCAGGGACTGGGGAGGCCTGTTGGAATGCTGAGGTATGGGGATATCCTTTTGGAGGGGTGAGGAGGAGGGATGTGTTGGGGTGCAGAGAAAATTTTAGAAATTTTATTTAAAAACTCAAGTTAAGTGTCTTTAGTGTAAAAATGACACTTGACTTGTATACAACTTCTATATGCAATTTTATGAATAGTGTTACTATGAATATATTTTATGCTGAGAGCATATTGCATAAAATATATTGGCATACAAAATCAAGAAGGAGAAATGGTAGAAACTCACTGGTGGCTGCCAGGGCAAATATATATATATACACATGCACAAAATGAGTCATTTGAGGATAATGCCCTTGGAATGATTCCCTCATTATATCAAATCTGTTAAATACTATCACAGTTGGACATCTTCCTCAACAAGCATGGATCTGCATTGTGGCATTGTTCCAGGAAGTTCTCAGGTTCCCAATCAGTAATAAATATGAATACAATGACATTATCAGACCTAGCTGTTATAGACTTCATCTCTGGCCACCACTCTTGAAGATTCACATGAAAGACAGAATATGTGATAATGGTCTCCTGCCATACATACCAATACACATACAAACACATATATGTATACATACATACATATGTTGATGCATAAATAAAAACATAAGAATTCATTCTGAACATGGAGATACTATTACTGAAGAAATCATGTCATGACCATGATATCAGCAAATATTCAGTGCTTTTTATGTATTTCATTGACCTTATATTTCTCTCATGTCAAATATTTCTCTTGGCATTTAACAGGTATATGAAGGATGTCTTTCAATGCCCCGGCCTCAGAAGTATAGGTTGACAATGGGAAAAAGGGAAATATTGATTTCCTAGGAACAATAAACACGAGGCCAGGGAATAATCAAGAGCAGAAACCCAGGCTCTCAGTGTTCCTTCTAGCACTTTCTCAGGAATAATCAAATGCAGCACCAAATTCACAAATTTCTTCTGAAAAAAAAAAAAACCCACAAAAAACTTGCACAGAAAACAGTGCATAATACAGAAAGAAGGGGAATATGTTACAGTCATCATACAAAGCTGACCTTACCTGGGTCCAAAAGCAAATGACCACAAAAACATGCACACAGAAAATAATAACAGTATGGGTGCACCAGGGTAACTTTTAAAAAGTTTCTCTCTAACAGATGCAGAAAGTTAACTCAACTTGATTTCATGACAGTGACTCAAAACTGTTTCAACAAGCACAAACCAAACAACTCAAGGCATAAATTATGTACAATCAGTGGGAGAAAGCTCACTGATAGATATATGTCAATATATCTATGAAAGGCCTAGGGCAAAATATCACAGTGGATCACTATGAAAGCTCTGAAGAATGTGGAACAGAAGGAACATTACTGAGTCTAATGAGGATAATAGCCAACATCCTAAGCCTATCCCTACACACACTGAAGACAGCTGTCATCATTCTACTCTACTCAGAAGACAAACAAGGATGTACAAAGCCCCCGTGCTAATTGATCACAGTACAGCAGTGCTTACAAAGAGCAAGTAAGTCTTAGAATATTTTCAATGATCAAATAAGGATATGAGGAAGGCAAGTTTTCTCGAAATACAAGAAAGATAATTCTTTAAATCAAGACCTGCAAGTACCCCAAGAGAATAATCCAATCTGATAAAATACTTAACACGATATAGAATAATACAAGAAAAATACAAAAAATATATATACCGTTTGGTTTTATACATTCCTAAAGAATAATCTGATAACTGAGAAGACCACTCAGTGTCTAAAAGGTTCTTGGATATGCTGATTTAGCATACAAACTGCTAAAAAGGGGCTCTGTAGGCTGATGGGTGTAAGGTGTCATTAATGGTTCTCCCTAGGTGCTGACCCTTGTGCTGTAATACCATCCTGTCTGACAATGTATGTTGACCGGTGTAGTACTGACAAGTAGGTACCAGAAACTTTACTGGTTTGAACTAAAGACAGGCTACAGAAGAAATAAAGACATGGCACTGGAAGCTCAGCCCGAAAAAGTGAATTTATAACTGGCATACTGCCATATGTAGAAATATGGAAATACATTAAATTGTTGGTGTTTTCAGCCTAAGTCAGACAAACATGGTTTGAAAAGGGAAACTGACAATTCAGAGAGAGCTGAATAAAAAGCCAGCAGTGGGGAAAAGGCAGCAGTGTAAAAGAAGGAGGAAGTGGAGTTGTGGAAACCCATGCTGTCATTTACCATGGAACACGGAATTATGAATAAATGACAGCATGGATACCCATCCAAAACCTTCCTCAGAACATACATGAAAAACAAGGATAGGATGAAAACATGAATAACAAGAAACGGGACAGGGAAAGCAGAGATGCTAACTGTGTAAGCACTCTGGGACACTTCAAGTGCAAAGGCCATTCACCTGAAAAGGAAAGCACTAGGAGATTTAGATAGCACAGATTAGAGTAAACTCTAGGAGCTTAGTAATACCTCCAAGACCAAAACAACCAGATAATGCAAATCCTCTACCAGAATGTTTCTCTGTGAATATTCTAACAACTGTAATATGCATGAAATGAGTATAATCCCTAATTCATGTGATGGAAAATTTACTGACAACAGGAGTTTCTGTAAAACAGAAATTGGAGATGCAGGGAAAAATACATTGCTGTCATAAATTTACAATATGTAAAAGTTGATGCTATGGTTATTTGTAGACAGCATCAAGTGTGTAATAAAAAATGGGCATAGGAATACATGAATTTTCAGGGAGTAATGAGAATTTTCAAAGTATGTTACTTCATGATTCTTAGCTGTGACATACAGACTGAGTATTGTTGTCATTTCTACCAGCAACAGACCATAAATTCCTGCTCCAGTGACAGATGCTGTACTTTAAATTCAAAAGGAAGAAATACATAAAATGAATGTGTATCCTGGAATTGTTTTGTCTAATTGTATAATAGGAAAAGCACATCTTCCATTTCATGGAGACTGAACAAGAGCTCATTCTAGAATGGGAAGAATAACCCATGCGTTTACATTCTTCCACCATGAAGTCAACATGAACACTAGGGCTTCGACTTTACATCTTGCAACTGACATTACCTTAAATACACACCTGATTCTGAATAGACACAATTCCACATGCTTGAGCCTTCCAGTCAAAGTTTACTACCACTTGTTTCATCACATCCATTTTAAAGTAGATAAACTCAAATTGCAACATGCAGTGTTCAAACATTGGGACTCTTGAGTACTAGAAGACCATACCATTGTAGCCTAGCATTCCCTAGGAAAGTCTCTCAGATATTGGATTCCTGTACTCCCACCTGTATCTGCCTATTGTCACATCTAAGTGCTGTAACAATGTTTATCTCTTTCCAGATGTCTTGTCCTAGCCCTTACCATCAAAAGAGGTGATATTATATTAGCATACAGTAGTACTAAATATTTATCCATAGCTTAAAATCAGGAGAGCATGGAATCATATTTTTCAAGCCCTGAGAGAAAATAACTGGCAACTGTAATGTTAAATTCAGAAAAGTGGCTACAAGTATTGACAGTGTAAAACGTATATTTGAACTTAGTATATATAAGTTTAGACACCTTTTTACTCAAAAACCTAAATAGAAAATAATCTAATGAAAATATGCACAAAAGAATAATACATAAAATTTTCATGAGAACTTCGGAAATAACACATTTGATGTGAAGAATGAATGAATATAAGAAAAGTAGGAAATATTCCTCATGTTCCACATAGTAAAGCTCTCTCTCTCATACAAGGAATTGAGACAATATGAACCATATTTTTGCCACTCATAATGCCCACAAACCTAGATTGTAAATGCTAAGGAATACAGCCTCACAAAGAACAGATTTTCATTGACCAATCATCAAGAAGTTCACAATGAAAATGTTGGTAGAAGTCAGAATAGATAGCACAGCTATCTACATAATGAATACTATTATTTGTGAATCTTGGTTTTCAGTTCAGGAAGAAATTCTGCCAAACTAATCTATTGTGTAGGGATATTCAAGCCTGTTCCGACTTAGGGTGTGGTTCAAGCACCTTGTTCAAGCACAAGACACACAACTTTCCTCACTGTGGTTGGAATACAAGCAAGCCTTTAGGATTTGCTTTAATCCCAAATAACGAAAGTACATTTACTAAGTAGAAGGAGGTGCACATGTTTGAAAGTGTTGTCTAATTGAATGGCAGAAAATGTGAAATATCAGAGAAAGATCTTAGAGAACAGGATATGCCCAACACTCCTGAGGTGAGAGAGGAAGGGGAAGCTACTTAAGGGAGAGAAAGACAGTACAGGAAGAAGAGAATGGTAAAGGAATACAGTAGAGTGCATGGGCAGCAGTACAGTACAGTTGAGAGAGTAGAGCCACATAGAGAGAGAAGGAAACTGTTTTACTGGGAGAGTTTTACAGAGTCAGATTGAAGAGGGAACATGCTAGGCACGGGCAAAGACAGAATGAGCAGGAGAAAGAGAAGGAGCCAGAAGATTAAAAAAAAAGATTGCTTTAAAAAAGTTAATTTAAGGCCAAGCAGAGCAATTCAGTGTCTGAGAACCAGGCTGAATGAGTCAGCTGGGAGAGTAGTTTGAGCCTGAACAGCTGAGTTGACCCATCCAGTTAAGAGTTGAAATGAGGCTAGGCAGTGGTGGTGCATGCCTTTAATCCCAACACTTTTCTGAGTTCGAGGCCAACCTGGTCTGCAGAGTGAGTTCCAGGGCCCCCAGGACTCTACACAGAGAAACCATGTCAGGAAAACCAAAAAAATAAAATATTTTTTTAAAAAGTAGTTGAACAAACAAGAAAGGGGGAGTTTAATCAGCAGGAAATTTCAGAGGCTGAAAAAACTCTAGGACTAAATAAGATTATTTAGAGGCTAGAGGCTTACAGGACTAGGCCATGGTATTTAGACAGAGGCAGTCAGCCTCCCAGACAATAATTATAATAGAAAAATAAAGGTTAGTTTTACAGTCCTGTGGAAAATCTAATACCACTCACTATAAAAGTTTTCTAGAAGGTAAGAAGAGAAGAAACACACCTCAGAAAACAAATGGAAAGAGATTTTAAACTAAACCAAACAGTCCAGACAAGGCAGGAAAGTGATTATTCCATCCTTTTTTCTTTTAATTTTTATTTGATAATTTCTTCATTTACATTTCAAATGTTAACCACTTTCCTACTTTTCTCTCCAAAAATCCCCTATCCTATTGCCCCACCCCTGCTAACCAACCCACCCTCTGCAGCTTCCTGGCCCTGGTGTTCCCCTTTACTCTGGCATAGAAGTTTCACAGGACCAAGGGCCTCTCCTCTCATTGATGACAGACTAGGCCATCATCAGCTACATATGTACCTAGAACCATGAGTCCCACCATGTGTTTTCTTTGGTTGGTGGTTTAGTCTCAAGGAGCTCTAGGGATACTGGTTAGTTCATATTTTTGTTCCTACTATGGGGCTGTAAACCCCTTCAGCTCTTTGGGTAATTTCTCTAGCTCTTTCATTGGGGACCCTGTGCACTGTCCAGTGGATGACTGTGAGCACCCACTTCTGTATTTGTCAGGCACTAATAGAGCCTCTCAGGAGACAGCTATATCAGCCTCCTGTCAGCAAACTCTTGTTGGTATCCACAATATAAGAAGGCCAAATTCAACAAACTGCATCAGTGTGAACACAATTCAAGGACTTAAAATCATGTAGACTGGACCGAAGATGTGATTCAGAAAGCAAGTGCATCTTCTGGAGAAGAACAACTCAGATCAGACCATTCACTCTGTCAACAAATATTGTGGATGGACTCTCTGGTGGTAGTATTCAGTGTCCAGAAACTGCTATGCAAACTGGGGGCAGGAGGCAGAGTTATCAATGGCCATACCCAGATTTGTATCCTGTGTGCTACAATCTCAATCTGCCTGGCAAGGCATGGCCGCCAGTATCATAGTGGCAAGGCTATCTGTGGGTAACAATAGGCTTTCCTGTTCAAGCTGAGGCCAGCTCTTCAGGAAAAACATACATAAACTAAACAGAGAATCTGGCTAAAATCCAATAAAATCCAATGAAGGTCACAGGCCCTGGGAGGGAATCCAGGACTGACATCTGCTTCATGTGTAAATGGCCCCTTTCAAACACATTAACTGATGCTGATTTCAGTCTGGGTAAAAGAAACATTGATTTCGATGGGCAACAGCAAATTTCCCAGCATCAAAATTAATTAAATATTGACATGAACTGACAGCTGACAGCACTACCTACCATGGGAAATCCATATCATCACATCTAATATTCTTAGTGAAATCTTTCAGAATCATTAATGAAACAGAAGCTGGCAAAACCAAATTCATGTCTTCTTTGTACTGGCAGGTGAGCCCCACCCCACCCCTTGTTCAAAGCCTCTAACACACCTGGATCCTTCGATAGAGTCTCCTTGGACTTTACCATCTAGGGCTCTTAGATTTGATTTATATTCGTGCAGATTTGGCTGAGAAAATGTAGACCTGAAAATGGGAAAATATCGTTCAAAAAGGACCTGGACCTTTTCATGTGACAAAAATGAAAGATGCCAACACCAGGTGAAAGGATAAATATGAAGGAAAGAGAAGATATCATGAGAATGTCTCTTTTTCCCTGAGGATTTCAGTTTATCCTAGAGTCAGTCACACAGTTAACACAGAGTCCTTTCCCAGAAACACTGAGGAACAAGGAAGAATGTAAGAAAACTATTGTGACAGGCAGGATCCAAGCATTTCCACACCTGCAAGACATCCACAGTGCAGCACTCAACAAACAATGACTGTGCATGGGCAAAGTGCTTTTCATGAAACAAGGAGTTATTTTCCTTAAGAAAGTGAGCAATCATAATTATTCCAAAGGTGAAGTCTAATTTTGTCCTAATCCATAGTAAGTTTTCTATTTATAAAAATAGCTTGGCCTAGAGTCATCCTCTCACAGCATGCTGGGCTGAACCTTGGAAGGATTCAAAGAATTCAGGGGGAAAGGCTAACTAGGGTAACTATTAACATATCAATGAAGACAGCGATTGGGATGGTGCTTTCTTGGCTCCTGGTTAACTCTTGGCCTGACCCTCTATTCTTCTTCTCATCTTCAATTCCCTCCCCCCCTCCCCCCACCTGATGAACTGGTTCAGTCTGGACCCAAAGAAATAACTCTGAATGCTTTCTCCCTCATGCTGAAATGCCAAAAATTAACCCCACCACTAGCCCAAGAACCAGGTATCTTCTTGCAGCTCTGCAGGTTGCATGTCTTAGGAAAATAATAAAGCCTCACAGAAAACAACAAGGGCTTATGAAACCAGCTGTAGGAAGTGACCAAAGTCCATCTCTTGGTCAAGATGTACTATTTTAAAAAGCTTTCCAACATCGTAGAATTGTTTTTTCTCTGAGGACACGAAGGGTTAACAGAACCTACTAAATATCTTCTCCTCAGTTGTACATTGCTGCAATCCTGTCTTCATGCTTCAATGAAACCTAAGGTATAACATTAATGACTAAGACTATGAAGACGCATCTCTGAATGCTGTATTTACAACAAAGACTGCATATACCTCAGTGTGAAACTAACAGAGACTAAAACTTTGTTAGGTTAATGTTAGTATTTACAGTTGGTGCTTTAAAATGTAAATTTTCTAATTCAATTAAATCTCTACCTATTGCCCCATATGACAAAGATCTACAAAGCTCTCTCAGGAGGCCTACTCAGTTCCCAGGAGAAAGGGAAATGAAATGGCAAATGGAGGAACAGGGGAGTTATGAAAGCATGAACGAGAAGCCAGGTGTGGTGGCTCACGCATTTAGTCCCGACACTCAGGAGGCAGAGGCAGGCAGATTTCTGAGTTCGAGGCCAGCCTGGTCTACAAAGTGAGTTCCAGGAAAGCCAGGGCTATACAGAGAAACCCTGTCTCGAAAAACCAAAAAGAAAAAAAAAAAAAAAAAAAAAAGCATGAACAAATTTGAATTACAGGAGCTTTATAAAGGCTTTAGCAAAGACAATCCTCCCGGTATATAAACTCCAGATGCAGCCAAGGATCTACAAGGATACTTTAGAAAAATATTCTGGCAACCATAAAATTGATTAAAACATCACCATGAACCCAATTCACAGGATCTCAAACTTCCTGACAATGGTAAGATATCCACAACAGAATTGTGAGAATAGTGACAGAAAATGTACCCCAGCTCCACAAGCCTGCCATGCTCCTGCCCATTTCCCAGCCCAACAGCTCCTCTGACCTGGAAGGTGACAGGACCATCTGTTGAATGTCATAGGAGGGGCAACTGCAGCTTAAGAAAGTTTTCTGGTTCCGCAAATACTGAATTGTGAGAATGGCAGCAAAAATGCACCCCTGCTCCACACCCCTGCCAAGCTCCTGCCCATTTCCAGTCCAACAGCTCGTCTGACCTGGAAGATGACAGTACCAGCTCCTGAATGTCCTAGGATGCCAGCAAAACAACTGCTGCTTAAGAAAGATTTCAGGTACCGCAAATACTAGGTACTAGTCTCCCTCCAGGACTTCCTGACCAACAGGCAGCCAAGGTACAAGGAGAATGCTGAAAAGGCAGGACTTCCTGTCACTTCCTCCTGGTTCCTCAGAGCCACTCCTTCTGGACCCGCCCAATACTCAGCAGTTTCCTGCAATTCTTCTAAATGCACCTCCTTCAGGACTTCTTAATTAATTAGCTTCCCAGTTCTTCAGAGCAATTTTTCTTTTTTTCTTTTCTTTCTTTTTTTTTTTTTTTTTGTGGTTTTTCGAGACAGGGTTTCTCTGTGTAGCCTTGGCTGTCCTGGCACTCACTTTGTAGACCAGGCTGGCCTCGAACTCAAAAATCTGCCTGCCTCTGCCTCCCAAGTGCTGGGATTAAAGGCGTGCGCCACCACGCCCGGCAGAGCAATTTTTCTTGGTTTGGATTATTGCTTGCTTGCTTGCTTCCTTACTTAATTCATTGATTGATTTTTTGATTGGTTGATTCTTCGTTTTTATTTTGTCTTTTTCTTAAACTTATGTAATCATGCAGGAGGCCTACCCTCCCCATCAGGAACCACTTCTCCAACTCTGTTGCAGGCTGCATTTCACACAACTTCTCTGGACCTACTCTGCACAGCTTCCCCACAATGTTGCTGCCAGACTAGACCAGAGCTGGATGTACTAGAGTACTGCACCTGGGTTCTGAGAGTTTTACAGAATCAGAGTGAAGAGAGAACATGCTAGGAACAGGTGAAGACAGAATGAGCAGGAGAAAGAGAAGAAGCCAGCAGATGAGAAAAGATTTCTACAGTTAATTTAAGGCCAAGTGGAAAAATTCAGTGTCTGAGAGAAGAACTCAGCTCGGAGAGGAGTTTGAGCTGGAAAAACTGAGTTGAATTTTAAGACCTCCGAAGCTGGGCCTCCAGTCAAGTACCAGGATGAGCTGGCCAACACCCCAATGACCTGAGAGAAAACCACACCTGATGCAAACTGCAAGAGATTTTATTATCAGCTATCTGAGGACGAACCCCTCACGCCCTGCAGGGCAGGGGAGTTCGAGGGAGCAGGGACAGTAGGGAGCTTTTAACAGCTAGCTGAGGAGTTGGGAGGAGAGTTGGGAAGAGTTGGGAAGAGTGGGGAGGAGTTGGGTGGAGAGTTCTTCTCTTCCAGGTGTCCTTGGTGAAATTTACAAGACAGGAGTGGGGAATGAGTGCTTTTTGAATTTTAACTCTTTGTCCTCAGCACAGGAAGGCAGGCATCTCTGGTTGTAAAGTATAGAAACAAAAAGGCTTTTTGCTGGCTATAGAGAACAAAGAACTTCTTTCTAACTGTATTTTTTAAAATATATTTATTTATTTATTATACGTGAGTACACTGTAGCTGTCTTCAGACACACCAGAAGAAGGAGACAGATCTCATTACAGATGGTTATGAGCCACCATGTGGTTGCTGGGATTCGAACTCTGGACCTTCAGAAGAGCAGCCAAGTGCTCTTACCCACTGAGCCATCTCACCAGCCCTCTAACTGTATTTTTAAATATCAGGGAAAACAAGCTTGGGGAAATGTTTTAGGGGCTCTGCCTTTCAGGGAGAAATGCTTTAAGCCTGGGTCTCACTGAATCAGCTACTTAAGCATTGAGAAGGAATAACAAAGGGGGAGTGTGGGCTGGTGAGATGGCTCAGTGGGTAAGAGCAGGAAGACCTGCTCTTCCGAAGGTCCGGAGTTCAAATCCCAGCAACCACATGGTGGCTCACAACCATCTGTAACAAGATCTGATGCCTTCTTCTGGAGTGTCTGAAGACAGCAACAGTGTACTTACATATAATAAATAAATGAATAAATCTTAAAAAAAAAAAAAGAAAAAGAAAGGGGGAGTGTGCCAGGCATGGTGGTACATGCCTTTAATCCCAGCACTGGGGAGGCAGAGGCAGGTGGATTTCTGAGTTTGAGGCCAGCCTGCTCTCTATAGTGAGTTCCAGGACAGCCAGGGCTATCCAGAGAAACCCTGTCTCAAAAAACCAAAAAAAAAAAGAAAGAAAGAAAAAAGAAAAAAGAAGAAGACGAAGAGAGTGAGCGAGCGAGCGAGCGAGAAGAGAAGAGAAGAGAAGAGAAGAGAAGAGAAGAGAAGAGAAGAAAAGAAAAGAAAAGAAAAGAAAAGAAAAGAAAAGAAAAGAAAAGAAAAGAAAAGGGGGGAGCTTATTCAGCAGCAAATTTCAGGGGCTGAAAACACACTAGGCCTTAGATAATACTGTATGGAGACTAGAAGCTTACATGACTAGGCCTAGGTTAATAGATGTAGGCAGGAATCCTCCCAAATTACACTGACAATAGGAGAATGAAACTTACTTATACAGCCCTGTGGTAAAAAGTAGACACTGCTCAGTATAAAAGCTCTCAAGGATAGAAGAGAAGAAACATACCTCAGAAATAAGACAACCAGACTCAAAACTAAAGCAAACAGTACAGAGAAGGTCAAAAATAATTATTCCACTCTAATGGGGATTAATGCAACACAGAGCATCAATAAGAACACAGGTCAAGGACAGGAAAACATTTAGAGTGGACAGAATAGGTGATTCAGAAAGCAAGTAGACCTTCTGGAGGAAACCACCTCCTATCAGACCATTCACTCTCAACAGACATCTTACACACCCTCACGGTAATTTCCATAGTGACAAAAACTGCTAGGCAAATTGGGGCAGGAAGCAGAGTTATCAATGAATATACTCAGGTTTGCAACCTGCTTGCTGCAAGCTGAATCTGCCAGACAAGACATGGAAATTTTTATGATACTGGCAAGAATATCTGTGGGTAACAGAAGGTTTTCTGTTTCAAGCTCCACAGGAAAGAAAATCCATAGATTACAGTGAAAATCTGCCTAAAAATCCAGTAAGCAAGGTCACAGGCCCTAGGAGGGAATCTACTGCTGACATTTGCTTTATGTATAAATTGCCCTGTCACACCCATAGCCTGATGCTGCTTTCAATCTGGATAAAAGAAATTTTGATTTCAATGGGCAACAGCAATTTCCCAGGATCAAAATGAATTAAATATTGACCTGAAGTAACAGCTGACAGCACTGCCTTCCATGGTAAATCCATATCATCACATCTAATATTATTCTTTTCCAGAATCATTAGGGAAATAGAATCTGGCAAAATCAAATTCATGTCCTCTTTCTACTAACAGGTGATCCTCACTCTACCCCTTGTTCAATACTTCTAACATACCTGGATCCTTTGTGAGAGTCTCCTTGACCTTAACGATCCAGTGCTCTTAGTGTTGGTTTACAGTTATGGAGATTTGACTGAGCATATGGAGACCTGAAAATGGGTAAATATTGTATAGAATGAAAAAGGTACTATTCATTGAGCAAAAATGAAAGATATCAATACCTGAGAAAAGGATAAACATGAAGGAAAGAGAAGATATCATGAGAATGCCTATTTTTCTCTGAGTATTCCAGTTTACCCTAAAGATGTGAGAGTCAGCCACACAGTTAACACACTTACAGAGTCTTTTTCCAAGCAACACAGAAGAGGAGGAGGGAAGACTGAAAGAAAATTATTCTGATCCAGAATCCAGACAGTAATCCAGTAAATCGGCAATCAAAATTATTCAAAAGATGCTGTCTAATTTTGTCTTAATCCATAGTAAAAGCTGGGCAGTGGTGGTGCACGCCTTTAATCACAGCAGTTGGGAGACAGAGGCAGGCAGATTTCTGAGTTCGAGGCCAGCCTGGTCTACAAAGTGAGTTCCAGGACAGCCAGGGCTACACAGAAAACCCTGTCTCAAAAAAAAAAAATCAAAAAACAAAAAAACAAACAAAAACAACAAAAAAAAATTCCATAGTAAATTTTCCACTTATTAAAATATCTATTCCTGAAAGCATCACCGCACAGCATGCTGGGCTGAACCTTGGAAAAATTCAAAGAAATTCAGGAAGAATGGCTACCTGGGGTACCAGTTAACATATCAATGAAGTCACAGATGGATAGGTGCTTTCTGGGCTGCTGGTTATCTCTTGACCTGCCCCACTATCCTCCATCACATCCTCAATTCCTCTCCCACCACCTGATGGCATGGTTCATTCTGGACCCAACCAGATATCTCTGAATGTTTTCTCCCTCAGACTGAAATGACAAAAATTAACCTCACCACCAGCCCAAGAACCAGGTATCTTCTTGAAGTGCTGCGGGTTGCATGTCTTAGGAAAATAATAAATCCTCATAGGAAACTACAATGGCCTATAAAATGCCTGTAGCATGTGACCAAAGTCTATCTCTTGGTCAGGATGTATTATTTGATAAAGCTGGCCCACATGGTGGAATTGGTTTTTCTCTGGCAGCACTCAGAGTTAACAGAACCTACTATATATCTTCAAGTCTGATAATCTGTCTCACACACATTCTCTATGAATGTTTATTATTTACCTTACTGCATTTTCTTTTCAGGTTTTTTTTTCTTCTTTTCTCTTTCTTTCTTTCTTTCTTTCTTTCTTTCTTTCTTTCTTTCTTTCTTTCTTTCTTTTTTTTTTTAATTTATAACCACCTATTGAATTCAATTTTCATATCCTATGTTGTCCTCATTTCCTTAAGGAAATTTCTCTTCACAAGTACCTTGCTGCAATCCTGTCTT
Source organism: Mus caroli (assembly GCF_978045245.1). NCBI lineage: Eukaryota > Metazoa > Chordata > Mammalia > Rodentia > Muridae > Mus > Mus caroli. The sequence continues at coordinate 8,952,083 of NW_028227261.1, read as the reverse complement.
CATGTTTTATTCAAACCTAAGGTGTGACATTAATAACAAAGCATATGTAGACACATTTCTCAATGATGTATTTACATCAAAGTCTGCATATACCTCTGTGTTCAGCTAATGGAGACTATAACTTTGCTTGTTTAATATTAATATTTACAGCCATATGATGGTGCTTTATAAGGAATATTTTCTAATTCAATCAAATCTGCACTGGTCCCCATATGACAAATACCTACAAAGCTCTCTCGGGATGCCTACTCAGTTCCCTGGAGAAAGGGAAGTAAAATGGCAAATGGAGGAACAGGCGAGTTAAGAAAGCATGAATGAATTTGAATTCGAGGAGCTTTATTAAGCCTTTGCAAAGACAACACTCCCGGTATACAAACTCCAGAGAGGGCCAAGATCTACAGGATTGTTTTAGAAAAATATTCTGGCAAACATAAAATCAATTCAAACATCACCATAAACTCAATTTTAGGACCTCAAACTTCCTGATAATGGTAAGATATCTGAAGAAGTAACAAAATTCTAGGCCTTTAGGACGAGGCTTGGGAATGTGACCTTTGTGACTCATTGCTCCAAGGTATGCTAATCATACCTTGTTAGCGACATTCCTTCCTCCACCTACCTGCTTCCTGGGTTCAAAGAGTGTTCATTCAAAGAAAGTCACCCTGACCAACAATGGAAACTGCCATGCAAATGTGCTATTGTTAGGGGCTCTTAGAAACTGAGAGTTAACCAGAACAATTACCAGGTATTCTTTGTGACTCTTGTGACTTTGCACTTCCTTGTGACTCTTAACTGGTATCTTTGGTATTTTTCCAACAACACCCTCCCCACTTCCTTGAGTTGTGGTTTCTTCCTTTAAATACCCCCTTACTCAGCTACTCGGGGCGCCATGGTCCTCTACCCCTGCGTGGTGTATGACCATGGGCCCGAGAACGCTCTCGAATAAAAATCCTCTTGCAGTTGCAGCAAGACCGTTTCTTGTGTGATTTGGGGTGTCGCCTCTCCTGAGTCAGAACGTGGGGGAGTCCTCACGTTGTGGGTCTGAAAGACTCTAAAACTCCCAAAGGGAGACACCCACTCAAGCCTCGGGGCAGCCGCGCACCCAAGAAGACACTGAGACCGAACTTAAGATGTATAGAGAGTAAGATTTAATACAGCAACGACAAGAAAGCACATAAAAAGCACATATACCAGATATCTGGGGTCGAAACTCATGCAGCCAGCAAGGTGCAGAGGAGATTCGGCAATTGGCCCAGGCTTGTCACAGGCTTTTATAGGAGAAGGGTAAGGGGAAAAGTACAAGTTTTACGTCACCAAGGGGCTTTGCCAAGGGGCTTTACATAACCAAGGGGTCGTGTCCTATATTTTGGCAATGTACTCGATCTATTGGAACATTCTGGGGTAGTACCAGGAGGCCCCTATCTCAAAAATGTTCTTGGAAAAGTCTTCAGTTAGGAGGGGTAGGACTAGGTTTGTTCCAGGAGACCCCTTATCTAAAAAATGTTCCCGGAGCAGTTTCCAATTGGGAGGGGGTACCTTGGGGTAAAAAGTTCAGGTGTGTTCCGGGAACAATCTCCAGATGGGAGGGGTAAGAGGACCCTGAGCTGAAGAGTTCATGGAGAGTTCAGCTTTTCTTCTTTCATTCCCCCCTTCTTTTAGTAACAAGCTCTAATCTTAGAGCGGGGTACCGGCTTCCTGAAGGACCCGATATTGTTGCCTTAATACCATAACTTGCACTGCATTTATTCTTTCTCTGATAAAAGCCACTAACTTATTAAGAATGCAGGGGCCGAAAGTGAGCAAAAGCATAAGTGTAATTAAGGGTCCTGCTATGGAGGAGAGGAGAGTGGTAAGCCAAGGGGACTTATTAAACCGGCTTTCGAACCATCCTTGTTGGCTTTCTCTCTCTCTTTTACGCATATCTAGGTGTTCTCTAAGTCTGGCCATAGAGTCTTTGATTACTCCTGAATGATCAACATAAAAACAACATTCTTCTTTTAGGGCAGCACAAAGTCCTCCTTCTTTAAGGAATGATAAGTCTAATCCCCTCCTATTTTGCAGCACTACTTCAGACAGGGAAGTTAAAGATTCTTCTAATTTAGTTATAGACTGTTCTATAGTTCTAAGATCAATGTCCATAGCTGTACGTAATTCTTCATAGTATTGGGGGGTCTGAATTAAGGCAGCGGTCCCTGTACCTACTCCCGCTGCTACTCCCAATCCCAAAAGTACTGCCAGAGTTAAGGTAATGGGCTCTCTTTTCCAGCGGACCCGATGATCAAACTTGTCTAAAAAGGAGCTATCATCATGATACAGGAGTCTAGGAATAAGCTGAACTAAAATGCAAAAATCTTTGGAACTATTAAAAACAGATATAGATACACAAGGAGTGAGACCGGTATTACAAGCCCATACTGTGTCTATGGGGGGCACCAGATACTGACCACTTTTGCTAGGCTGGATGTTCTGGGTCTGATTACAAAGGTGCCGTTTACCCTGAGGCGCCTGGCCTAAACAGAGTCCACTTCCTGAAACTGCTTCCAGAGTCAGCTTTCTGTTTTCTCCCCAAAGGCATTGAGAATGATCTGAAGTAGTATTATAAGTCCTGATCTGAGCAATTCCTTCATAATAAGGGGGCCTAGAGGCATAGCATAACCAACATGATTGAGTCATATTAGGATTAGTCCTATTCAACACCAAAAAAGCTCCTTGGACTAGACTGACCAGACGGCTTTCTGTATCTAGGGGCGGTGGGGAAACTAAGGTCGGTAGGGAAGGTCTCACTGTTCTGGGCTGTGGAGTTGGTGGAGCTGGTACAGCCGGGACTTGTGGGGGAGCTGGTACTATTGGGGGACCCTGTTCTGTCACAGTCAGCCTGATTGTAAAAATGAACCCAGGGTCTCTCGGTGGACTGGATACACGCCAACCCCACTTGTTTCCTTTAAGCCAACTTAAGCGGTTTTGTTTCCCTTTTTCAGTGAATTTTATAAGTAGGGGGTTGCAGTATTTACCTTTGCATGGTCCTGGGGGGCTGTTTTCAGTAGCACACCCATAAGCTCCTACGGCGGCCTCATCTGAATCCAGGACATAATGGAGGTCACCATCGTTTGGGTATTTATGGGGATCTCTTTCTCCTTGATATGGCTTATCATAACCACTACCTCGCTTAACTGTGATTAGGTCCCAGGCAGAGGAAGGCTTCCAGTAGGCTTCCCCTGTTGTTTCACATGTCCATTTACCACAAAAATAATCTGATGCCCCCCCACATTTTTGTTGAAGCTCTTTGTTTTGACCCTGACCAGGGCAAACATAAAACTGTGCAGCTCTAAGATTAGCTCGGTAGAACTGCCCTGAACACCCATACGTGTTCCCTATTCCACCTGGAACACACCGCTGTTCAGGGGGTGGGTTACTAAGATCAGTATGGTCGGGGAGGTCCCAATTGGGAGATCCTGCTACTAACTTACAAATGTCAGGTGTGAGATCAGGCCACCAAGTCCAAGGGGGAAGGACTGCAGTGATTGCCCATACAATGTTTCCCTCCCCATTAAGCACTTCCCATGACTGTTGAATCGGGGCATGAGGGTTGTCGTTCCCTAGGCTTAGGGTGGCCCCCACGACAGAAGCGAAGTTTAAGAGGATTGTCAGTAGTTGCCATCGTCCAGTTGTCCTCATGGTTGCCTCCACCCTGGCTAGGAGCCTTCTTGCTGCCGTTGGAGTTGTTAACAGTACCAGATATGGTCCTTTCCACCGAGGACCGAATCTCCAACCTGGAACCCGTGGGGCACTGCCGTAGTCCCCGGCGCATAAGCTTCTTTGATCTGGTCCCAGATCTGTGTTCTGACAACCTCCAAGGCCTTTAAATGGGTAAACAGAGCAGAGGGTGAGGAAGAGTCAACACAGGGATCCAATATCCTGCTAGACTCAGTCAAAGAAGTAAGACCGAAACGTCCAGGTGTGTTTCGGACTCTGAGAAGCACAAAGGGAAGGAGGGTCACCCAGTCTTTACTGCCAGTCTCAATAACTAATTTAGTTAGGGTCTGGGCATGATGCAGGTGCACGTAGATCAGATCTCTGGCTGGAACTGGTGAGATGTCCTTGGGGTATCCAGCTCATTCACTGTAACCAGTTGTGACCAGACTTTTTTTCTGTACCACCTGCAAGCCCTTTTAACTTAGCATACAGAGCATTATTAACAACATAGGTTTAAACACATCATTTGAGACTATGATGGGCATAGGAGTTTCATAAAGGATCTTAAAAAGAGTAACACTGAATACGTTTGAATAGGGCATAGGGAAGGAACACCAAGTCTGTGCCAGTCTCCACGATTAATTTTGTCAAGGTCTGTCTTAGAGTTTTAAACTAATTTTTATCTATCCTGAGCTCTGAGGTCTATACACAATGTAATTTTTATTTGACCTCTAAATGCTTGGCCACACCCTGACTTACCTGGGCAACAAAGCAGGGCCATTATCTGACACTATTGCTTTTGGCACTCTGAACCTGAAAATTTTCTTTAATAGTCTTCTTAATGACTATGTGAGCAGTATCATTTATCCATATTGAGAACGTCTTTTTCTGCAGATGTCAACAGCTTTCTTTGTTTGTATTGTTCCATACAGTGGCAAAAGCATACCTGCTGTCAGTGTCATTTATAAAGCTTGTATCAAAACCACAAGTTCAGCTTTTTGGGCTGAAGTCTCTTTAGGGAGGCTGCTGGCCTAGATCACCTGCTTTTTGTCCACTGCTGCACTGCTGTCCCCGCCTTCCGCTTACCTTTAACCATGAGGCTACTGCCATCCGTGTACCAGTTCAGCATATAGGGTAAAAGGCTTAGTCAGATCTGGCAAAGCCAGAGCGGGGGCTGCAAGCAGGGCTGCCTTTATGCTGTCAAAGGCTTTTTGGTGTTCCTCAGTCCAGGTGAATGGGACTTTTTCTTTAGTCCAGAGTCTGCAAAAGCCCACCGTCCCCAGAAACTCACGTACTTGGCGCGGGGTGGTGGGGGTTGGGATCAGCATCACAGTCTTTTTTTTTGGCTTCGGTGAGCCACCGCTTTCCGTCGTTTTGGCACCTCGGTACGACATAACTGAGCTTTCTTAGCCGATACCCGATACCCCAACTCACCCAGTTCATTCAGGAGCTTCTAGGAGGGCCAGAATTTTTTCTTTGTCTTTGATGTCTCTGCCTTCAGCCAACCGCAGGGCTTGGGTTAGCGCCAGGAGTTCAGCCTTCTGAGCCAAAGTTCCTTCTGCCAGAATGTCAGAGCAGTGATGAGTAGGTGAAGACTCAGCAGGTTAGCAGGGGAAGCGAAGGTCACTTGTTCTGTCAACAAAAAACTCTGATAATGTGTCCATCAGTCAGGGAAACAATTGGATCATGTGTCCTTGACCAGAAGCCACTATGTGCAGACAAGCAGGTCATCTTACAGTCACCAGGTCTAATTTTCACAAGTATGCCACCGGTCTTTTTTAGGGTCCCAATCTCTGAGTAAGAACCTCTTTGGCGAGACGATGCTGGGGCCTAGCAAACACAGGAGTGGATGTTCACAGTCAGCTATTGGATGTATCACAGGGCTCCCAATGGAGAAGCTAGAGTAAGTACCCAAGGAGCTAAAAGGATCTGCAACCCTATTGTTGGAACAACATGATGTACTAACTAGAACCCCGGAGCTCTTGTCTCTAGCTGCATATGTATCGAAAGATGGCCTAGTCAGCCATCAATGGAAAGAGAGGCCCATTGGACTTGCAAACTTTATATGCCCCAATATAGGGGAATGCCAGGGCCAAAAGAATGGGAATGGGTGGATAGGGAAGTGGGGGGGCGCTATGGGGGACTTTTGGGATAGCATTGGAAACGTAATTGAGGAAAATATGTAATAAAAAAATATAAAAAAAAAATAAAGTATTATAACTCCAAAAAAAAAAAAAAAAAAAAAGAACCTCTTTGGCAATACTTTTGTTCTCAGTCACATCTAGGAGTCCCAAAGTTAGGGACAACATTAGGGCAGTCTCAATAGCATCTAAGGCCATCCAAAGTTGTTCTTTATTTCTTATACGAAGGGCTGTTTATCTTTTTAATGCAGCAAAACCTGGAATCCACAGTTTGCAAAGACCTGTAGTGTCCAGGGACCTTTAAAACTTGCTTTGCATTGGTCAGTGGAGGAATATGAAAACACAGTCTCTTTTTAACTGCTTCAACAGGTAGGCTACCGGTCTCTTTTAAGGACTCAGCTTCTGTGTTAGCACCCCTTCTGCTCTCTCTTTACTTTCAGCCACAAACAGGTGAAGGGTTTGGTCATGAGGGGGGCTCCTCTTCTTTTTGTTAGGACAGTAAACACTTTGATCTTTAGCCAAAGGCTTGCTTTTGTTGCCAGGTACTAAGTTTTCTAGTCTCCCTGACTTTTGTGGCTGGCATTTTATTTCTCTTATCTTTTTTAGAAAATTTTCTGGCTCCTTATTTCTTACGGATCATCTCTAAGTACTAGTATTATTAGCAAGTGTCACTTTGCTAGGTTCTAGTCTTTGTCAGTTATCTCTCTTTACTCCTGTTTTTAACTGCAATGGAGATCTCATTACCTAGGTCAGATTGATGGGATACTTTCTAGTCCCACAGACATGAGACCCTCATCAGAGCCTGGCAGTTAGACTCGCAGGTGTTCCTTACCTTGGACAGAAGAAGCCCCAAGTGAGTGGTCTCCCTCACCGGAGCTTAGAACAAACTCACACAGCTCAGGGCAGTGTCTGAGAAGAGAAAACACATGGGGCAGAGAAGGGAGTGTAGCTCTTACATCTGGCTGCACACTGATATCTCAAAATGAACACAATTTTTCTGTTAACAGTTAACAAGAGACAGGATACAGGGGACAGGGAAATGAGAAGCAACCAGGGAACCTTGTGGCGTCCTCAGATCAGACGCGGCAACCCGCTGAACTCAAGCATACTAGTCAGCGGAGGGAAAGAAACTAACCAGGATTTTCTCAGTAACAGCGAATGGACAGGGAGGAGCCAAGCGCCGAGTCTCCGCCGCGCGCCACGGCGAAATGTGGGAGTGGCAAACAAACACTGGCAGGGAGGGGGAATTTAACCACTTGTTAGACATCCGGTACTCTCTGCACTGTCCTCCCGCATGGCCTGGAGGCGGCGGCGGGCCTGGCGGAGCGCAGACAGCAGCCTCCTCCTGCGAAACGGCCCCGCCGCCGGTCGGGGCGGCAGCGGCTGCGGTGGGGGCAGCAGCGGCGGCGGCGCGGGTGGAGGACACAAGGGAGGGAGTGTGGGCGGGCACCTGTGCGCAGACCCCGGGAGGAGCCAAATAGGGGCAATTTAACCACTTGTTTTCCGGCATGGCTTGAGCCCCCGGAGGCGGCAGCGTCCACCACCCCACACACAGGCATCCACGGAGCTCTCTTGGCCGGAGGCAACGGCGGCCTCCCGAGCTTTGGAAACGCAAGGCGCCTGCGCGGCAGGGCGGGGGAACTTCTCTGTGTGCCCCGCGGCGGGCGCGCAGACACAAGGGAGTGCGGGCAGACTCCAGGGGGAAGCCAAAGGAGGGACGGCGGCCACAGTTGGCCCCTCCCCAGCTGTGGCAGGCTTTATGGCCACTCTAGGGCTCCAGGTGGGACCGGCAGGCTGCCGCATTCGCCATTAGCATCTCGCAACTCGCTCACGGGGCACAGACAGCCGCTGCTGCTGCTGTGCCTGCAGAACTCAGAACCTCAGCGCCACTGTTGCTATTAAAGCCCTAACTGTGCCGCCAAGGCCGGAAATTTTTAGCCCAGCTCTGCATTTCAGAGCTCTTTTGAGCAGTCTGGGACTTACCAGCACTGAGTTTTTTTTTTTTTTTTTTTTCCTTTTAAAACCATTGCTGACAAATTCTGTCAGTCCAAGTCTACAGTCGGCAAAGGGTTAACACACACACACACACACACACACACACACAGTCTTGTCACGTGGCCACAAACAAGCACACTCGTCCACGCCTGGACTTACACAACCAGCCAAACACTATTTTCTGACGGGGTTGGATTCCACATTGACTCCTTTTCCTGATAGGGGTGGGATTCCACATCCACTCCCGCTCTGGCAGAGAGAACACTCTCTCTCTCTCCTTCACTCTGCCAGGCAACAGCCAGGTCTTTTTGACTGTTCTGTACCCTGGGCACTCCTTCCAGGGTCTCCCTTGGAACATCTTTCTGGGGTGCAGACTGTGAGGCCATAGACAGTCGTCCTCTCACAGCCACTAGGGTCCTTACGGTCCACAGTGGCAGCTGCCAGAATAAACCCACAATCTCAGAATACACAAATGCAGCAGTTCCACACCTACACACCCAGCAGATTGTCCCATTTCTAGAATAATAGCAGACACAACAAGAGCAGACACAAGACTTGAGACAAAAAGAAAAAACCAAAGCACGAGGTGGGACTCGAACCCACGATCTCGCAACCCGAGGCACGAGGTGGGACTCGAACCCACGATCTCGCAACCTGAAGCACGAGGTGGGACTCGAACCCACGATCTCGCACAGTCTCCAGAGGGGTCCACTAAGCGTCCTTAGTCCTCCCCTTGTCCTCCTGGGACGTCTCCCAGGGCGCACAGACGGTGGACACCTGGACACGTCTGTCTTTATCCACACCCTGCGCTCCTACCCGGAGCGCGGTCTCACTGTGCACATTGCACACTGAGCGTCTGCAAAACCGAAACTGCGATCGCACCAGATACAGAATAGCCTACCTGGCCTCTCAGAAACTAACAGAACACAGACACCAGACCAAAGCAGAACAGTAAATCTTACTTCTGAGTGGGTCCAGGACTTCTGGGTAGTCGCGCTGATTCCTGGCCAACGCACCAAATGAAAGACTCTAAAACTCCCAAAGGGAGACACCCACTCAAGCCTCGGGGCAGCCGCGCACCCAAGAAGACACTGAGACCGAACTTAAGATGTATAGAGAGTAAGATTTAATACAGCAACGACAAGAAAGCACATAAAAAGCACATATACCAGATATCTGGGGTCGAAACTCATGCAGCCAGCAAGGTGCAGAGGAGATTCGGCAATTGGCCCAGGCTTGTCACAGGCTTTTATAGGAGAAGGGTAAGGGGAAAAGTACAAGTTTTACGTCACCAAGGGGCTTTGCCAAGGGGCTTTACATAACCAAGGGGTCGTGTCCTATATTTTGGCAATGTACTCGATCTATTGGAACATTCTGGGGTAGTACCAGGAGGCCCCTATCTCAAAAATGTTCTTGGAACAGTCTTCAGTTAGGAGGGGTAGGACTAGGTTTGTTCCAGGAGACCCCTTATCTAAAAAATGTTCCCGGAGCAGTTTCCAATTGGGAGGGGGTACCTTGGGGTAAAAAGTTCAGGTGTGTTCCGGGAACAATCTCCAGATGGGAGGGGTAAGAGGACCCTGAGCTGAAGAGTTCATGGAGAGTTCAGCTTTTCTTCTTTCAGGTCTTTCATATCCACAACAGAATTGTAAGAGTGGCGACAGAAAATGCACCCCTGCTCCACAGGCCTGCCAGGATCCTACCCATTTCCCAGCCCAAGAGCTCCTCTGACCTGGCAGGTGACAGAACCAGCTGCTGAATATCCTAGGAGGCCAGCACAGCAACTGCACCTTAAGGAAGTTTTCAGGTTCTGCAAACACTAGGCACTAGTCTCGCTCCATGACTTCCTGACCATGAGGCAGCAAAGATACATGGAGAAGGCTGGAATCGCGGAACTTCCTGTCACTTCCTCCTGGTTCCTCAGAGCCACTCCTTCTGGACCCGCCCAATACTCAGTAGCTTCCTGCCATTCTTCTAAGCGCACCTCCTTCAGGACTTTTTAATTAATTAGCTTCCCAGTTCTTCAGAGCAATTTTTCTTGGTTTTTATTATTGCTTGCTTGCTTGCTTGCTTCCTTACTTAATTCATTGATTGATTTTTGATTGATTGATTCTTCGTTTTATTTTGTCTTTTTCTTAAACTTATCTAATCATGCAGGAGGCCCACCCTCCCCATCAGGAACCACTCCTCCAACTCTGTTGTGAAAACACAACTTCTCAGGACCTACTCTACTCAACTTCCCACAAGGTTGCTGCCAGACTAGACCAGAACTGAATGTAGTAGGACACTGCACCTGGGTTCTGAACCCTGCAGATACAACGGATCCTGCCTAACTTCTCACATTGGGAGTCTAGACTCCTGTGCTAAAAATGCACACAATTAAGAAGTTCCTCTGTCCGGTCGTGGTGGTCTTTAATCCCAGCACTCGGGAGGCAAAGGCAGGCAGATTTCTGAGTTCGAGGACAGCCTGGTCTACAAAGTGAGTTCCAGGACAGCCAGGGCTATACAGAGAAACCCTGTCTCGAATAACCAAAAAAAAAAAAAAAGTCCCTCTGAATTCTGATGCTCAATACCTCAAAACAAAGTAAAATGATAAAATGTCTTTGGCTCAAACAATCAACTGTGTATGTATCTTAGAAAGAGAGCAATTCACATGATATCCTAGGTAAAGAATTGAAAACCCAGAGTCATGATCAAAGAGATCAAAGTGTGTAAGCCACATAAATCACCTGAAAGAGGACAGGAACAAAATGATTCATGGGCAAGAGAATAATAGCAAATGCCTGAAGGAAAGGAGGACAACATAGGATATGAAAATTGAGTTCAATGTGTGCTTAGAAATAAACAAGAGCCTGAAAAGAAAATGCAGTAAGGCAAATAATAATAACTCATAGAGAACGTGTGGGAGACAGATCATTAGACTTGGACAAAATTTAGAGTAGCTGGATACCTTAGTCAAAGAAAATGATGAATTAAAATGATGTTAGGTTTAGGCACAATATTATTTACTGCTTGAAGGATGAGGCAATAAAGAAAAATTCCTTATAAAAGTATCGAGATTTTTGTCAAAAGAAAGAACAAAGAAATGAAAGAAGGAAGAGAAGGAGGAAGGAAGGAAGGAAGGAAGGAAGGAAGGAAGGAAGGAAGGAAGGAAGAAAGGAAATAGAAAGAGACCTTCAATACAATACATACTGCACTGTTTAGCCATTTGTTCATAGAAGATTCCCTGATTGTGCTCTATAATACTCTATGTACACCCATGCATATCTTCATAGGCTGGCGAAAGGAGACCCGAGAATTACCCAATTCCCCTTAGAGAATATGGCTGGAAGTCAACTCTTTTCATGAAAGTAACGAGTTCCAGGATTCTCTTGTGACCTCTGAGGTTCAAAACCTGTTGTGATGACTGTGAGAGGTTAAAATGGATTCTAGGCCAGCATGGAAGTGAAAGCTCAGAAGCACAAGCCCAGACCTGATGGTCTGTCTTTAGAGAACAGGGTTCTGAGCCCATGGACACCTTCCAGAATGCAGGGCTACTTGTTACCAATTGTGGTGAGTTTTATATTTTTTCATATTGTGCTTATGAAAAAAAAAAAGAAAGAAAAAGAAAAAGAAAAACTATGTCAAAAGTTAATTGATTCTGCATATGTGAATAGATTAAACACACTGGTGATTAATAATGCATCTGAGTTAAGAAAAGAATCAATAGCCTTTCCCTCAGAGGTAATTTAACTAACTGTGAATCCAAAGTTGTATTCTCTGTGTCTATTCAGTTAATTTAAATCTGGAACTTGTTGAATACTGCCTTGTGTATCTCTCTCTTCCTGTGTGTCTGCCTTCTGTCTCCGTGTTTGTGTCTATCTGTGTACTCTCTGTATGTCTGTTGACTTTTGTATCTCCATTGCCAGTCTTAAGAAAGACCTTTGCAATATTCTCAAGAACATCAAAAAAAAAAACCCATTACATGAGGAAGGAATGGTATAGTATACAGAAATCTTTAACAGAGTTTTTAAAAGGATGAGGTAACTGGCTCCAAGTGATTACAGACATCACTGTTTATCAATCAGTACACATAATGGTATATTCATTTTGGAAGGTTGTTCTAAGCCTATGCATTTCATGCTTTCAACAAATGACACTCAGGCAGTTTCTGGACATGCCTTGAAAAAGTACATAAATTACCATTGTATCAGTAAATTATCATTGCACCAATGCTTCACGTTAAGTTTTAAAAGTTGATAACAAGAGAAATACAAGGAAAATAATGTTTGTTTTTACCTTGTTCTTTGAAAAAAAATGCTAAACCATAAAGTTGAGTACACAGTAGAACTGCAATATTAAATCTTAAATTTCTTCAAGTTGCACTAAGTCTGGTTGTAAGGTCCAAGAAAAATCACCATCTATTGGAAGGTAATAACTTTTGTATACTGCAATGTCACATTTGTGGTTCTGCCAATGCATAGAAAAGCACCATGGTACAAGACTCCATGGAGTTCGGCTGGCTGTATTCTTAATAAGATGTTTGGATTTTTTTTTAAAAGCAAACCAGCTTATAAGTCTATGAAGGTGATTCTAATGAAGTCTCTGAATTCTGAGAGAGATGGAGTTCCAGTTGATCTTGTCTTTTCCACTGGGTTTTATCAACTGAGTTGTTCCACAAAGTGGTTTCATAAATATAAGCAAACACTGCAGGGCATTGACAACAAAAGGTGTTGCTTTTTACAAACTGACAATAAGTCTTCACTGCTAATGAGCAGACTTACACAACTCACTATGTATGAAGAGGTCAAGCTGGTGCCTCCAAGAACATTGGCTCTGATTTTCCACAGTCCTCATTATGTGAAGGGCTTTGCAAGCTACAAAAAGTGAAAATTATACACAGAACCAACCAAAAAGACATTGATCTAAAATTTGTGCTTCCTCCAAAATATGCTAGGTCAATGATTCATGAATATATTGTGAATAACCAATCAATATCTAATTTGACTTAAATACCCAAAGTACCCTTGTTAAAAGCTATATATATATATATATATATATATATATATATACTCACATATATATGTGTGCATATATATACACATGTATATATCTGTGTGTGTACATATATATGTACACAATATGCATATATATATATATATATATATATATATATATATATATATACCTGTTTTCTGAGTATAGTGGGAGTACTTGTGCAAACACCAGTGTTATAAATAATGAGAAGAAGGTTTCTATATAGTTTAAAACATAGGCCTTTCATTGGAGCAGTCTACCAACGATCATTTAAATTTCAGAATATTCAAGCCTATGACCTCATGTGTAGCTTGCTCTTTACCTCTCTGCAACTGTTCCCATTTATCTGTTCTCTTCTCTGTCTCCCACTAAATCTCTTCCACCTGCTTTCTCTTCCCTACATCACTTTTTCCATCCAGAAATTCCACCCTCCAATTCTTGCCCCAGGGATTGGATGTTAGGTCTTTTTCTTAGAAGCAATCAGGTGTGAGACATCTCCAGAATTCTGTGGATTACCTCTAGGCATAGAGAGCTGCCTGCCATTCAAATATCTCAGCAGGTGTGGAGACAAGTATTTACAAATGTAAGCCTGGTGATGGGCCATAGAAATGACAATATCAAGATCCTGCTAGCACTTAGTTCTCTACCAATATAGCAATAAACATTTAAAAATACACAGACACACCTGCATAAAAGTTTCGAAAATTAACTTCAACCCATGTGGAGAGTTCAGAAAGGCCAAAAGAGGAAATTCGGGCCCACAGGGTGGAAAGTCACTTTGATTTAGAATAGTCTGGCCTCAAATGAAGAATAATACACGTGCCACAATGTTCTGATTGCTGGGATTATGCCAGCAGCACTTGCATGTTTGATGTCTATAGAGTCAGCAATGTCATCACACTTTGTATATCTGATCAACATAATTTATATTCTTTAAAGATATCTGTCTTTCTATTTACACTAACACAGATTAATATCCTAAAAACTAGAAACATCCATAAAATATATTTTTTCTGTAGAGAGCAAAAGGACCTTGTGGTCAAAAATAAGCTCTAAGGTAACCAGGAATATAAAACCCCAGAGTTCTCTCTTCAGGGGAAGAGAAGTACACTTTTTTTCTGACCAGAAGTGAGGGAATGTAGGTAGCAAGTGGCATGGTGAGCTGTGCTAGATGTAGTGCCACAAAACACCTGAAAGTCCCAAGCTATAAAATTGTCCCAGAAAATCTTCCCTTGATCATTGTTTCTCAGGTAATACAAACCAGCCTTGCAGGAGATGTGATATGTATCTTGTAGTTTGGTGTCCTGTACACTGTATGCTTGATTCTCCTCTAGGCCCTTTAGTTTTAGCATCCAACTTACGAAAGACTCACATGTACTTTGCAAAAGCCTTTTGAGGTAGTCACACTTTCATCTTCACTGTGCACAGAGGATTGAGACAATTATTACCAAGAACTTTCTTTCCAAAATTATACTGTGCTTGAAAGACTCTAAGACTCCCAAGGGGAGACACCCACTCAAGCCTTGGGACAGCCGCGCACCCAAGAAGACACTGGGACTAAACTTAAGATGTAGAGAGTAAGATTTAATACAGCAGCAACAAGAAAGCACATAAAAAGCACATAAACCAGAGCTCTATAAAGCAACAGCAAGCAAATACATGAACTAGAGCTCTGGGGTCGAAACCCACACACCCAGCATGGTGTAGAGGAGATTCGACAACCGGCCCAAACTTTTCACAAGCTTTTATAGGAAGGAGGCAAGGGGGGAGCAGGGCAGGGAAAATACAGGTTTTACGTCACTAAGAGATTCAGCCAAGGGTTTTTTCAAAGTGCTTTTCGCAACCGCGTCCCACACTTTGGCCATGTACTTGATTCATTGGAACTGAGGTTTACTCACACCCTTATCTCAAAAATGTCCCTGGAACAGTTTTCATTTGAGAGGGGGTCGGACTCCGGTGTGAGAGTTCAGAATGTACTCTGGGGTGAGAGTTCTGGTGGTCAGTAATTTTCCTCTTTCATTCCCCACTCCTTCTAGTGAGTAATTCTAATCTTAGAATTTCAGAAGTCTATATTTTTATGCGGAGAATACTGCATTTACTCTATTTTAACATGGGAACAAAAACAGAATAAGAAGCATTAGTAAACAGAACTAGGCAGGGGCCCTTTTAGCGAGGCTTGAGGGTCTGGGCACGATGTAGGTGCACGTAGATCAGATCTCTGGCTGGAACTGGTGAGATGTCCTTGGGGTACCCAGCTCGTTTACTGTCTCAGCTGTTGGGATCCCTGGAGCAATGTCGTCCGCGTACTCAGTCCGATTTTTCCCAGTTGTGACCAGACCACCTGCAAGCCTTTTAACTTAGCATACAGATCATTATTATAACAACATAGGTTTAAACACATCATTTAAGACTATAATGGGCATAGGAGTCTCATAAAGGATAAAACTGAATCAAGAGGAAGTATTTCTAGTACGTTTAAGTAGGGCATAGGGAAGGAACACCAAGTCTGTGCCAGTCTCTACGATTAATTTAGTCAAGGTCTGTCATAGAGTTTTAAACTAATTTATTTTATTTGTCCTGAGCTCTGAGGTCTATACACACAATATAATTTTTATTTGACCTCTAAATACTTGGCCACACCCTGACTTACCTGGGCAACAAAGCAGGGCTATTATCTGACACTATTGCTTTTGGCACTCTGAACCTTGGAAAAATTTTCTTTAATAATCTTTTTGATGACTATGTGAGCAGTCTCATTTATCCATTTTGAGAACGTTTTTTCTCAGTAAAGTTTATTTCTCAGTTGATGTCAGGTCTGTCTTTTCAAGGGAGGACTAGTTTTCTTTCTTTCAGTTTTTACCATTTTATACAGGGTTTCTTTTACCAGTCTTAATTTGTCTATAACTTGATAGTCTTCAGACTGCCAGGATCATTGCTCTTTGGGATGCCTGTTTTTGGCGGTTAGATCTGCCATCTGATTTCTTTTGTTCACAGCATCTTAGGTCTTTTTCTGTAGATGTCAACAGCTCTCTTTGTCTGTATATTGTTCCATACAGTGGCAAAAGCATACCTGCTGTCAGTGTAGACTTTTATAAAGCTTGTATCAAAGCCACAAGTTTAGCTTTTTGGGCTGAAGTCCCTTTAGGGAGGCTGCTGGCCTAGATCACTTGCTTTTTGTCCACCACTGCACTGCTGTCCCCACCTTCCGCTTACCTTCAATCGTGAGGCTACTGCCGTCCGTGTACCAGCTCAAACTCTCAGGCCAAGGCTGATCTGATCTTTACTTGCCGAGGTAAGTAGCCCCCTCTGTTGGTAGATGGCCCCATGGATATGAGCTGCTTTCCATCTACTACTGTTGCTCCTGTGACAAAGCTGCTGCCATCTGTGTACCAGGCAGGCACACCTGGCCAAGGCTGATCAGTCAGATCTCTTCTTGTTCCAGTTTCTTTAGCCAGGACATCAGCACATTGATGTACAGGAGTGGAGTCATCCGCCAAGGGGCGGCAAACTCTGGTAGTGGGTATAGTCACATGCTGACCCAGAGTAAGCTTGTCAGCGTCTTTAACAAGCAGGGCTACTGCATAGGGTAAAAGGCTTAGTCAAATCTGGCAAAGCCAGAGCGGGGGCTGCAAGCAGTGCTGCCTTTATGCTGTCAAAGGCTTTTTGGTGTTTTTCAATCCAGGTGAATGGGACTTTTTTTCTGCAAAAGCCCACCGTCCCCAGAAACTCACGTACTTGGCGCGGGGTGGTGGGGGTTGGGATCAGCATCACAGTCTTTTTTCTGGCCTCGGTGAGCCACCGCTTTTCGTCGTCTCGGCACCTCGGTACGACATAACTGAGCTTTCTTGGCTGATACCCGGTACCCCAACTCACCCAGTTCATTCAGGAGCTTCTAGGAGGGCCAGAATTTCTTCTTTGTCTTTGATGTCTCTGCCTTCAGCCAACCGCAGGGCTTGGGTTAGCGCCAAGAGTTCAGCCTTCTGAGCCGAAGTTCCTTCCGCCAGAATGTCAGAGCAGTGATGAGTAGGTGAAGACTCAGCAGGTTAGCAGGAGAAGCGAAGGTCACTTGTTCTGTCAACAAAAAGCTCTGATAATGTGTCCATCAGTCAGGGGAACAATTGGATCATGTTTTCCAGAGCATTAGTCAGCCATCGGTCAGGGGGCTGAACCACACTTTTAGGGCATGTGCCAAGTTTTGTCTCAGAGTCAGTTTATCTGCGTCCTTGACCAGAAGCCACTATGTGCAGACAAGCAGGTCATCTTACAGTCACCAGGTCTAATTTTCACAAGTATGCCACCGGTCTTTTTCAGGGTCCCAATCTCTGAGTAAGAACCTCTTTGGCAATACCTTTGTAATAGCATCTAAGGCCATCTAAGGTTGTTCTTTATTTTTTATACGAAGGGCTGTTTATCTTTTTAATTCAGCAAAACCTGGAATCCACAGTCTGCAAAGGCCCGCAGTGTCCAGGAACCTTTTAAACTTGCTTTGCATTGGTCAGTGGAGGAATATGAAACACAGTCTCTTTTTAGCTGCTTTTAACAGGTAGGCCACCGGTCTCTTTTAAGGACTCAGCTTCTGTGTTAGCACCCCTTCTGCTTTTTCTTTACTTTCAGCCACAAACAGGTGAAGGGTTTGGTCATGAGGGGGGGCTCCTCTTCTTTTTGTTAGGCCAGTCTCTCACTCAGTGCTTTTTTTCTTTAACAGATAACAGTAAACACTTTGATCTTCAGCCAAAAGCTTGCTTTTGTTGCCGGGTACTAAGTTTTCTAGCTTCCCTGACTTTTGTGGCCGGCATTTTATTTTTCTTATCTTTTTTTAAAAATTTTCTGGCTCCCTGTTTCTTACAGATCATTCCTGAGTGCTAGCATTATTAGCAAGTGTCACTTTGCTAGGTTTTAGTCTTTGTCATTTATCTCTCTTTGCTCCTGTTTCCTAACTGTAATAGAGATCTCATCTTTTTGTTTCTCTTTCTTGTCTTTGCTTACTTTGAATGTTATTTAATTATTACATCTATATTCTGTCGCTTAACTTTTTTTTTTTTCATAGTTCGACTACCCTGGTTTATCTTTCTGTCTTACAGCACATTTCTGATTCTGACTCTGGTCTCTGTACTTGCCAGCCTCATTTTACTGGTTCCTCTTTTAAATATTTCTCATTTAGAGTATCTCTCTCATTTCAGACCTAATTTTTTATCTCTATTTTTACCTCTTTTTACTGTTAACCTATCTCTTCTGAGTCTGCTGAAGCTTTGCTCTCAGCTCTTTTTTTGCAGACCTTTATCCTTCTCTTAACTTCTGTAACTTTTTATTATCTCGGTCAGATTGTTGGGGCATTTTCTAATCCCACAGAGACGAGACCATCAGAGCCTGGCAGTTAGACTCGTAGGTGTTCCCTACCTTGGACAGAAGAAGCCCTAAGTGAGTGGATGTCTCTCTCACCAGAGCTTAGAACAGACTTACTGCCAGCAGCTCAGGGCGGTGCCTGAGAAGAGAAAACACATGGGGCAGAGAAGGGAGTGCAGCTCTTACATCTGACTGCACCAGACCACTGATATCTTAATATGAACACAATTCCTTCCTGCCAACAAGAGACAGGATACAGGAGACTGTCCCTTGTTAACAGAAAAAACCGCGCCCACCTCAAAATGAGAATGGCGAGTGGACAAGGGAGCCCAGCACCGAATCTCTGCCGCGCGAACTCCTGGGCGTGGCAAACAAACACTGGCAGGGAGGGGGAAGGCGGCAGAGTCAGCTATTTAACCATTTAACTACTAAGACCCCCGGTGCTCTCTGCACTGTCTTCTCCCATGGCTTGAGCCCTTGGTGGCAGCGGCGGCGGGGGAGTGAGCACAAAGGAGTGTGGGCATGCACCCGGGAGACACCCCCGTGCTCCCTGCACTGACCTTGGTGAGGGAGGCGCGCAGGCAGCCAGGCAGGCACAAGGGAGTGCGGGTAGACTCTGGGGAGGGGAAGCCAAAGGAGGGACGGCGGCTGCAGTTGGCCCCTCCCAAGCTGTGGCAGGCTTTATGGCCACTCTAGGGCTCCAGGTGGGACCGGCAGGCTGCCGCATTTGCCATTAGCATCTCGCAACTCGCTCACGGGGCACAGACAGCCTCTGCTGCTGCTGTGCCTGCAGAACTCAGAACCTCAGCGCCACTGTTGCTATTAAAGCCCTAACTGCGCCGCCAAGGCCGGAAATTTTTAGCCCAGCTCTGCATTTCAGAGCTCTTTTGAGCAGTCTGGGACTCACCAGCACTGAGTTTTTTTTCCTTTTAAAACCATTGCTGACAAATTCTGTCCTGACGTCAGTCCAAGTCTACAGTCGACAAAGGGTTAACACACACACACACACACAAGTCTGTCACGTGACAAAAACACAACCAGCCAAACGCCACTTTCTGAAGGGGTCGGATTCCACATTGACTCCTTTTCCTGACGGGGGTGGGATTCCACATCCACTCCTGCTCTGGCAGAGAGAACACTCTCTCTCTCTCTCTCTGCCAGGCAACAGCCAGGTCTTTTTGACTGTTCTGTACCCTGGGCACTCCTTCCAGGGTCTCCCTTGGAACATCTTTTTGGGGTGCAGACTGTGGGGCCATAGACAGTCGTCCTCTCACAGCCACTAGGGTCCTTACGGTCCACAGTGGCAGCTGCCAGAATAAACCCACAATCTCAGAATACACAAATGCAGCAGTTCCACACCTACACACCCAGCATATTGTCCCATTTCTAGAATAATAGCAGACACAACAAGAGCAGACACAAGACTTGAGACAAAAAGAAAAAACCAAAGCACGAGGTGGGACTCGAACCCACGATCTCGCTACCTGAAGCATGAGGTGGGACTCGAACCCACGATCTCGCAACCTGAAGCACGAGGTGGGACTCGAACCCACGATCTCGCAACCTGAAGCACGAGGTGGGACTCGAACCCACGATCTCGCACAGATTGAGACCCACCCGGTCTCCAGAGGGGTCCACTAAGCGTCCTTAGTCCTCCCCTTGTCCTCCTGGAACGTCTCCCAGGGCGCACAGACGGTGGACACCTGGACACGTCTGTCCTTATCCACAGCCCGCGCTCCTACCCGGAACGCGGTCTCACTGTGCACATTGCACACTGAGCGTCTGCAAAACCGAAACTGCGACCGCACCAGATACAGAACAGCCTACCTGGCCTCTCAGAAACTAACAACACAGACACCAGACCAAAGCAGAACAGTAAATCTTACTTCTGAGTGGGTCCAGGACTTCTGGGTGGTCGCGCTGATTCCCGGCCAATGCACCAAATGAAAGACTCTAAGACTCCCAAGGGGAGACACCCACTCAAGCCTCGGGACAGCCGCGCACCCAAGAAGACACTGGGACTAAACTTAAGATGTAGAGAGTAAGATTTAATACAGCAGCAACAAGAAAGCACATAAAAAGCACATAAACCAGAGCTCTATAAAGCAACAGCAAGCAAATACATGAACTAGAGCTCTGGGGTCGAAACCCACACACCCAGCATGGTGTAGAGGAGATTCGACAACCGGCCCAAACTTTTCACAAGCTTTTATAGGAAGGAGGCAAGGGGGGAGCAGGGCAGGGAAAATACAGGTTTTACGTCACTAAGAGATTCAGCCAAGGGTTTTTTCAAAGTGCTTTTCGCAACCGCGTCCCACACTTTGGCCATGTACTTGATTCATTGGAACTGAGGTTTACTCACACCCTTATCTCAAAAATGTCCCTGGAACAGTTTTCATTTGAGAGGGGGTCGGACTCCGGTGTGAGAGTTCAGAATGTACTCTGGGGTGAGAGTTCTGGTGGTCAGTAATTTTCCTCTTTCATGCTTAATTATTACTAAAATAAGCCACCCTGGGGTCAGCATCTAAAGTTAGACTCAACATTGTCTACAGGGAAAATGGATAGCATA
This sequence comes from Mus caroli, assembly GCF_978045245.1. Lineage (NCBI taxonomy): Eukaryota > Metazoa > Chordata > Mammalia > Rodentia > Muridae > Mus > Mus caroli. The sequence goes on along the minus strand of NW_028227261.1, from coordinate 8,931,329 downwards.
CTTACAGGGTTTAACTGCTCAGAAATTCCTGAGTTTGCTCAAGCTCAGAACATAAAATACCAGCAATCTCCAACCGAAGATATTTCCAATCCTGAAAATCCATCACCCACAACTAATCCCTATAGAAAGCCTGCCTCCCACTCATTTCTCTTCTGCTTCTCACCTGAGCAGAGGCAGAATCCATCCAGTGTTGTTCCCAGTCATTATATTGTGTGTGGTTAATTGTCCCATGGGGCTTTGTAGTTTAACTTGACTTCTGACTAACAGGAGACTTTTTACTTCAGATGTTAACACAGGCACTGGGAAAGATTTTCTCTGAGTGCTGTAGGAATTTCATTGACTATAACCCACAACACACCCACAACTAGTGCTGAAATAATTATAGAGAGGTATTGAACTAGATTTCTTTTTTTTGTCTCACAGATTGTTACTCTACCAGAACTAGTGTTTGCAGAGACTCCCACATTTATATCACCTAACCAGTAAACATCAATCATAGTCTTTCATTCTGACTAATGAACTCAGAGCTGAGCCAAAAAATTTCTTCCCCTTTGAAATTTTAGCTTTTTGATATCTTCACTTATAATGACCCATAGAAAATATACTTTATCAGCACCCAGCAAAATGCTTCACACACAATTGCCCAAATATATACCAGAAATTTGAGACTAGAATTTGTAATGTACAAATACTAATGCCTGCACCAGTTGTTTTGAAATATATTATAACTTTTACCTTGGCTTTTTGGGGGCAGATTTGTCAATTAGTAAGTCTGTGGATTTTTTATTTTTTATTTTTTTGTTTGTTTGTTTGTTTTCTTACTGAGAGACAGTAAGGGGTTTGATCCAGAACAAAGGAAAAGTGGACAGGAACTGAGAAGAGTAGAGGGAATGGAAACTCTTCAAGATATATTGGATGAGAAAACAATCTTCATCATTTTGGATAGATTCTTAGTGATGTTTTCTAGATTCAGTATTTGAGTATTGTATTAAATATTTTGCATCAATGTACATAAGGGTAATTGTTCTGAAAGTGTCCACAATGACATGAGCATACTTCAGCCTCTCAAACTAGGTTCGTGAGTATTACTAATGTGCAAAATATGATTTTGCAACAGAAATGCGTGAGTCACAAGGGTTACAAATATTAAATTTTGCACATGAGGAGCATTCACCTCTGTTAAGGAGTCTGTTTGTTGTCATTGTTGTTATTGAAACTCATTTTATCAAGGCTGCATATTAATTTAAGTTTGCATAATACTTTTGTGCTTCCTTTAAGTCAACATTTCCAAGGAAAAGAGAATGTGTTCATCTGCATCTGCCTTTGCATTTCCCTTAGACAAATGTCCTACAAGATTAGACTGGGACACAAGGAAAAGAGAATGTGGGGCTGGTGAGATGGCTCAGTGGGTAAGAGCACCCGACTGCTCTTCCAAAGGTCCAGAGTTCAAATCCCAGCAACCACATGGTGGCTCACAACCATCCGTAATGAGATCTGACTCCCTCTTCTGGAGCGTCTGAAGACAGCTACAGTGTACTTACATATACTAAATAAATCTTTAAAAAAAAAAAAAAAAAAAAGGAAAAGAGAATGTGTTAATCTGTTTCTGCCTTTGCATTTCCCTCAGACAAATGTCCTACAAGATTAGACTGGGACACAATATGGAAAAAAAAACTGGTCTCTAGAGTCTACAAAAGAAAAGGATACACTCTAAAGCCAAACCCTATAAAAGTAATGAATCCAGTAATGTTATGGCCACCTGTCCTTGGTTTCTAGTCTCACCATACCATCCTTGGTGGGGAAACTATTACAGACCATGTCAGCTGCATGCCACTGGGAATGGTGATCTTGTCCATTCCTCTCCCTAGTGCACTGGCTAGTTCAGTGCTTGGGACACACCAGTACTACATGCATGCATGTGGAAGGACAGATGAGTTTGTCTAAGACCACAAGCTTTAACGTATGTTGGCTTTGAACCAGGCTCTCTTGCTGTAGCTCTCCAAGAGGTGAGATTTCAAAGTTGAGAACAGTCTGTGTTTTGTTCCCATCCCTCATGGTGTGTGTGTGTAGGTAAGCGCTGACTGAGTTTACTTGACAGAGCGCTGAAGCAGACACATTTGTGGTATTGAGCATTCTGTCCCTGATGCCCCATGTCAAACTCTTGTTGGACACATGGCCAAGTCTGGAGTGTTTTCTTGGTGTGATGTAAGAAAATGTACCAGGGAGTTTGTTGAGGGTATCTGCTGTAGGTATACCTCTTCATAAATGAGCCTGAAGTGATGACTCCCCTCTCAGCCTTTATTCTTATATTTTTCAAGATTTATTATATTAGTGTTATTATTATGTTTCTGTCCATTTTCAAATTTCTTTCTCTGGTCTATTGTCAAGTGTGAACATTTTGCCAACCTGCATATATGTACACCACTTGGTGTCTGGTGCCCTCAGAATTTAGGAGAGGGAATCTGGTCCCTGTAGGTGCTTGGGAGCCACCATGTTGATGCTTAGAATCAATTTTGAGTCTTCTGCAAGAGAAGGCCAGTGTTCTTAACTTTTTTTAAAATTTTGTATTTATGTATATGAGAACACTGAAGTTCTCTTAAAAAACACATCTGAAGAGGGCATCAGACCTCATTACAGATGGTGGTGAGCCACCATGTGGTTCCTGGGAATTGAACTCAGGATTTTTGGAAGAGCAGTCAGCACTCTTAACCACTGAGCTATGTCCCCTGCACACCCACCCCTGTTCTTAACTTCTGAGTCATCAGCAGCCCTCATTCTTTTGTTCTTTTACTTCACAAGTAGCTTATGGTCAAATTTATAAGTTCAGAAATCAAGATTGTTAAGGCAGAAGAGTGAACGTGGAAAGCCTTTCTTTACAGAACCGTACAGATCCAGGTTCTGGTGTGCCATAGCCACTCCAGTGAAATCTGTGTGGCAAGTCCAAAAGCTTGGACGAAGTCCTGAGGCAAAAACTTTCATGGAAACTTAGTTTCCTGGAGCCTTGGCATCCTATAGCATGAATGTTCCAAACTTGTCCTTGTGTTAATAGGTGAATGGGTCTCTGTGGTTTCTTTCTGTATTGTTTTATTATCAGTGCCTCCAAGGAATGATTTGTCAAATACCTAAATTAGGTTGGACTTTGCTTCCTGGCCTTCATCAATGTCCTAGCCAGCCCTTGAGCAGGCCCTGGGCTTGGGATCTCATAAGAATGTTATCGATTAAGACGAATTGCCTCAAGTATTGAAAAAGAAATAGTGAAAGAAATCAGGCATTACTATCTACTAAATAGAGTTTAAAAATCTCAGGACAAGCTTAGCAAAGTAAGTTTAGAAATCTTATAGTTATATATGTCAGACACTTTACTTAATAGATAAAAGTCCCCGACAAAATCACTTAGAATAACAGCCCAGTCACTCTCATATACAAGAATTTACAATGGTTTAGAGAGTAGGTCTGGATGTGGTTTAAGGAGCAACTAGAGTATTGCATTATTCATGAGAAGGTTAGTTAGAGCAGAACTCCCTAGCACATACTTTCACTAGCCCAGAAGCAGAGCATAGTTAGGTATTTACTAAGAGCTGGCTGGTGGTGGGCTAAAGAAAAATCAGAATTAGAACTATGACTTGGGCAAGAAAGGACTTGCCCTGGGAACAAAATGACCTCACACCTGGCTTTTAGGAATATAACTGACCTTAGATAGAGATGACTGTCTTTACCTTTTCCTAGCATGTTCTTTCCTCAGTCTGATTCTGTAAAACTCTCAGAACCCAGGTTCAGTGTCCTACTACATCCAGCTCTGGTCTAGTCTGGCAGCAACTTTGTGGAGAAGCTGTGCAGAGTAGGTCCTGGGAAGTTGTGTGGAAGGCAGCCTGCAACAGAGTTGGAGGAGTGGTTCCTGATGGGGAGTGTGTGATTCCTGCACGATGAGTTTAAGAAAAAGACAAATTAAAAGCAAAGGAACAAGCAAGCAAGCAAGGAAGCAAGCAAAAGTCCAAAACAATAAAAATTGCTGTGAAGAAGTGGGAAGCTAATTAATTAAAAGGTCAGAAGTAGGTGGGCTTAGAAGAACTGCAGGAAGCTGCTGAATATTGGGCGGGTCCAGAAGGCGGGGCTAGGCAGACTGAAGGGAAGTTCTGCGTTTCATCTTTCTTCTTGCTTCTAGATTGTCTCTTGGTCAGGAAGTCATGGAGGGATACTAGTGCCTAGTATTTGCGGAACCTGAAAACTTTCAAAGCAGCAGTTGTTGTGCTGGCGTCCTAGGACATTGAGCAGCTGGTCCAGTCACCTTCCAGGTCAGAATCGCTTTTGTACTGGGAAACGGGCAGGAGCTGGGCAGGGGTGCATTTTCTGCCGCCATTCTCACAATTCAGTATTTGCTGAACCTGAAAACTTCCTTAAGCTGCAGTTGCCCCTCCTAGGACATTGAGCAGCTGGTCCTGTCACCTTCCAGGTCAGAGGAGCTGTTGGACTGGGAAATGGGCAGGAGTTGGGCAGGGGTGTGGAGCAGGGGTGCATTTTCTGTCACTACTCTCACAATTCTGTTGTGGCTATCTTACCATTGTCAGTAAGTTTGAGATCCTGTGAATTGGGTTCATGGTGATGTTTTAATCAATTTTATGGTTGCCAGAATATTATTCTAAAATATCCTCGTAGATTCTTGGCTGCATCTGGAGTTTGTATACCTGGAGGTTTGCCTTTGCAAAAGCCTTTATAAAGCTCCTGTAATTCAAATTCTTTCATGCTTTCTTAACTCCCCTTTTCCTCCTTTTGCCATTTCATTTTCCTTTCTCCAGGGAATTGAGTGGGCATCCGCAGAGAGCTTTGTAGGTATTTGTCATATGGGGACCAGTGCAGATTTGATTGAATTCGAAAATATTCGTTATAAAGTATTGTTGAAAGACCCAAAACGTGAGGACTCTCCCTCATTGGGACTCAGGAGAGGCAACACCCCAAATCATTTGCAAAAAAGGGTCTTGATGCAAATTGCAAGAGGACTTTTATTTCAAGAGAGCTCTCAGGTCCACAGTCCTACACCATGCAGGGCTAAACCACAAGTCAAGGGGATGGGGAGGGCGTTGTTGGAAAATACCAAAAATAGGAGTTAAGTGGAAAGTCAAGACAGTTGTCTATGAGTCTCAGTAACAACAGCACATTTGCATAGTGAGTTCTGGAGTGGTCAGGGTGAGTCAAGGTGACTTTCTTTGATAACACACCTTAGAAATGGGTGGGTGGAGGAATGTTGCTATCTGTTTTATGATTAGCATACCTTGGGGGCACTTAAGCCTGGCCCTAAAGGCTTTCTTTTTGTTTTTAACGTTTCAATTTTTAACTGTCTTGTGGCTGTAAATATTAATATTAACCTAGCAAAGTTATAGGCTCTGTTAGTTTAACACTGAGGTATATGCAGTCTTTGATGTAAATACAACATTGAGAAATGTGTCTTCATAGGCTCAGTTATTAATGTTACACCTTAGGTTTGATTAAAACATGAAGACAGGATTGCAGCAAGGTACAGCTGAGGAGAAGATACATTGCAGATTCTGTCAACCCTGAGTGTTGCCAGAGAAACACTAATTGTACCATGTGGGCAAGTTATATAAAATAATACATCCTGACCAAGAGATGGATTTGGTCACATGCTACAGGCATTTTATAGGCCAGTGTAGTTTCCTATGAGGCTTTATTATTTTCCTAAAACATGCAACCCTCAGCAATGCATGAAGATACCTGGTTCTTATGCTGGTGGTTGGGTTAATTTTTGGCATTTCAGTCTGAGGGAGAAAGTATTCAGAGATATCTGGTTGGTTCCAAACTTAACAAGGCCATCAGGTGGGGTTGAGGGGAATTGAGGATGAGATGGAGGATAGAGGGGCAGGCCAAGAGATAAGCAGGAGCCAAGAAAGCACCTACCCAACTATGACTTTATTGATATGTTAACAGACACCCCAGTTAGCCATTCCTCCTGAATTTCTTTGAATCCTTTCAAGGTTCTGCCCAGCATGCTGTGAGAGAATGATTTCAGGCAAAGATATTTTTTTTAATTTTATTTTATTTTTAAAAATATTTTTTGAGACAGGGTTTCTTTGTATAGCCCTGGCTGTCCTGGAACTCACTTTGTAGACCAGGCTGGCCTCAAACTCAGAAATCCACCTGCCTCTGCCTCCCAAGTGCTGGGATTAAAGGCGTGCACCACCACGCCCAGCAGAAATTTTTATAAGTGGAAAACTTATTATGGATTAAGACAAAATTAGACAGCACCTTTTGAGTAATTATGATTGCTCACTTACATAAGAAAAATGACTCCTTGCTTCATCACAAGCCCATGCGCATTCATGGTCTGATGAGTTCTGCACTGTGGATTTATTGCAGGTGTGGGAATGCTTAGACCCTGCACTCAGGGCTTTTTTTCACAGACCTCTTGTTGGTGAAGTCCAACTGTCTGCATTGTGTGAATCAGAGTAATTTTCTTTTTTTTTTTTTTTTAAACATTCTTTTTTTTTTTTAAGATTTATTTATTTATTATATGTAAGTACACTGTAGCTGTCTTCAGACAATCCAGAAGAGGGCACCAGATCTCGTTACGGATGGTTGTGAGCCACCATGTGGTTGCTGGGATTTGAACTCTGGACCTTCGGAAGAACCGTCGGGTGCTCTTACCCACTGAGTCATCTCACCAGCCCCAGAGTAATTTTCTTCCAGTCTTCCCTGCTCTTCTTCCTTGTTACTTGGAAAAGGACTCTGTATGTGTGTTAACTGTGTGAATGACTTGCACATCTCTAGGGTAAACTGAAATACTCAGAAAAAAAAAGACATTTTCATAATTTCTTCTCTTTCACTCATGTTTATCCTTTTATCATGTATTGACATCTCTCATTTGTGTTCCATGAAAAGTTCCAGGTTCATTCTGAATAATGTTTTCCCATTTTCAGGTATTCATATGCTCATCCAAATGTGCATAACTGTAAAACAACACTAAGAGCACTGGATAGTTAAGGTCAAGGAGACTCTCACAAAGGATCCAGGTATGTTAGAGGTATTGAACAAGGGGTGGAGTGGGGCTCACCTGTTAGTAGAAAGAGGACATGTATTTGATTTTTCCAGATTCTATTTCCTTAATGATTCTGGAAAAGAATAATATTAGATGGGATGATATGGATTTCCCATGGTAGGCAGTGCTGTCAGGCTTCACTTGATGTCAATATTTAATTAATTTTGATGCTGGGAAATTGCTGTTGCCCATTGTAATCAAAGTTGCTTTTACCCAGATTGAAAGCAGCATCAGGCTATGGGTGTGACAAGGGCAATTTATACATAAAGCAAATGTTAGCAGTAGATTCTCTCCTAGGGCCTGTGACCTTCCTTATGATTTTTCAAGCAGATTTCCACTGTAACCTATGTATTTTTATTTTCTTGTGGAGCTTGAACCTTCTGTTACCCACAGATAGTCTTGCCAGTATCATAAAAATTTCCATGCCTTGTCTGACAGATTCAGATTTTAACAAGCAGGTTGCAAACCTGAGTAAGACATTGATAACTCTCCTTCCTGCCCCAATTTGCCTAGCAGTTTTTGTCACTTTGAAAGTTCCCACCACAGTATGTAAGATGTCTGCTGAGAGTGAATGGTCTGATATGAGGTGGTTTTCTCCAGATGGTCTACTTGCTTTTTGAATCACCTATTCTGTGCACTCTAAATGTTTTCCTGTCCTTGACCTGTGTTCTTATTGATGCTCTGTGTTGCATTAGTCCCCATTAGAGTGGAATAATTATTGTTGACCTTCTCTGTACTCTTTGCTTTAGTTTTGAGTCTGTTTGCCTTATTTCTGAGGTATGCTTCTTCTCTTATATTCTTGAGAGTTTTATACTGAGCAGTGTCTACTTTTTACCACAGGGCTGTATAAGTAAGTTTCATTCTCCTATTGTCAGTGTAATTTGGGAGGATTCTTGCCTACATCTATTAACCTAGGCCTAGTCATGTAAGCTTCTTCTCTCCATACAGTATTATCTAGGCCTGGTGTGTTTTCAGCCTCTGAAATTTTCTGCTGAATCAGCTCCCCCTTTCTTATTCCTTCTCAATGCTTACCTGGCTGATTCAATTCAGTTTTTCCAGCTCACACTCCTTTCCCAGCTGAGTTTTCTCTCAGACCCAGAATTGTTCCACTAGGCCTTAAATTAACTGTCGAAATCTTTTGTAATCCTCTGGCTCCTTCTCTTTCTCCTGCTCATTCTGTCTTTGCCCATGCCTAGCATGTTCTATCTTCAATCTGACTCTGTAAAACTCTCCCAGTAAAACTGTGTCCTTCTCCCTCTCTGTGGCTCTACTCTCTCAACTGCAGCCCATGCACTCTACTGTATTCCTTTATTATTCTCTTCTTCCTGTACTGTCTTTCTCTGTCTCAAGTAACTTCTCTTTGCACTCTCATTACAGCAAAGTTGGGCATATCCTAGTCTTTCAGATCTTTCTCTGATATTCCATATTTTCTGTCATTAAATTAGACATTGCTTTCAAACATGGGTGTGTTTGTTCTTCTATATATAAACTGTACTTTTGTTATTTTGGATTAAAGTGAATACTACCCAGTGTGATGTCAGTTTAGTTCTGTACAATTTCTTCTTTTTTAAATGAAAACCAAGATCCACATATACTACTCTTCAGTATGAATATATCTGTTTCATTTTTTCTGACTTCTACTAGGGACTTTATTATAATGTCCTTTGAAGATCGGTCGATGACATTCTGTTCTTTATGAGATTATGTTCCTTAGGATTTTTAATCTGGAAGATTTTGCTGGCAGTGTAGGTGGTAAAGCATGGTTCACTTTGTTCTCAATTCTGTGTGTGGGATAGAGCTTTACTGTGTTGTATATGAGGAATACTTACTAGTTCCCTTGTATTTATTCATTCTTACCAAGAAATTTCTTATTTCCTATGACCTCATGAAAAATGTCTGCCTTATTCTTTTTTTTGTATTGTTTTGTTATGTTTTTGTTTTTGTTTTTTGAGACAGTGTTTTTCTGCATAGCCCTGGCTGTCCTGGGAATACCAGGCTGACCTCGAACTTAGAAATCCGCCTGCCTCTGCCTCCCAAGGGCTGAGATTAACAGTGAGTGCCACCACGCCTGGATGCCTTATTCTTTTGTGCATAATTTCATCAGTTCATTTTCTAAGTAGGTTTTTTGTTTGTTTGGTTGGTTGGTTTCTTTTTGCTGTTGTTGTTTGGTTTTATGAGACAGGGTTTCTCTGCAGTCCTGGCTATCCTGGAACTCACTCCATAGACCAGGCTGGCCTCAAACTCAGAAATCCACCTGCCTCTACCTCCCAAGTGCTGGGATTAAAGGCCTGCTCCACCACTGCCCGGCTCTAAGTAGGTTTTTGACTAAAAAACATATCCTAATGAATTACTACATTCAAATTTACTTTATATACTGTCAATACTAGTAGTCACTTACTTTGGATTGCCAGTTATTTTCTCTCAGGGCTTGAAAAATATTATTCCATTCACTCTTGATTCTAATCTATGTGTAAATATTTATTAGTATTGTATGCTATTGTAATATTGCCACATTGATTGTAAGGGACAGGACAAGACGATAGGAAAAGAGATGTACATTGTTATAGCACTTCGATGTGACAAAAGCCAGAAACATCTGGGAGTAGAGAAAGCCAATCTGTAATAGCCTTCCCTAGGGAATGCTAAGCTAGAATGCTATGTTCTTGTACTCAAGAGTCCCAGGGTCTGAACACACTACACATTACTATTATAGTTTGTCCACTTTCAAAATATTGGGATGAAAAAAGTGATAGTAAAAATGGACTGGAAGGCTGAAAAGGACACAATAAAGTCTGTTCAGAATCAGATGTGAATTTGAGGAAATGCCAGTGTCAAGTTTTAAAGTCAAAGCCATAGTGTTCCTATCAACTTCTTGGTGGCTGTGAAACCATGGGTTATTCTTTCCATCCTAGAATGAGCTCTTGTTCAGTCTCCATGAGATGGAAGATGTACTTTTCCTGTTATACACATAGACTAAATAATTCCATGATATACATTCATTCCATGTTTTTACTATTGTTGAAACTAAAGCCCAACATCTCTTACTTGGGCAGAAATTTAGGATCTGTTGCTGTAAAGTTGACAATACTCAGCCTGTATGTCACAGGCAGGATTCATAAAGTGACATGCTCTGCAAAAATGTCCTGATTATTCCCTGAATATTTATGCATTCCTATGCCTACTTTTTCTAGCCCACTTGATGTTGTCTTCAAATGCCTGGGTCGTAGAGATTTACATATTGTGAATTTAGGACAGCATTATATTTTTCTCCGTATCTACATTTCTGTTGTACATAAATTCTTCTTACCACTCAATTTTCCATCACATGAATTAGGGATTATCTTCATTTTTTATGCATATTACAGCTGTTAGAATATTTACAGGGAAACATTCTGGTAGAGTATTTGTATTATCTGTTTTCTTTGCTATTGCAGATATTACAAAGCTCCTAAAGTTTTCTTTAATCTCTGCTATCTAATTCTCCTGGTGCTAGCATTTTCAGGTGAATGGTGTTTGTACAAAATTAGTGTGGAGGATTTGCACATCCTTGTCTCTCTAGTTAGTAGGATAGAATGATGATAGATGTCTTCAGTTTCTCTAGTGATAGAATTAGGATGATGGCTATGATGTTCATTAGACTCAGTGATTTTCTTGCTCTTTTTTTAAAAAAAGATTTATTTATTTCATGTATGTGTGTGCACTGTCACTGTCTTCAGACACACCAAAAGAGGACATCAGATCCCATTAAAGATGGTTATGAACCACCATGTGGTTGCTGGGAATTGAACTCAGGACCTCTGAGTGATGTTCTTTCTCTTCCACATTCTTCAGAGCTTTCATAGTGATCCACTATGATATTTTGTAGGCCTTTTGTAGATATAATGACATGATTGAGAGCCTTCTCTCACTGATTGTATGTACTTTGTGCCTTGAGTTATTTGGTTTGTGCTTCTTGAAACAGTATTGCATCTATGGCATGAAATCAAGTGGAGTTCATTTTCTATATCCATTAGAGTGAATTATTTTATTATTTTATTCATGCATATTTCTATGGTCATTTGCTTTTGCATCCCGGTACAGACAGCTTTGTGTGATGACTGCACCACATTCCCTTTCTTTCTGTATTCTGCAATATTCTCTGTGTAAGATGATTGTGGGATTTTCTAACAAAATTTGTGAATTCAGTGCTGCACCTATTTAGTTCTCAGACAGTGTTAGAAGACACTCTGCAGGTCTGGGTTTCCACACTTGCTTAATGCCTGCCTAGTGTTAGGACATAGACAATTTTCTTGTTCACTTCTTCCTAGGATATCATTGTTTTCCCTGTTAGTTCCCATTAATTGTGTATGACTTTCTACAGCATTCCATCATCTGCTATGCCCCAGTTTCAATGAAAACTAATGAGGCACCAAGACAACAAGACACACATAGAACATAGATATACTGTATCTTCCTGGGAGAATGAAATGTAATCTCCTCAAAGGATTCGGCATTGTATTCTAGTATGATGTCTAATGAAACACCGTTCAACTCTAGACATTATTCATGGTAGGCACTAGCCATTTGTTCTTGACTCTAGTCCCAGGAAGATAAGTTCTCAGTAACAACCCTGATAATAGTGTTTTACAGTCTGGATGCATATGCTCTGTGTTTATGTCAGGTGCCCACTGAAGTCAGAAAGACTCCTCAGATTATACGTATATTCCTTACTACACTAAATATGTCACTCCATGCTCTCATGTCTGTAGAAGTGTCGACAAGATTCTTTGTATCATCTTGCTTTTAATGTCCTTTTATGTGGTTTATTATTGTCTATTACGTAGTTGTAGTAATTTCATTTTTGTATTTTTCAAACCCTGTTGTGAAACTTCAAGAAGAGTTCCAATATTTGAAACTGGGAGAGGAAAAAGAAAAAGAATGAGTTCTCTGGTAAACACTCCACAGGTCAGTGTGCTGTCCACATTTCTTTGAAAACTCCTTTTTCATTCAAACCATTCCATAGTTCTGTAATCTACATGTGGTCATGTTATCTAAAAGGAATTTTTTCTATGCTCTTCATTTTCTTCTGGGATGAGGAGTATTTAACAGTTAGGTCTTTTCACATATATAATACCATTATATTTTCTGTGCAATTTCCATGGACTGAAAACCTGCAAATCTCAAAGGTAATCTATTGTAAATGATGCTCAAAAAATATATCGATTACGACTTTCCACTTTGGATTGAGTTTTGTCCTTTTATATTAGTGTGGAAGGAAGGTCTCATGTGTCACTTAATTTGCTTTGGAGATCCTGTGCTCAGTCTGATGGTTATCTGCAAGCACCACAAATGCATTTGTATTGGTCAGACTGTGGCATAGCCTCAGGGGATAGCTCTACCAGGCTCCTATCAGCAAGTGCGTCTTGGCATCTGCAATAGTGTCTTGGTTTGGTGCCTGAAGATGAGATGGATCCCAAGGTGGGGCAGTCTCTTGATGGCCATTTCTTCAGTTTCTGATCCATTCTTTGTCCCTGCATTTCCTTTAGAAAGGAACCATTCTGGGTTAAAAATCTTGAGATGGGTGGATGGCCCCTTTCTTCAACTGTGGTCCTTGCCGATGCATTGGATATGGTCTCTACAGGTTCAGAACCCCCTTTGTTGGGTATTTCAGCTAATGTCAGCACACTTGGGTCCTGGGGAACTCTTGCTTTCCTGGCATCTGGGACTTTCTATTGGCTACACCCACTTCCACACCCCGCAGTGCTACACACCTCCATTCAATTTTCTGACTCTCTGTACTTCTCCCCTGTCTCCTCCCACTACTGATACTCCCTCCACCCTATTACTCTCCCCTCCTCCCCGTCCCCGTCCCTCCCTCCCTTTACTTCCCTTTATAATTTTTCTCCTAAGTAAGACTGAAGCATCCACAGTCCTTGTTAAGTTTCATATGGTTTCATATGGTCTGTGAGTTGTATCTTGGGTATTCCAAGCTTTGGGGCTAATATCCACTTATCAGTGACTGCATACAATGTGTATCCTTCTTAGGATGACATTTTCTAGTTCCGTCCACCTGCCTACAAATTTAATGAAGTCATTTTTTTTAAATAGCTGAGTGGTACCCCTTTCTGTAAATGTACCACATTATCTGTATCAATTCCCGTGTTAAAGGACATCTGGGTTGTTTCCAGTTCCTGGCTATTATAAAGAAGTCTCCTTTGAACATATTGGAGCATGCATATTGTCATATGTTGGATCATCTTTTGGATATATGCTCATGATTGGTATAGCTGGGTCCTCAAGTAGACTATTTCCAATTTTCTGAGGAACCACCAGACTGTTTTCCAGAGTGGTCATACCAGCTTGCAACAAATCCCACCAGCAATGGAGCAGCATTATCTTCCCCTTTCTCCACATCCTAACCAGCATCTGCTGTTACCTGAGTTTTTATCTGTTTGAATTTCCCTGATGACTAAGAATGTCATTTCTTTAGGTGCTTCTCAGCCATTCAAGATTCCTCAGTTGAGAATACTTTGTCTCTGTATCCTATTCTTTTTTTGTTGTTGGTTTTTGTTTTGTTTTGTTTTGTTTTTTCTTTTAAAGACAGTGTTTCTCTGTATAGGCCTGGCTGTCCTGGAACTCACTCTGCAGACCAGGCTGGCCTTGAACTTAGAAATCTGCCTGCCTCTGCCTCCAGAGTGCTGGGATTAAAGGGGTGGGCCACCTAACCCAGCTCATTTACATTTCAAATGCTATCCCCTTTCCTAGTTTCCTCTCTGATAATCCTCTATCCTCTCAGACCTCCCTCTGCTCCCCAAACCACCCACTCCCTCTTCCTGGCCCTGGCATTCCTCTATACTGGGGCATAGAATCTTTGCAAGACCAAGGGCCTCTCCTCACACTAAGCCATCCTCTGTTACATATTCAGCTAGAGACATGGTCCAACCATGTGTTTTCTTTGACTGGTGGTTTAGTCCAAGGGAGCACTGTTTGTACTAGTTACTTCATATTGGTGTACCTCCTATGAGGCTGCAGACCTCTTCATCTCCTTGGGTACTTTCTGTAGTTCCTTCATTTGGGACTCTGTGCTCCATCCAATAGATGACTGTGAACATCCTCTCTCTCTCTTTCTTTCTTTCTTTCTTTCTTTCTTTCTTTCTTTCTTTCTTTCTTTCTTTCTTTCTCTCTTTCTCTCTTTCTCTCTTTTTCTTTCTTCTTCTCTTCTCTTCTCTTCTCTTCTCTTCTCTTCTCTTCTCTTCTTTTCTTTTCTTTTCTTTTCTAGACAGGGTTTCTCGGTATACCCCTGGCTGTCCTGGAACTCACTTTGTAGACCAGGCTGGTCTCAAACTCAGAAATCCTAATGCGTCTACCTCCCAAGTGCTGGGGTTAAAGGCATGCTCCATCACCTCCTGGTTGAAAATCCAGTTTATTTGCCAGGAACTCGCGTAGCTTCAGAGGAGCCAAGCATATCAGGATCCTGTCAGCAAAATCTTGTTGACAGTTGAAATAGTGTCTGGGTTTGGGGGTTATTTATGGGATGGATCCCTGGGTAGGGTAGTCTGTGGATGGCCCTTCCTTCAGTCTCAGCTCCAAACTTTGTCTCTGTAACTCCTTCCATGGCTGCATACCCTATTTTTAATAGGGTTATTTGGTTCTCTAGAGTCTAACTTGTTTTTTTTTTTTTTAAAGATTTATTTATTTATTATATGTAAGTACACTGTAGCTGTCTTCAGACACTCCAGAAGAGGGCATCAGATCTTTGTTACAGATGGTTGTGAGCCACCATGTGGTTGCTGGGATTTGAACTCCGGACCTTCAGAAGAGCAGTCGGGTGCTCTTACCCACTGAGCCATCTCACCAGTCCCGAGTCTAACTTCTTGAGTTCTTTGTATAGAGTGGACATTAGCCCTCTGTCAGACAGAGGAATGGTTAAGATCTTTTACCATTCCGTAGGTTGCTATTTTGTCCTATTGACAGTGTTTTTTTTTTTTTTTTTTTTGTGCCTTACAGAAGTTTTTCAATTTTATGAGATTCCATTTGTCCATAGTTGACCTTTGAACTTGAGCCATTTCTGTTCTATTCAGGAAAATTTACCCTTTGCAGATGTGTTGAAGGTTTTTTTTTTTTCCCCCTTTCTCTACTATTAGATTCAATATATATGGTTTTATGTGGAGGTTCTTGATCCACGTTGACTTGATCATTGTACAAGGCGGTAAGAGTGAATCAATTGGCATTCTTCTAAATGTGTACTGACACTTGAACCAGCACCATTTGTTGAATATGCTGTCTGTTTTTCACTGGAAGTCTTTGGCCATATATTTTCTTCTGTTTATCTGTTTGTAGTGTAGATGTACACCAACTTTGTATGATGTCTTTCTAGTGTTTCTCTTCTTTGCCTTTTACACAATATTATCCTTTTGGCATTAGTATAAGGTTTGCCTAAGGAAAGAAGAATTCCATGCTAATCTGTGCAGTCCTCAGATACTGTCAGAGGAAACTCTTCCTGCTTCAATCTGACCCATGATATCAATGCTATCTAAAGCTAACTTCCTTATTATTTCATTAAATATTCTCAAATTAATTCTTCATTAAGTATTATTAATTCTTCTTTATGAAAATATCTTATGAAATCACATCACAATGTATTTGATTCTATGTCTTGTTTTAAATTTTGGGTGTAGACACTGATTTTACACTTCTTTACTGGTACAATAGAAAGAAAACTATTTCTTTTGAGTCATTCTTTTTTTTTTTTTTTGATTTTTGTTTTTTTGAGACAAGGTTTCTCTGTGTAGCCATGGCTGTCCTAGAACTCACTCTGTAGAACAGTCTGGCCTCGATATCAGAAATCTGCCTGCCTCTGCCTCCCAAGTGCTAGAGGATTAAAGGGCTGTGCCACTACTTTTGGCCTTTAAGTCATTCTTGAATTTGGTCTTCCATACTCTATTTCTTTGTTCTAGAATGGTAGAAACATTACAATCCCAACTGAGTATTTTAGACTAGAGTCAGGCTGTTGACACCCAACTGTAGACAATATAGTTACAGGGTTCATATTTGAGCAAAACTGACCCCTGTAGAATTTGGAAGCATAGTTTTACTAAATATGACTTTACTATCTGAGATGTGTCACTTGGATCATTCTTGTTATCAAAAAACTGTTCTTAAAAATATATTCCTGCTGGGCATGGTGGCACACACCATTAATCCCAGCACTTGGGAGGCAGAGGCAGGTAGATTTCTGAGTTCGAGGCCAGCCTGTTCTATAGAGTGAGTTCCAGGACAGCCAAGGCTACACAGAGAAACCCTGTCTCGAAAAACCAAAGGAAAAAAAAAATTCCTGCATCTAGACCTCAAATGTATACATTACAATAACTAAATGTATGCTGTGAGACCATTATGTCATGTACTTTTACTGAGAGGAGAGAACACAATATAGACTATGATGATTTTAGATGATATCATTTCTTAAAATGGCCTCATAGTTCCCATGACCTAACATACATCCTGTTCTTGATTAGGTTTCAGAATATGACATGAATTCTCTCTCTGAAAGGCAACCTTAAATCCAGTCAGAATATCTTTTACTGTAATTGGTTCTTGTCGCCTGCTTTCATTAAGCACCATGTTCAAGGAAACTAATAGAAGAAAAAGACTACTTTGGGTAAGGCTTCCAGAGGATAGCCATCAACCATGGCAGGGAGGACAGATAGAACATTTCCATGTTGTTGAAATAGAAAGGTGAAAGATCACATCCTCAACCCCAGTCACTAAAGAGGAAGAGAGAATTAAGATGGCTTGGATCTATTCTCTTTTCTCATAGCCAACCCCCAGTGTTATACTTTTTTCAGCAATGTTCCAACAACTAAATTCCTCTAAACATTGTGACCAACTGAGGATTCGACTTTAAAAATATTATCCAATAGGAGATTTATTCATTAATACCTATATAATCAGTCTTCTAATATCCTTGTACTTGTTAAATTGATTTTGATATGAATGTAGAAAACAAAGCTCTCATTTTTTGTTTGGGTTTCCTATTTGTTTGTAAAATAGGGTCCCACACTCTAGTCCTAACTTTCATGTGTCCTAATATAGAGACCAGAATGGCTTTTAGGTCACATAAATCTCATTGCTCGAGCCCCCCTGACAGCTAGGATGAAAGACCTACCCCACTGTATCAGGCTTGAATTAAACTTTTATCTTTCAATATCTCTGCTGACATGCAACAAGTATTTTGTTGCTCTCTGTGATCTATGACTTCCTCGACTGAGCCAGCTCCTTCAGTTTCATTGACAGGCTGATTTTTTTGTTTGTTTGTTTGAATGCTGTATCTTCATATATTGGCCCTCTACTGAGTTACCATTAGGCTTACAGAGTTCATTTCGTGTTTCATTTCAGATTGAGCATGCCTTAGATTTTTATACCTCTGGATACAATGTTCACATCTTGCATTATCATAATTATTCCTTTAGCCACTCATAGGAGTTCTCTGGTCTTTCATTAAGTTTGTTTCTGCCTTCTTTGAATTCCTGTGCTTGGTCCCTCTTTATGTCATTTGACCACACTGAATGGTGTTCAGAGTATATTTTGACTTCTGTCTCTTGAGTTTGTTTCATAATTCATTTTGTCATGAGTATTGCTATTGTATTAGTGATTTGGGTAGGGAAATTTTATTAACATTGTCATATTGCTTTATCTACAGCCTCTCAATTTTCTTTTACTATATGTCATTTAGGTCAGGTGGCAGGGATTTCCATATTAGGTGTTATGAATAAGCTTTGAGAATCCTGGTTGGTGGGCAGGAACTAGGTTATAGGTACACTCTAAATATATCATTACTTGCTTTCATGGCTTTACAAACGTTGTCAAGATTCCTGGTATCATTTTGCATTTAATTTTTTAAAAATATGGTTTACCAACTAAAGAAGGGTAAGGCAGAGTAGCCATGGGGGCGCACCTGACCCGGCGCTATCTGTGGGATGCCTCGGTGGAGCCTGACCCCGAGAAGATACCCAGCTTCCCTCCGGACCCCAGCTTTCCGGATCTCAAGGAGCGAGTGATGGTGGCCACACAACAAGAGATGATGGATTATCAGTTGACACTGCAGCAACGTGACTACTGTGCCCACTACCTCATCCAGCTGCTGAAATGCAAGCGAGACAGCTTCCCCAACTTCCTGGCCTGCAAACAGGAGCAGCACGACTGGGATTACTGTGAGCACCTGGATTACGTGAAACGCATGAAGGAGTTTCAACGGGAGCAGCGAATGCTCCAAAGGAAGAAGCGGGTAGCCCAAGGCCAGGGAGAAGGAGAGGTGGGCCCTGAGGTGGCCCTGTAGGGATTACCCGCCAGCCTGTGGACCTAGTGAAATAAAAGCTTTGGGTCACCTGCCTAAAAAAAAAAAAAAAAAAAAAGGTTTACCATTTTCTGTAATGGAGTTGTATTTATTTCATCTTTGAATCGTTCAATTCTTGATGTGAAATTTTAAGAAGAATTAAATCTTTGTTCTTCACATAGAACCTGGGAGAAGTTCAACAAAAAGAATGAGTGTATCTCTGCTAAACATGCCACAGGTCAGTGTCCTTTCCACATTTCTTTTTTTTTTTAAAAAAAAAAAAAAACAACTTTTTATTCAAATCATCCAAATGTTTTATTCTCCACATATGGAATATTATCTAAAGGGCTTTTTTTTTTTTTTTTACGATCTTTATTTTCTTCTGTAATAGTGAAAATTTAATGTTTTGGTCTTTCATGTATACATCATCTTTATATTTTAACTTGATTTTATATTGTGAGGACATATAATTCCCTTGGACTAGATACCTGCATGTTTCAAAAAGGATCTATTGGAATGATGCTCAAAGAACAGATTGATGGGTATTTTCTATGTTGAATAAGTTCTGTCCTTTTGTATTAGTGTAAAGTAAGGTCTCTTGTGCCACATAAATGGCATTTCAGGGAAGGTCAGGTTTCTAGCTTGTGAATGAGGATATAGAAATTCACATCACTAAAGAAGATATGAAAGAGTAGAATTTGTAGAATGTAAAAGTATAAGAGATCCACTGTTTTGAATCCTAATAGTAAATAAATCATTAGCTCCCTAGGGTCACAGATGATGGAAGGAAAATGTCTTTCTTTTACCATTATTGTCATTGTGAGCTGATACAGATTTCAGTATTCTAACAACATTTTTTTCACGGCTCATGTCACACAGTAATCACTGTTGACACCTGAAATCTATTTGTCTCAAGAGAGATACTGTCCCTGTGGTAAATTCTCAATATAGAAATTGTTATTTTCCTCTCTTTTTGGTTTCAGAAATAACTTTAAATCCTGTTTTCTTCACCTTTGTATTTCATTACATGAACTATATTAGTAAAATTTTCTAGAGAGGATAGCTATGGTGCTGTACATAAACCATCAATTTACAAACATAAATGAATGTTCTTTCTTTTTTTTTTTCGAGACAGGGTTTCTCTGTGTAGCCTTGGCTGTCTTGGAACTCACTCTGTAGACCAGGCTGGCCTCGAACTTAGAAATCCGCCTGCCTGGGTACCTCCCGAGTGCTGAGATTAAAGGCGTGTGCCACCATGCCGGGCAGGAATGTCCTTTCTTATTTTTTGTCTATTTTTCGTTAGAAGGGAAAGACTTGAATCAGTCTATGCTAATCCTCTTCAGTCAAGCTGTGCATTACAAAGGGAAAACTGAAGGGTTGTGGCAATGTTTCGATTTTTTATTACAATACTATCTTCTTTAAGTACATAAGTGTATATCTGAATGTTTTTTATGTACACTGAATGATACATTATGCCCCTAAAACCATGAGTACAGCCCCAAACCCTTTGGGACTGAATTCAGACATAATAGTGAGCTGCAATATATTTAGAGAGAATTAGATTAGTTTTTAAAGTAGTAACAGCACGTACCTTTAACCTTTATTCATTTGTTCATGTCGCAGGCTTACATTTTTTGAGGCATATTTGTAATAAAGACAATATATAGTCTGTATATTATAATTTTTGATAAACAAAAGAAGAATTACAAATCATACTTCTCTATGAAAGATGCAATTCTTATATACATATGGTCAAATTCTGAAGAAAAAAATATAATTAGAAGATTGAAATTTTCAGTTAAGTTAATACAGTGATGAATAAGTCATTAAATTTTAATGAATATTTAGTATAATTCTCCCTGAATTTAAAAACACAAAATGATCAAGAAATGATTATACTTCATTGGAATGCATTGTCACATATGTTATGTGCTTATACATACATATCTAATCATTTTATAGTGAAAGACCATGTGGTATTATTGAAATTGTTATTATGCATATTGATTATGCCAACATATGTAAAATGTTAAATAATTTTAAAGCTCCCTAATACTGTTTTTTTTTCTATTTTATGATTTTGAATATATTTTCATAAAATAATTTCCAAAACCATTTGATTTTCTGTGTCATGGAACGTTCAGTGTATGATGCCCTGATGTTTGTTGCAGTTCTATTGTGCTTAAAGAAAAAGCTTAGTCATTTAGTCCATCCATTATTTCTGCATTTTGTATTCTACCTGTTTCTTCTAGAACTTGTGTAGCATTGAACTTAGGCCTCAGATTGTCAAATGGACATGTTGTAATACAGACGTGAGATACAGACGCACATAAGACTAAGCTGGTGTCCATATTTGAACAAAGTGGACATTGTAAAATTTGAAAGCATATTTTTTTATCATAACTTGACTATCTCTAATGGGACACTGAGATTCTGTTTAATATCAACCCATATATCATAAAGCTACATTACTGCATCTAGACATCAAAAATACATGTTATATTCTATAAATGTTTACTGCTTTTGAAATTACATCATGCATTCTCAGAGAAAAAGAAATATAAGGAAGTCTATTAGTAGTCTAGAAAGTTTCTTTGAATAAAGTTAATTTCTCTTCAATATACGTTGCTTACATTTGCCTGAATATATGCATATGTGCTATGTATTTCTCCTGTCAGTAGTGTTCAGAAGAGATCATTGGATTTTTAACAAACTGGGTTTAACAATCTACTGTTTACTGCCACGTGGGTGCTGGGAGTCAAATTTCATAATAGATGACATTAAAAGACAGTATACCATCCAAACTGCACACCAAAAGTTTTGAAAAGAGTGATGGTGGCAAATCTTTCATGTTCTGTGAAGGTCTCAGTAAATCACAGAAAATTCATGAAGACAAGAGCCTTTCTTTTTTCTTTTTTTCTTTTTCTTTTTTTTTTCTTTTCTTAATTAGAGAGCCTTTCTAAATGTGAGCATTTTAGTAAGTCATTCTATAGATTGTCTGTGGAAGAGCAGCAATTCGTATCTATAGACACATTTCCATAGCACTTTTAGAAAACATTTGTTCTTCATATTTTCCTTCCTAATCTGCATCAAAAAGGATATCTTTTTAAAAATTTATTTATTATTATATCTAAATACACTGTAGCTTTATTCAGATGCACCAGAAGAGGGCATAGGATCTCATTATGGATGGTTGTGAGCCACCATGTGTTTGCTGAGATTTGAACTCAGGACCTTTGTAAGAGCAGGCGGGACTCTTAACCACTGAGCCATCTCTCCAGCCCCAAAAAGGATATCTTTTCTTTTCTTTTCTTTTCTTTTCTTTTCTTTTCTTTTCTTTTCTTTTCTTTTCTTTTCCTTTCCTTTCCTTTCCTTTCTTAAGATTTATTTATTTATTATATGTAAGTACACTGTAGCTGTCTTCAGACACTCCAGAAGAGGGTGTTAGATCTAGTTACAGATGGTAGTGAGCCACCATGTGGTTACTGGGATTTGAACTCATGACCTTTGGAAAAGCAGTCAGTTCTCTTAACCGCTGAGCCATCTCACCAGCCCCCCAAAAGGATATCTTAATTAGTTTTTTTGTAAAGTAAAAAAGTATTTTTGTCCAGTATCAGATAGGTAGTTTTCTATTCCAGGGTCTGTTAACCTTCAAGGACGTGGCCTTGGACTTCTCACTGGAGGAATGGGATTGTCTCAGTTTTGCTCAGAGGTCATTGTACATGGATGTGATGTTGGAGAATTACAACAATCTGTTGTTTGTGGGTAAGAATGAACTTCTTGTAGAATTCCTGTTTCTTTCTTTGAGTTTTCCTACTATGTGTTTATGTAAATGCTCTGAGATATCCAGATGGCCTTCCTTTCAGTCTCTTTTCCATTCTTTGTCCCTCTTTTTCCTTAAGACAGGAGCAATTCTGGGTCATTATATTTGAGGTGGGTATGCTGTCCAATTTGAAAATAACATTTAGCAGGCTATTATCATTTCCAGACATTTGATATAAATCATATTTGGGTTCTACATGTAATGATTCAAAAGAGAGAGAGAGAGAGAGAGAGAGAGAGAGAGAGAGAGAGAGAGAGAGAGAGAGAGAAACCTCTCTTGAGAGTAGGAATCCATGAGATCACTGATTATTGATTCCCTTACTCCTTATATAAGTAATTCATGTCACCTCTAATTGCCCTTATTTTTTATTCTTTGTTTTTTGTTTCAGAAAATCATTGCATACATGGAAAGTATGAGAAGGTCATGGATCAAGACAGCCAGTACATTGTTCTTGAACACATGAATATTCAAGAGAAGTCTTCTAAATGGAACAAGCTTAGCAATGTGATTCTAGAATCCTCCGATTATACACCTCAGAAATGTACTGAATGGGACAAATGCTTTTCCCAAAAATCCCATCTTAATATTCATCAGAAAATTCATGCAGGAGAGAAACCTTACAAATGCAGTGAATGTGACAAATGCTTTACCGAAAAAGGCAGTCTGAGAATTCATCAGAGAATTCATACAGGAGAGAAACCTTACGAATGCAGTGAATGTGACAAATGCTTTACTGAAAAAGGCAGTCTGAGAACTCATCAGAGAATTCATACAGGAGAGAAACCTTACAAATGCAGTGAATGTGACAAATGCTTTATTGACGAATACAGTCTGAGAAGGCATCAGAGAATTCATACAGGAGAGAAGCCTTACAAATGCAGTGAATGTGACAAATGCTTTACTGAAAAAGGCAATCTGAGAACTCATCAGAGAATTCATACAGGAGAGAAACCTTACAAATGTAGTGAATGTGACAAATGCTTTACTGACAAAGGCAATCTGATAAGACATCAGAAAATTCATACAGGAGAGAAATCTTACAAATGTAGTAAATGTGACAAATGTTTTAACCAAAAATCATCTCTTAATAATCATCAGAGAATTCATACAGGAGAGAAACCTTACAAATGCAGTGAGTGTGACAAATGCTTTACTGTAAAAGGCCTTCTGAGAATTCATCAGAGAATTCATAAAGGAGAGAAACCTTACGAATGCAGTGAGTGTGACAAATGCTTTACCCAAAAATACCATCTTAATATTCATCAGAGAATTCATAAAGGAGAGAAACCTTACAAATGCAGTGAATGTGACAAATGCTTTACTAGAAAAGGCAGTCTGAGAATTCATCAGAAAATTCATACAGGAGAGAAACCTTACAAATGCAGTGAATGTGACAAATGCTTCACTGAAAAAGGCCATCTGAGAATTCATCAGAGAATTCATACAGGAAAGAAGACTTACAAATGCAGTGAATGTGACAAATGCTTTACTAGAAAAGGCAGTCTGAGAATTCATCAGAGAATTCATACAGGAGAGAAACCTTATAAATGCAGTGAATGTGACAAATGCTTTACTGACAAAGGCAATCTGAGAAGGCATCAGAGAATTCATACAGGAGAGAAACCTTACAAATGCAGTGAATGTGACAAATGCTTTACCCAGAAATTTATTTTGAGATCTCATCAGAGAATTCATACAGGAGAGAAACCTTATAAATGCAGTGAATGTGACAAATCCTTTACTTTGAAAGGCAGTCTGAGGATTCATCAGAGAATTCATACAGGAGAGAAACCTTATAAATGCAGTGAATGTGACAAATGCTTTACCAAAAAATCCCATCTTAAATATCATCAGAAAATTCATACAGGAGAGAAACCTTACAAATAGTTTGTATGTAACAAATACTCACAATGTCAGTCTGAGAAATCATGAATTTTTTCATACAGTAGAGAATATTTATAAATGAAGTGAACGAGACAATCCTTTACCAAGATACATCATCTTAAAATTCATTAGAGAATACTTAAAGAAGACAAACTTTTCAAATATATTGTAGGTATGAATCCTTTCCTTTTGGCCTAGTTCCTAGACTGTAACAGTGAATACTTACAGGCTAGAAACTTAACGCATGCATTGTATGAAGAAATATCTTTGACTTCACTTCAGGATAGAGAGAACATCTAAGAACTTTTTAGGGGAAAGTATTTCTGTTGGGGAAAATGTGGCATATGTTTTATTCACGGTGAATTCTTGACAACACTTGAGGCTCCACACTAGAGAATTAGTATGATTATGAAAATCTTATGAAAATTTTCATGCAATGTTCAAATCTTAGATAATGTCAACTATTTATGCAGGGAGAAACTCTGAACATGTGAAAATGTAGAAAGCTTTTCATGACACAAGTTTTTTTTTTACTTGTTCACCCTCAAATATTACAAGATGAAGACAAGTTGGGAAGTCAGAAGATAGTATTGTGTAACACTTTCATTGAGACAGAAATAATCCATTTCAAAAAGGAAACTATGTAAGGTCTTTAATGCAATCCTCAAAATATCTAGTAAAACTGATAACATTCTGTATATTTAATTTAAATGATCCAATTAAGAAAAGTTATACTTAAAAGAGTATCTGGCAAACTGAGCCACTCAGACTGCATATTCTTTATCCTATAAATATGCTTATAGATGTGAAGTGTGCTTCGAGTATCCAGTAATCATAATTCTTCTCAAATGCTTGTTAGGATAACAAGTGACTCTGAGTTTCTTGTGATCTGGTCAACAACTCCTTTCCTATTGTCCTGTAACTAACTCCAATAAAGCTGAAAGAATCTACAAGTTTGCTTTGGTTGTTTTTAACTTGCACTTGGGATACTCAGATGAATATATGTAGCATCTTCCCAGGAAATGCCTCACATAAAACATACGCAGAAGTCATGAATATTTTTGCAAACCTATATCATAAAGTTAATAGTAATGATTTTTAACTGGTGGATAACAATCTCTTTGGGATGTAATGACCCTGTCATAGTGGTTGCTTAAAAACATAGGAAAACACATTTTTCCAATTGTCTTAAAACTGAGAAATCATTCATTGAACTGCAGGGTAGTCTGCCCACCTAAAAATAATTTGAATTCAATGTCCGTGTTTAGCATTAAAAGAGTTAGAAACACTGTTTTACATATGGTGATTTGTATTAACTGAAATAGGTAAAATTCAGTTCAATGTTCCAGGCAAGTATTACTAGGTTAAGATAAAAAGGCTCAAAAAAGGAAATATGTAGATGCCTTCAGAGCCTCAGAAATAACTCTTGAATTTAAGGAAGTATGAGAGAAAAATATAGAAAAGTACATGAAAGCATGGCTTCATAGATTTCAAGGATACTGGCCCTTGATTTCAGATGATAATTAGTATTTTCTGCCAATTGCTTCTTCAGGGATGTTGAAACACATACCAGGCAAATTAAAATTAGGTGGCTTGAGTAGCTCTTACTAGTCTGGAAATTGCAACCAGTTGGACAGTCTCTTGTTTCACATTGCACATGTTCAGTGGATTTCGGCCTCACTGCTTAATGACTGAGAGATCATTACCCAGATCTGAAGTGACTTCCAGGTTCATGAAAAAATTTCTAGAAGTACACAATGAAGACACATCTTACCTTGTACCCCTCACACAATATTCATTCTATAACCATTTATACACACACTTCTTATCTATGGTACCGCAAGCATATGGTGATGGTTGACAAAATAGGTCCAGGTAGACTCTGTTTGAGTTGTGTGGAAGATAGCATGTGTATATTGATAAAGATGCAAGTCCTTGGCTTGATATAATTAGCCATACCATGTTTGAAGAACATGGAGACAGAAGCTCACTGGATTTGGAACATTAACTATTTGTGGAAGAGCATTGTAAGGTAAATAATAAGAGCCACACTATAGGAGCCTGATGGGCATTTCTAGAACTTCCAGCGTCTAGATTTTAAGGAACCCACTAGGTCTATGTCAGTACCTTGCAGGGAAAGGAAACTTCTCTTCAGCTTCAGGACAACTGATGGGACAGCCTGGGGATGGGAAACACATGGAGCAGGTAGAGTTATTCCTGGGTTGAAATTGATTTTGTTACAGGAGAACTCAGAAGAGGGACTGAGGGCCTGAAGGAAGAGAGTGGGATCATCAGCCCATCCCTGTCAGTAGGAGTTTGGAGCTGCATGGTGTGGAACTAGGACTAGAGAATACTTCCTGGGGTCTACACAGCCATGTGAAAATTCCCTTCCTCTGCAGTTGTCCCCAAGTTACGCCTTGGGGAAAATTTCAGTCACCAGAGCAGTGGCAGGAACTGCAAACTAGAAGACTTGGACACTCCAAGGTCACAGAAGCTGCTAGGCTAGTGGACGGACAGAAACTGGAGAATGATTGAAATCCCTTACTCTGCTGCTCATAAGAGCACTGATCCTCAAATCCTAGTGTGCATTTCATAACTGTGTTGTTAAATTGCTGACCATGTAAGTGTGGGGTATCCTGATTTTTTTTTTTATTCATCTTATTGTTGCCTGGATTCTTATGTAATACTTTCTCAGAGGATGGACTGGTCAGTTGCAAACATGGTTATATTTCTTTGGTGGCAGATTCAAAGCTGATAGAATTCACATCCATCCATGGTTTTTAACTCTGCTATTTAATCACTGTGCTAGTCAGATTCTTTGCCATTGGAGATTATACATCCACTGGGAGCTTTTTAGATATTCGTCCCATACGGACCACTGGAGTTTTGATTGAATCTTAAACAATATTTTAGCAATTTTTTTAAAGTTTTAGCTGTCTTTATATTTATCATTATATAAATATTTATTAACCAACAAAACACTCTGTATTAATATTAAACCTGAAATATATGAACTGTCTGATATAAATACAGCATTCATTAATTTGTTCTCATATTCTGATTTATTAATGTTATACCTTAACTTGTGAAAAAAAAATACACTAGGTATGATCCTGTGTGATGATAATAGGTCAGAATGTTTTATAGTTTGAAAAAAACATTATAATTAATATAACAATACATGTGAATTTTTAAATAATACTAATCAGGTAACTATTTGAAAAATTCTGTCTTTTGTCTCCATCCAAAAATGCATTGTTCTCATGCATGTTGGGGCTGGCCTGTGGCTCTCATGTCCAGGTTAGAGTCTGGGAGGCAACCTGGAGCTGAAAGAGAAGAGGGAACCTAGGCGGGTTGAGAAATAATGGAACCAAGACATGCTAGCCTGCTCAAGGTTCGAATGTTTAATAAAAAAGTCTGCGCTTATAAAGAGAGAAACCCATCCCCAGTCATGCCAAGTTTCTTGATGTAGAGATGTGAAGTTGTCAAAACAGCCTTTTAGCAGAAACTCACCAATTTCACAGTTTGCAGTTAAGTCCAGAAAATCTTGGAGAACCGGTTCAGCCTCACAGTGTCACATCAAAGGAAACTAGTAGAGTGGAGAAGCAGCACAGCAGGTGGCCCTGCCTCAGTGGTAAACAGTCTGAACCAGCCTGCCTAGGCTGAAGGAGGTTACACATGCACACATGGCTAAGGTGGTGTGTTGTTGATTGGGGTTTTTTTTTTTTTTGGTTTTTTGTTGTTGTTGTTTATTTTATTTAATTGTTTTTACTTTTCTTCAAGACAGGGTTTCTCTGTATAGGCCTAGCTGTCCTAGAAATCACTTTGTAGACCAGGCTGGCCTTGAACTCAGAAATCTGACTGCCTCTGCCTCTCAAGTGCTGGGATTAAAGTCATGCACCACCACCGCCTGGCTTGTTGATTGGTTTTGGTTTGTTTTATTGAATAAGAACCTTGGCAGGTGCAGTGAAAGGAGACTATAACAAAGTTCCAGGTATTCTTCAGGTTTTGAGAAAGGGATGATCAGGCTCCAGGAGACTAGGATTGACATGGGCACATTCTCTTGGAGGGCTGTTGTGATGATGTACCAGTTAATAGAGTTGCTTTCTTTTAAATAGAAAACTGGTTCAATACCCAACCCCCATGGTGGCTGACAATCACCCTAAATGTCAGTTTGGGACATCTGATGCCTGTATCTGAGTCCAGTTAGCAACAGCACAGAGTGTATACACATATGCTCTGTAAAGAGGTAAACCTCAGCTAAAATTAAAAAAAAAAATCGTTGAAAATATATGGAAAAAATATGGCACATTTTTTTTTCTGTCCCTATAATCAATTCTGTATGAAACTATTTTAAATATTATTTTCCTATTCAACATTTATTATTTTCAAGATTTTCCTAATGACCATGTAATTGACTTTCTATATAAGAATAAATATTAACCTGACGGGCCACCCGGTCTTCTGCCGCACATGCCTTTGCTGCGATGCCCAAATCCAAGTGAGACAAGAAAGTTTCCTTAACAAAAACTGCCAAGAAAGGCTTGGAACTGAAGCAGAACCTGATAGAAGAGCTTCGGAAATGTGTGGACACCTACAAGTACCTTTTCATCTTCTCTGTGGCCAACATGAGGAACAGCAAGCTGAAGGACATCCGGAACGCCTGGAAGCACAGCCGGATGTTCTTTGGCAAAAACAAGGTGATGATGGTGGCCTTGGGTCGAAGCCCATCTGATGAATACAAAGACAACCTACATCAGGTCAGCAAGAAGTTGAGAGGTGAAGTTGGGCTGCTTTTTACCAACAGCACGAAGGAGGAGGTGAATGAGTGGTTCACAAAGTATACAGAAATGGATTCTGCTCGAGCGGGAAACAAAGCAATGCTAACTGTGAGCCTGGATCCAGGGCCCCTGAAGCAATTCCCTCACTCCATGGAGCCACAGCTGAGGCAGCTGGGGCTGCCCACTGCCCTCAAGAAAGGTGTGGTGACCCTGCTGTCTGACTATGAAGTATGCAAAGAGGGTGACGTGCTGACCCCAGAGTAGGCCCGTATCCTGAAGCTGTTTGGGTATGAGATGGCTGAATTCAAAGTGATCATCAAATATATGTGGGACGCCCAGTCGGGACGATTCCAGCAGATGGGCGATGACCTTCCTGAGAGCGCGCCTGAGTCTGAGGGAGAGTCTGAGGAGGAGGAAGGCAGCTGACTCTGAGAGCCAGGACTAAGGCCTTCCATCGAGTTCTTCATCTCTGCTGGACACCCCACCCCCGGACAGCTGTCACCACTCTAGAGGGAACAGCTATTTATTTTGCTGTGGACAAAGACAAGGGAGGGTGCTAGGGAATGACTTTGTTTCTATAAAGAATAAAATTGTGTCTGTGGGGTGTTCCCGAGAGACAGCAAGAAAAAAAAAAAAGAATAAATATTAGGTGGTTTATAATTTACTGAACTGTGCATATGAATGACGAGATCACCATTTTATTCATATCTCTATGAATGTTAATAAACATACTACACGCTATTTGTTATAATTGTAATTTATTGTAAAAGTAAGACAATTCATCTTTCTTTTTTTTTAGACACTCCTCATTCCATGTTGCAAGTAGTATGTGCATATTCACATGTCATGTTTCTATTCTGTTTTCCATGTAAATGAATGTCTTCCTATTCTTCATGTGTATCTTTTAGATTGAAGTTATTCACATTAGATTACAATATCATCCCTTCCTCTTCTCTCAGTATCCTCTAACACAAGTCTCCCCTCATTCTACTTAGTAGCAGGAATCCTTATCTAATCGATGTAGAAGTAGTGAAGATCTTTGCCTAATCTATAGGGATCCTGAAGATGGTGTCTTTTGACTTACAGAAGCGTTTCACATTCATGAGGTTCCTTTTATTAAAAATTCTTGACGTTAGTTTCAGAGCCATGAGTGTTCTGTTTAGGAAGTTGTTTCCTATTCCAATGAGTTCAAGGCTATTCCCCATTTTTTGTTCTATTAGATTAAGTGTGTATATATTTATAGTGAGGTCTTTGATTCATTTGGACTTGAGTGATATGCAGGGGGATAAATATGGATCTATATGCATTTCCAACATGAAGACATCCAGTTAGACCAGAATCATTCATAGAAGATGCTCTCCACTTTCATTGTATGGTTTTAGCTTCTTTGTCAAAATTTAAGTACCTGTAGGTGACTGTGTTTATTATTGGGTGTTCTATTGAATTCCATTGGTTCACCTATCTAGTTCTATACCAGTACTGTACAAATTTTTATTACTATTTTTCTGCTGTACAGCTTAAAGTTACAGATATTGATACCTCCAGAAGTTTTGTTGTTGTTGTTGTTGATGAATATTTTATCTATCCTGTGTTTTGTTTTTTTTTTTTTTTTCTTTTCCATATGAAGTTGAGAATTTTTTCTTTAAAGTTCTGTGAAATTTTTTTCTGGAATTTTGATGGGAATTGCCCTGAAACTCTATATTGCTTTTTGGTAAGATGGACATATTCATGTGCCTATTCCATTTATACATGAGCAAGGGTGATTTTTCCACCTTCTGGTAGCTTTCTGATTCTTTCTTTTTTTTTTTTTTTTTTTTGGTTTTTCGAGACAGGGTTTCTCTTTATAGCTCTGGCTGTCCTGGAGCTCACTTTGTAGACCAGGCTGGCCTCCAACTCAGAAATCCGCCTGCCTCTGCCTCCCGAGTGCTGGGATTAAAGGCGTGCGCCACCACGCCCGGCTCTGTTTCTTTCTTAAGATACTTGAATTTCTTGTCTTTCACTTTTTTACTTGCTTAGTTAGAGGTAGATGAAGATGAATGTATTTTATTTTGTTTGTGGCTAATATAATGTGTTCTGTTTCCCTAACTTCTTTTCAGCTTGTTTATCACTTTGTGTAGGGCAGAGCTAATGATTTCTTCAAGTCAATTGTGTATGCAGACACTTTGCTACAAAGTTTATCAATGTAATTTCTGGAAGGATTTTTTTGGCTCACTTATATATACTATCATATTAGCCAAAAATAGAAAACTCACTATTTCTTTCTTTCCAAATTGTATCCCCTTGATTTCTTTTAGTTGCCTTATTGCTTGAGCTAGAACTTCTAATACAATATGAAAGAGACACAGAAGCAGAGACTGCCTTTTCTTTTTTTCTTTTTTTTACTTTTTTTTCCATATTTTTATTAGGTATTTTCCTCATTTACATTTCCAATGCTATCCCAAAAGTCCCCCATACACTCCCCCCCACTCCCCTACCCACCCACTCCCACTTTTTGGCCCTGGCATTCCCCTGTACTGGGGCATATAAACTTTGCATGACCAATGGGCCTCTCTTTCCAGTGATGGCCGACTAGGCCATCTTTTGATACATATGCAGCTAGAGTCTAGAGCTCAGGGGTACTGGTTAGTTCATAATGTTGTTCCACCTATAGGGTTGCAGATCCCTTTAGCTCCTTGGGTACTTTCTCTAGCTCCTCCATTGGGGGCCCTGTGATCCATCCAATAGCTGACTGTGAGCATCCACTTCAGTGTTTGTTAGGCCCCGGCATAGTCTCACAAGAGAGAGCTCTATCTGGGTCCTTTCAGCAAAATCTTGCTAGTGTGTGCAATGGTATCAGCGTTTGGAAGAGACTGCCTTTTCTTGTGATAGAGAATACTTTCTTGAAACCTTTGCTGTTAAAATGGTATTGTTGTTGTTGTTGTTTAATGAAATTCCAAAGCCCTGAGTACACTTCCTATAAATAACTGGTCAATTTCATTATTACCCTGTGCCAGAGAGCCTGGCAGATGTGTATGGGATCTTATATGTCTTATATATAGTCAATTACTCTTATTTCTGATAATTTGTTGTAGTTGAATAAATAGTGAAGTCAATTCAGAATCATCCTAAATAAGATCAGCAGTCTCTCTGTGTAAAACAACCCTTTCTGTATATTGAGAGTCAGTTACTATATTAAGACTCTTGAAAATCTGAGAACACCATGAATATTTCACATAATTAAGATTTTTGAACTGATTTCTAGGAACAATCAGCCACCTTACTTAAATCTTCTGCCTTTTCTTATTTATTAGCCTCAGTGTAAAATGTAGCGGCTCCAGATATTGGAATTGCTTTTACAATATGAGGGAAAATCCAAGTAGTTCATTTTATAAAAGTCACTTGCTTTTAGGGTGTCTGTTGTTAATTTCTCCAAGAAATTACTGCATACTTTTTACCAACGTTCATATTTTACCCAAATGAGTCATCTCTGCATTAAAAAAAGGTACCACGATTTCAGTTGGATTCATCCCAATTAATTTTTGAAGTCTCGTTTTACTTTTTAGTGACAATTCAGAGACCATCTCCTTGTAGGTTTTTAATTTCCTACTCTGTTTATGTGCTAAGAATGTCCACTCTAATACATAATCTTCCCTCTGCATGAAAATTCCTGTAGGGGAATGAGTAGAAGGTAAGATAACTAAGATGCAGGCCATTTTGGAACAATACAAACTAGTTGTGTATCCTGCAATTTCCTTTCTACCTGAGCTAAGTCCTTCTCATCCTTGGCTGTTAATTTCTCCAGGCTATTTATATCTCTATCACCTTGTAATAAATTTGAAGCAAATTGCTTAGATCTTGAGTGGCCAAGCCACAGCCAGTTAATATCTCCTAATAACTTTTGAAAATCATTAAGATTCCTCAATTGGTTTTTCCTGATTTGCACCTTTTGTGGCCTAACCTTTTGCAGACTTATTCTGTATCCTAGATAATTAATAGAATCCACTCTTTGTATCTTTTTCAGGGGCGATTTGCAATCCCTAGCAAGGCGAGATTCTTTTTTTTTTTAAATTTCATCAAACATTCTTTCCAGGAGAATGCAATGGGATTCTAGGCTGCAAGGATCTCATTGGCTGAATAACCTTTTTAATTGCTCTGAGACATCTCAACAACCTCCATTTTCCAGATATTTTTAAATGACAACTGCCTGAGAATTCCAAGGTTTGGTGGTTTACTCTATAGGCTGAGCAACCAGCTGCTCTTGGACTAGCTGTTCTAATGCCTGTTGGTTTTCAGTTGTCATATACAATCAATCCAAATGGGTGGGTCATTCAACCACCTCCATGGTAAGGCTGTTGGTGTCTTATCAGCAGTGTCTCCTTGATGTAGAGCTAAATTGTCAACCTCTGTTGTATCTTGTTTATAGATAGCCTAGATAGTTTCTAAATGCCTTTGATAACAACATTCATTAGTTAATTTTTTTAACTGCCATCACGGCTCAAGACCCCCGATGTTTGATCAGGCTTAGATGGGAGTATAATAGTTTGTGCAGTACTTGCAATAAAGGAGTCTGCATTTGCCACTTGCCTGATTCCCAGAATCTGTTTCTTTGATTCTGTGCCTTCTTTCCACCACCCCAAGGGTCTCAGTAGGGTGTGGCAACAATTACACAACTGTAATGTGCAGTTTTAAAACTATGTTGTGGTATAGCCTTTTAACTAAAGAATTAGTTTAATCAGGAAAAAAATCAAAACCATTACCTTGGGGAACAACAGACTGTCATCAAGGTGACCTGTGTGAAGACAGAATGTCACAGAAACATTTTTGTAAAAGGCTGAATGTGCAACTGTTCCCAGATCTCAAATTCCCCAAAGAGACCACCAGGAATCACAACTCTGATGCATGAGAGTTTTTTATTGAAGCTCCAGCTTAGGCCACAAACCTACCTGATACAACCAGATAGGAGAGTGATCCCTTGGGTAATGGCATTTATAAAGGAGAAAAAAGAAAAAGACAAAAAGAAAAACATAAGGGGGGTTTTCCAAGCTTTAACATTATGTGATTGGGTAAGAGTGTAAAGGAATATTGGCCTTTAAGCTGATTGGTTTATAGCAAGTGGTCTAACTACAAGGAAGGAACACCCATCCAAAAGGAGCACCATGAGCTGGAAATGGTTCATGTTTCCTGAGCCCAGC
Source organism: Mus caroli (assembly GCF_978045245.1). Classification (NCBI taxonomy): domain Eukaryota; kingdom Metazoa; phylum Chordata; class Mammalia; order Rodentia; family Muridae; genus Mus; species Mus caroli. The sequence continues at coordinate 8,897,311 of NW_028227261.1, read as the reverse complement.
CCATTATTTTCAGTTGGCCATGGCTATTATGTATATTTCCCGACTGCCAAGCATTTTTTCCCCCAGAACTCAAGGGAGCAGGCAAGTCACCAAACTGAATACATTTAACAGGATTTCTCTGCAGTATTGTTGTTCTCATGACTTATAACATTTGATGGCTTTATCACATGGCTTATTCATAGGGTTTCTCTCCTATATTCAATTTTTATATATTCTGAGATATTATTTGTGTGAAAGAAAGGGCTTCTTCATATTTTTTAGAGAAGGCAGACAAACTCCCGGACAAATCACACCAACCCTCAGGTCTCACGGGGGAGGTTTTATTGGCAGAAGCAGCCTCTGAGAGGGAGTGAGAGGTAAGAAGAAGAAGGGCTGTGGGACAGGGGAAGACTCTTTTATTCAGTACATGAGGATGGGAGGCATGTGAAAGGGGAGTGATACCATGGTGTGTGCCATGACAACAGATGCAGGAGCAGTGCTGTTGCCTAGAGATGAGGAGCCTCTTCACTGGGTCGAAAACCTGACTGTAAAGACACTTCTAGCTGTCCACAGATGCACCTGGTGCTAACAACATTGCTTATATTTGTAGTACTTCTCTTCAATAAAAATTCTTTTTTGAGCCAGGCAGTGGTGACACATGCCTTTAATCCCAGCACTTGGAAGGCAGCTAAGTTGATTTTCACATTTCTCTTTTGTTACCCTGTTTAGTAACTTCTCATAACAAAGACAATATTATATAGTCAGGAAGGTTCAACTTCTCCACGTCCAGTGAGTTCTCTGGATGGCATGTGTGGTAATGGAGAACTGCTCTCAATTTCTACAGAAAAAAAGAGTTATCTTATCAAGTGTCTAGATTGCTTATGGATCCAAGGGACCCACTTAGCCAAAAACCTAATTAAATAAAACTCAGGTAGTGTACTAGAAAGCTCACTTGATGCAAATACCAGGTCAGTTGGGACTTCTTCACCCCCATTACTAGGTTACTGGATTTTGATTGTCTTTATAGCATTTAAGAAGTATGTACCACTGTAGTTTTCCATATCATCACTCAAATGCCCCTCTCAATTCCAACTGTCTCTCAGCATTTTCTCCTTCAACCTTAACTTCCCTCCCACTCTCTACCTCATTTACCCATTCACATCCCCATCTGCCTCCAGTCCATCCATGGAATCTATTTTACTTACTTCCACCAGGGAATCTGGGTGCCACTGTGTGCTCTGAAGTCAACTCTTCTATACTTAATATCTCTGAATAAAATGGGCCTATGAATATCAAGTTCATTGTTTTAGCAGTGGCTAATATCCACACATAAGTGAATATATTCCATATTTCTCCATCTGTGTCTGGTTTACCTCAGTAGATAATTTTTTTTAGGTACATCTATTTGCCTGAACATTTTAATGTGAATATCTATCTAACTATCTATCTATCTATCTATCTATCTATCTATCTATCTATCTTTCATCAAAATAATGAACAACTACTATAAATTAGCAGCTGTCTCTTTAAAAACAGAGAAGTCAGAACTGAGTTCCACATCCAGAGTAAGTTGCCTCAGTTGCTGTGGGAATGCTAGGACAACAACTGCAGAGCTTTCCTTGTGTCTCAGATTCTTCACTCCTTCCAGGTATGCAATGGTACCTATGGAAGGGGAAAGGAAATTGTTAAACTCCCTAACCACAGAAAGGTCACAACAACCTTACCACTCCTGATGTTAGCTGCTGTACATCACAGCCTCTAATACTAGCAACAGTATCAAGACCAGTTCTCAAACACCTGTTACCATTGATCCTTCCTGTCCCGACTGGCTAGCATACAGCCTGTGCTCCACTGAAATTATATGGATAGGAAATAGCAATCCATTCATCATTAAACTGAGCCTTCTAAAGCAGTCACACACCTTCTTAGCAAGTGTCTTGTGATGGTGCTGGAGGATCCTGGCTTTCATGTTCTGCACAGGAAGCTGACATAGATTATTTTTCCTGGGCTGCCAGGATCTTATGGATTCTTTTCGATGGGTGCTCTGAATTAGTTTGTGGTCCACCACCCAACAAGTAATCCTCCCTCTTCCTGCTTCCAACCTGTCTATCTGAACCATGCTCTGCCTCACCCCATTTCACAACTAATTTTTGTTTATTGCAAGATTACACTTCTGTATGTCCAGATGTCCTGGCACAAAAGTATCCACTTTCTGCCCCAGCTTCTCGTGAGCTGGCTTGGTATATTGACCAGACAGTTTTGTCAAAACTTTTCAAACAGGCCATAGATCTTCAGGTGTTCTACTTTGACAGCAATGAGCTATTCGTCTTCCAGAGTCAGTAGAACTGTGATTGACTGAAAGGCATACCCCATTCAATTATCCAAAATATTCAAAGAAATGTGTTTTTCTAGCAACATTAATAACATAGCAACATTTACACATAGGTAAATAAAATTTAAACATATACATCTCTTAGTTTTTAATCAGTGAAGGGGATGGACATTTTGAATTAGAGTTGTTGCTGTACCACAGTGACTTCAGTTACATCCTCACCTGCAGAGGATGTGGATGTTGCAAAGTATCTCCCACCTGTGTCTGAAAGTGTCCTGTGATTGTGGAAGCTACAATGATGATACTTTCCTCCTCCTCCTCCTCCTCCTCCTCCTCCTCCTGCTGCTGCTGCTGCTGCTCTTTCGCCTCCTCCTCCTGCTCTTGCTCCTCCTCCTTTTTTTCTGTTTTGGTTTTGTTTTTTTTGTTGTTGTTGTTGTTGTTTGGTTGGTTGGTTTTTTGTTTTTTTTTTTTTTTTTTTTTTTTTTTTTTTAGATAGGGTTTCTCTATGTAGCCTTGGCAATCCTGGAACTCACTCTGTAGACCAGGTTGACTTTGAACTCAGAAATTTGCCTGCCTCTGCCTCCCAAGTGTTGGGATTACAGGCGTGGGCCACCACTCCCTGTGATGATACTTTCTTTTCTCTATTACATGAGTATTAGTGTGTGAAGTGTTCAGAGGCCTGGTACATCATCACAGAGCATAGATTACTACTGCGTCCATACACCTGTGACATCTCTGGCCTATGGAGACCATTTGAGAATGCCTATTACCTGTGAAATCTGTTTCCCTGCCTTCAGAGGTCTGATTCTTGGGATTTTTGTGAATCACCCAGCACCTTCCATTTGGAAAACCAGTAACCACACTCTCACCTACATTCTGTATATTTCCCTCATCTTCTCTTTCTTTGGCTCCATGATATTCACAGGCCATTCACACTCAGTTTTATAGCAAAGCAAACCATGTTTGTAGGTGCATAGACTAGGATACTTTTTTTCCCAAACTTTTGGCCAAATTGACCATGGTTCTCAATTTCAGAGTGTTCTTTTACTTAAATTTATTCACACTATGAACATCATCATTAATATTTCATGTGTAGGCATTAGTACTTGTATCTCCCAAATTCTATTCTCAAATTTCTGGTCTTTTCTGCATTTTTCTGTGACACATTTTGCTGGCTGCTGATAAAGTATATTCTCTATGGGTCATTATAAATGAAAAACATCAAAAAGCTAAAATTTCAAAGGGGAAGAAATTTTGTGCTCAAAACTGAGTTCATTAGTCAGAATGAAAGACTATGATTGATGTTTACTGGTTAAGTGATACAAGCATGGCGGTTTCTGCAAACCCTAGGTCTGCTAGAATAACAATCCCTGAGACCAAAAGAAATCTAGTTCAATACCACTCTATAAGTATTTCAGCACTGGTTGTGGGTGTGTTGTGGGTTATTGTCAATGAAATTCTTGCAGCACTCAGGGAAAATCTATCCCAGTGAATATGTGAATAGCTCTGAAGTAAAAGGTCTCCTGGCAGTCAGAAGTCATGATATACCACAATGCCCCATGGAACATTTAACCACACACAGAGATTTAATGGGATAACACTGGAGGGAGACTGCCTCTGCTCAGGTGAGAAGCAGAAGAGAAATGAGTGGGACGCATTTGGGGGAGGGGGATGGGGGGTAAGGATTTTCAGGATTGGAAATATCTCTGGTTGGATATTGCTTGGGTTTTATGTTCTAAGTTTGAGTAAACTAAAGAGTTCCTGAATTATTAAAACTGGGAAGTAAAGTATAAAATTCCCCTGTAGACTCAGTGGCCAATGCTGACTGAAGCTTCAAGATACTGATCCCAGGATGGTTTATTTTAGGAACAAGTAAGCACAGTATAATTTCAAAATGAAATTTCTTGGTAATAATTGTCTCAATCATCTGTGCACAGTGAAGATGAAGGTGTGGCTACCTCAAAAGTCTTTTGCAAAGTACATGTGTTTCTTTCTTAAAGTTGGATTCTAAAAATAAGGGCCTGGAGGAGGATCCAAGTATACAGTATAGAGGACACCAAGCTGTAAGGTACATGTCCCATGTCCCCCAAGGATGGTTTGTACTTATTGAGAAACAATGACCTAGGATTGTTGTCTGGGACAATTTCATAGTCTGGGACTTTCAGGTGTGGTCCTGCACTTCAACTACCACAGGTCACCAAGCTGCTTACTACATCCATCCCTTCACTTCTGGTAAAAAAAAAGTGTACTTTTTCTTGCACTGTAGAGAAAACCCTGTGGTTTTACATTCCTGGTTACCCTAGAGCTTATTTTTGACCACAATTTCCTTTTGTTCTCTACAGAAAAAATATATTTTATGGTTGTTTCTAGTTCTTAGGATGTTAATGTTGTGTTAGTGTAAATGGAAAGACAATCAAAAGATGTTTTCTAGAATATAAATTATGTTGTTGAGATATACAGAGTGTGATTACATTGTTTGACTTCATAGACATAAAACATGCAAGTGTTGCTGACATAATCCCAGCAAACAGAACACTGTGGCAGGTGTATTCCTCTACATTTGAGGTCAGACTAGTATACATCAAAGTGACATTCCAACCTTTGGGTCACAATTTCCTCTTCTGGCCTACATAGATTCTCCACAGGTATTGAGGTTCTCAAGACTTTAATCTAAGTTCTGTGGTCAGTCAGGTCCTGGAACAAGATCACTGAACCGGCTTATGTAATTACCTGTTCTGAGGTCAGCCATTCTCGGGAACAGGGTACTTCAGGGACCACCTATTTTTCTTTCTTGGCTCCAACTTGGTCTAGGGGGTCAAACTTAAATTTTCTACCTTACACATGGAGACAAAAGGCAGATAGAAAGGGAGAGATGCATGAGGCAGCCTTCAGGAAGTTAAAGGTTTAAACTAACTGAGAAGACAGACAAAGGATAGAAGGCACAGGGAACATGAAGTAGACAATTCAACTTTGGACTCACACTTAGTTAAATGCTCTGAGGGAAAGGCTTTAATTTCTTTTCTTAACTCAGCTCAGATGCTTTATTAATCACCAGTATGCTTATTTAATCTATTCACATATGAAGGATCAATTAACTTGTGACATATTTTTTTGCATAAGTACAATATGGGAAAAACTAAAAGTCACCACAACGGTAAACAAGTAGCCCTGCCATTTGAAAGGTGTCCATGAGCCCAGAACCCTGTTCTTTAAAGACAGACCCCCAGGTCTGGACTTGTGCTTCTGAGCTCTCACTTCCATGCTTAGCTAGAATCCATTTTAACCTCTCACAGTCATCACAACCCTGGAGGTTACATGAGAATCCTGGAACGCATTTTAATCATAAAAAGAGTTGACTTCCTAGCCTTCCTAGATCTAATGAGACCTGGGTAAATCTCAAGTCTTCTTTTCCCAGCTTATGCTGATATGTATGGGTTTACATAGAGTATTAATTACAGTGAACAATCAGGAAATCATTTATGAACAAACAGTACAGTATGCATTGTAATTTTGTTCTAGTTTTCTTTCCTTCTTTCCTTCATATTTTCTTTCTTTTCTTTTCTTTTTCTTTTTTTTTTTTTGACAAAAATCTAGACAGTTTTCCAAAGGAGTTTCTCTTTAGTGCCTGACCCTTCAAGCAGTAAGTAATATTGTGCCTTGACCTAACATCATGTTAATTTTCTGCAAGAATTATAATTTGTCTCCCACAGGTTCTCTCTGTATTATTTTTATTTGCCTTACTGCATTTTATTTTCAGTGATTTTTTTTTTTTTTTGAGACAGGGTTTCTCTGTATAGCCCTGGCTTTCGGGAACTCACTCAGTAGACCAGTAGACCAGGTTGGCCTCAAACTCAGAAATCCCCCTGCCTCTGCCTCCCAAGTGCTGGGAATAAAGGCATGCGCCACCACACCCAGCTTTTTTTGGGGGGGGGCATTTCTAAGCACCTATTGAACTCAATTTTAATATTTTATAGTGTCCTCATTTCCTTCAGGCATCTGGTGTTATTTTCTTGCCCATGATTCATTTTGTTCCTGTTTGAGTGGATTTACATGTTTAAAAACTTTAATCTCCTTGGTCATTACTTTAGGTTTTCAATTTTTATCTTAGATATCATGTAAACTGTGCTCCTTATAGGATACATATATGGTTTGTGGTTTGAGCCAAGGACATTTTATCATAGTTTCTGTTTATTTTGGGTATCTGTTCTGAGCATCAGAATTCAGAAGGATTGCTTAATTGTGTGCATTTTTAGCTCAGATTGCTAGACTCACAATATGAGAAGTTAGACAGGATTAGTTGTATCTGAAGGGTTCAGATCTCAGGTGCAGTGTCCTACAACATCCAGTTCTTGTCTAGTCTAGCAGCAACCTTGTGGGGAAGCTGTGCAGAGTAGGTTCTGGGAAGTTGTGTGGAAGACAGGCTGCAACAGAGTTGGAGGAGTGGTTCCTGATTGGGGAGTGTGGGATTCCTGCATAATTTGATGATTTTAAGGAAAAGACAAATTAAAAGCACACGAACAAGAAAGCAAGCAAGCAAGCAAAAATCCAAAACAACAAAAATTGCTGTGAAGAATTGGGAAGCTAATTAATTGAAAGATCCCCAAGTAGGTAGGCTTAGAAGAATTGCAGGAAGCTGCTGAATATTGGGCAGGTCCAGAAGGAGGGGCTAGGCAGAAGTGAAGGGAAGTTCCACCATTTCAGCATTCTCCTTGTATCTCTGCTGTCTTGTGCCTCGAATTCCTGATCTTTCCAAGACTTTTATCATGAAGGGGTGTTGGATTTTTAAAATGCTTTCTCAGCATCTAACGAGATGATCATGTGGTTTTTGTCTTTGGGTTTGTTTATATAGTGGATTACATTGATGGATTTCCCTATATTAAACCATCCCTGTATTCCTGGGTTGAAGCCTACTTGGTCATGTTGGATGATTGTTTTGATGTGTTCTTGGATTCCGTTTGGGAGGATTTTATTGAGTATTTTGCATCGATATTCATAAGAGAAATTGGTCTGAAGTTCTCTTTCTTTGTTGGATCTTTGTGTGGTTTAGGTATCAGAGTAATTGTGGATTTATAGAATGAATTGGGTAGAGTACCTTCTGTTTCTATTTTGTGGAACAGTTTGAGGAGAGTTGGAATTAGGTCTTCTTTGAAGGTCTGATAGAACTCTACACTAAACCCATCTGGTCCTGGGCTTTTTTTGGTTGGGAGAATATTGATGACTGCTTCTATTTCTTTAGGGGAAATTGGGACTGTTTAGATCATTAATCTGATCCTGGTTTAACTTTAGTACCTGGTATCTGTCTAGGAAGTTGTCCATTTCATCCAGGTTTTCTAGTTTTGTTGAGTATATCCTTTTGTAGTAGGATCTGATGATGTTTTGGATTTTCTCAGGTTCTGTTGTTATGTCTCCTTTTTCATTTTTGATTTTGTTAATTAGGATACGGTCTCTGTGGCCTCTAGTTAGTCTGGCTAAGGGTTTATCTATCTTGTTGATTTTCTCAAAGAACCAGCTCCTGGTTTGGTTGATTCTTTGAATAGTTCTTCTTGTTTCCACTTGGTTGATTTCATCCCTGAGTTTGATTATTTCCAGCCGTCTACTCCTTTTGGGTGAATTTGTTTCCTTTAGTTCTAGAGCTTCTAGATGTGCTGTCAGGCTGCTAGTGTATGCTCTCTCTAGTTTCTTTTTGGAGGCACTCAGGGCTATGCGTTTTCCTCTTAGGACTGCCTTCATTTTGTCCCATAAGTTTGGGTATGTTGTGACTTCATTTTCATTAAACTCTAAAAAGTCTTTAATTTCTTTCTTTATTTCATCCTTGACCAAGGAATCATTGAGTAGAGTGTTGTTCAGTTTCCACGTGAATGTTGGCTTTCTATTATTTATGTTGTTATTGAAGATCAGATGGGATGCATGGGATAATTTCAATATTTTTGTATCTGTGGAGGCCTGTTTTGTGACCAATTATATGGTCAATTTTGGAGGAGGTACCATGTGTTGCTGAGAAGAAGGTGTATCCTTTTGTTTTAGGATAAAATGTTCTGTAGATATCTATTAAATCCATTTGTTTCATAACTTCTGTTAGTGTCCATGTGTCTCTGTTTAATTTCTGTTTCCAGGATCTGTCCATTGGTGAGAGTGGGGTGTTGAAGTCTCCCAATATTATTGTGTGAGGTGCAATGTGTGCTTTGAACTTCACTAAAGTTTCTTTAATGAATGTGGCTGCCCTTGTCTTTGGAGCATAGATATTCAGAATTGAGAGTTCATCTTGGTAGATTTTACCTTTGATGAGTATGAAGTGCCCCTCCTTGTCTTTTTTGATAACTTTGGGTTGGAAGTCAATTTTATCCGATATTAGAATGGCTACTCCAACTTGTTTCTTTGGACCATTTGCTTGGAAAATTGTTTTCCAGCCTTTCACTCTGAGGTAGTAGTGTCTGTCTTTTTCCCTGAGGTGGGTTTCCTGTAAGTAGTAAAATGTTGTGTCCTGTTTGTGTAGCCAGTCTATTAGTCTGTGTCTTTTTATTGGGGAATTGAGTCCATTGATCTGATTTTATACTTTTTATTTGCTTAGATACAAAGAAAATTATTTCTTTTAAGTAATCCTTGAATTTTGACTCCATACTCTATTTCTTTGGTCTAGAAAGGATGCAGCATTATATATCGTCCTTAGGATCTCAACTGAGCATTTTAGACTAGAGTCTGCCTATTGACACCCAACTGAATACAAGATAGATACAGGGTCCACATTTGATCAAAGCTGACTGTTGTAGTTTTTTTTAGTCACCATCATTTATAATCTGATGTGTGGTACTGTGATCAATATTGTTATTAAAAAAGTGTTCTTAAAGATATATTACTGCATCCAGACCTCAAATATATACTTTATTATGTCTCAATATTTCCTGACTGTGAGGCCATTATGTCACCTACTTTTTTAAAAATATTTTTATTAGGTATTTTCCTCATTTACATTTCCAATGCTATCCCAACAGTCCCCCATACACTCCCCCCCCACTCCCCTACCCACCCCTCCCACTTTTTGGCCCTGGTGTTCCCCTGTACTGGGGCATATAAAGTTTGCAAGTCCAATGGGCCTTTCTTTCCAGTGATGGCCGACTAGGCCATCTTTTGATACATATGCAGCTAGAGTCAAGAGCTCAGGGGTACTGGTTAGTTCATAATGTTGTTCCACCTATAGGGTTGCGGGTCTCTTTAGCTCCTTGGGTACTTTCTCTAGCTCCTCCATTGGGGGCCCTGTGATCCATCCAATAGCTGACTGTGAGCATCCACTTCTGTGTTTGCTAGGCCCCGGCATTGTCTCACAAGACACAGTTATATCTGGGTCCTTTCAGTAAAATCTTGCTAGTGTATGCAATGGTGTCAGCATTTGGAAGGTCACCTACTTTTTACTGAAAGAAGAAGACACAATAAATGCTACGATGATTTTAGATGATATCATTTTTTAAAATGGCCTCATAATTCTTATGATCTAACATATATTCTGTTCTTGATTAGCTTTCAGAATATGACATGAATTTTTTTCTCTGAAAGGGAACCTTAAATCCAATCATATGTTTTTCTATATTTTCGTCTGCTGCTTTCCTAAAGCACCATGATCAAGGAAAGTAATCGAAGAAAAAGACCACTTTGGGTAATGCTTCCAGAGGATAACTATCCACCATGGTAAGGAGGCCTGACAGCAAATAACCATGTTTTTGAAATAGAAAGCTGAGAGATCATATCCTCACCTCCAGTCCCTAAGGAGGAAGAGAGAATTAAGGTGCCGTTGGTCTACTCTTTTCCTCAGAGCCTATCACCAGTGTCATTCTTTATTCAGTAAGGTTCCACAGCTAAATTTTTTAAAACATTGTGACCAACTGGGGATCCAACTTCAAAAGTATAAGCCAATGTGAGACATATTCATTCAGAACTATATAGGCAATCTTCTAATATCCTTTCACGTTTTAGCCAGTTTTGATATCAACGTAGTAAATATATATTTAATTTCTTGTTTGTGTTTTCTGTTTGTTTGTTTGTGTGTTTGTTTGTTTGTTTGTTTGTTTGTGAGACAGAGTCTCACTCTGCATACTTGACTCTCATGTATCCTGATATAGAGACTAGAATGGCTTCTAGCTCATAAATTTGCCTGCCTGTGCACCCCGAGTGCTAGGATGAAAGACCTTACCCACTGTATTAGGCATGAATCAAACATTTATATTTTAATATTTCTGCTAACATGCAACAAGAATTTGTTCATTTGTGTCACCTATAACTTACTTGATTGACTGAGGCAGCTCCTTCAGTTTGCACTGAAACACTAATGTTTGTCTTCTGCATGCTCTATCTTTGTGAATTGGCTCTCCATTGAGTTACCATCAGGCTTACAGAGCTCATTTCTCATTTCATTCACATTGAGGATTCCTTAGATGTTTATATCTCTGGATGCAATGTCAACATCCTGCATTATCATAATTATTTCCTAAGCCACTTGCAGGAGTTCTCTTGTATTTCATTCAGGTAGTTCCTGTCCTCTTTGAGTTCCTGTGCTTGTTTCCTCTTTATGTCCTTTGACTTCATTGGATGGTGTTCAAGTTGTGTTTTGAGTTCTGTCTCTTACGTTTGTTTCATCATTCATCTTGTCATGAGCATTGGTATTGCATTAGTGATTTGGTGTAGGGAAATTCTATCAACATTGTCAAACTACTTTAATTCCAGCCTCTCAATTTTCTTTTGCTTTGTGGCGTTCAGTCAGTTGGCAGAGATTTCCTTATAAGATGTTATGGTTAATCTTTGAGAATCTAAGATGGTGGACAGGAACTTGGTTACAGCTTCTTACTAAGTCCAGTTTCGTTCTAGGCAAGTAGCAAACATGTGGGGTGTTGGGGTGTGCAGTGTAAAATTGGTTTGTTGAATTTCCTAGTCTGGGCAGAGTTAGAGATGAAACATAACCTTAAGCACAGACATTTCAGGTTTTGCTTGTGGCATTCCCATGCCCTCAAAGTCTTGAGGGACTTAAAAAAGAGTCTCCTAAGGAACCTCCAGTATCCACAAGCTCTGCCTCTGTCTCCAGAGTGCAGGGAATAAAACCCAGAGTCTCTATGCCCAATTTTGTATTCATTGCCAGGATTCCTTATCAAACTTTGCTCATATGTGCATGCTGTGTGAGAATGATTTTTGTGTTTGATTCCTTACAGTGATATTCTGAAAATATAAAGAACACTTCAAAGAGAAAGCGAGAGCCTGATGGGCACTGGGCGACTCTGTGCCTCGCGAAAGAAAATCAACTAAACATGGGCAAAAGAGATCCTAAGAAGTTGAGAGGCAAAATGTCTTCATATGCTTTATTTTTGCAAACCTGCTGGGAGGAACACAAGAAGAAGCACCTGGATGCTTCTGTCAACTTCTCAGAGTTCTCCAAGAAGTGCTCAGAGAGGTGGACGACCATGGCTGCTAAAAAAGGGGGGAAATTTGAAGTTATGCCGAAGACTGACAAGGCTCATTATGAAAGAGAAATGAAAACCTACATCCCCCCCCAAAGGGGAGACCAAAAAGAAGTTCAAGGACCCCAATGCACCCAAGAGGACTCCCTCGGCTTTCTTCTTGTTCAGGTCTGAGTACTACCCCAAAATCAAAGGCGAGTGTATCCTGGCTTATCTATTGGTGATGTTGCAAAACAATGAGGAGAGATGTGGAACAACACTGCAGTGTATGACAAGCAGCCCTATGAGAAGGCTGCCAAACTGAAGGAGAAGTACAAGAAGGATATTGCTGCCTACAGAGCTAAAGGAAAACGTGATGCAGTGAAAAGGGGGTGGAAAAGAGCAAGAAAAGAAGGAGGAGGAAGATGATGAGGAGGATAAAGAGGATGAGGAAGAGGAGGAAGAAGAATTAGATGAAGATGAAGAAGATAATAATGATGAATAAGTTGGTTCTGGCACAGTTTTATTTTCTTATCTATAAAGCACTTAACCTCCTTGTACACAACTCACTTCTTTTAAAGAAAAATTTGAAATGTAAAGCTGTCTAAGATTTGATTTTAAATTGTACAGTGTCAGGGTTGGGGATTTAGCTCAGTGGTAGAGCGCTTGCCTCGCAAGCACAAGGCCCTGGGTTCAGTCTTCAGCTCTGGGGGAAAAAAAAGACAAAATAACAATAAACTGTACAATGTCTTTTTCTGTATAGTTAACACACTACCGACTGTGTCTTTTTTTTTTTTTCTCCCCTAGACAGGGTTTCTCTGTGTAGTCCTGGCTGTCCTGGAACTCACTTTGTAGACCAGGCTGGGGGGCTGGTGAGATGGCTCAGTGGGTAAGAGCACCCGGCTGCTCTTCCGAAGGTCCAGAGTTCAAATCCCAGCAACCACATGGTGGCTCACAACCATCCGTAACGAGATCTGGCGCCCTCTTCCGGAGTGTCTGAAGACAGCTACAGTGTACTTACATGTAGACCAGGTTGGCCTCGAACTCAGAAATCCACCTGCCTCTGCCTCCCAAGTGCTGGGATTAAAGGCGTGTACCACCACCACCCGGCCGAATGTGTCTTTAGATAGCCCTGTCCTGGTAGTATTTTCAATAGCCACTAACCTTGCCTGGTACAGTCTGGGGGTTGTAAATTGGCATGAAAATTTAAAGCAGGTTCTTGTTGGTGCACAACACATATTAGTTATATATGGGGACAGTAGTTTGGTTTTGTTCCTTTGGTTTTTTTTTTTCTTTTGGTTTTATTTTTGGGTTTTTCTTTTTCATCTTCAGGTGTCTCTCTTGCAGCTTATACAAAGATAACTGTTGTTCTGTTAACTGAATACCACTCTGTAATTGAAAAAAAAATCACAGCTGTTTTGTTGACATTCTGAATGCTTTTAAGTAAACACATTTTTTAAATTAGTATTGTCCTTTTCATAGGTCTGAAAGTTTTCTTTGGAGGGGGGCGGGGGCAGGTAGTCTTTTGCTTTTGCCCATTTTGGGTCACATGGATTACCACAGTGTGTATCTTTTCATCTAGTTAGCTGAAAGAGAGCTTTTGTCTACAAACCCTGCTATTGTGGTAGGGGTAACATTTTCATCCATAGTTGAAGAATCTCCTAAATCATGATCAGTTGGATAAGAGATTGGAGGCCCGAAGAAGTTATAGGTCAGGTGGGGTGGGAGATGGGGGGGGGGGTGGGGACATCTTTGTGGAGATGGGGGTGGGAAAGAGGTAATGGATGTGGAACAGTTAAGAGTTGGAAGGTGGACGACGGGGGAGGGGGTTGGCTATAAAATTTGGAGTGTAAAAATAAATTAATAAATAAATTTTAAAAAGAAAGAAAATACATTAAAGACAAGGCAAAACAAAACAAAAACCCAAAATTACCTTGAAGTCATTATGAGCTAAGTACAGCAAGACAGGAAAAAAAAAAAAAAAGCAAAACAATGTATCATGGTAATTTTCTTTCTTTCTTTTGATTCTATTTTATTATTAGATATTTTCTTTATTTACATTTAAAATGCTATCCCAAAAGTTCCCTATACCCTACCCCACCCTGCTCCCCTACCCACACACTCCCACTTCTTGGCCCCGGCATTCCCCTGTACTGGGGCGTATAAAGTTTGCAAGACCAAGGGGCCTCTCTTTCCAATGATGGCTGACTAGGCCATCTTCTGCTACATATGCAGCTAGAGACACGAGCTCTGGGGGTACTGGTTAGTTCATATTGTTGTTCCACCTATAGGGTTGCAGACCCCTTCAGCTCCTTGGGTGCTTTCTCTAGCTTCTCCATTCGAGGCCCTGTGTTCCATCCTATATATGACTTGTAGCATCCACTTCTGTATTTGCCAGGCACTTGCACAGCCTCATATGAGACAGCTATATCAGGGACCCTTCAGAAAAATCTTGCTGACATGTTCAACATCTTTAATCATCAGGGAAATGCAAATCAAAACAACCTTGAGATTCCACCTCATATCAGTGAGGATGGCTAAGATCAAAAATTCAGGTAACAGCAGAAGCTGGTGAGGATGTGGAGAAAGAGGAACACTCCTCCATTGCTGGTGGGATTGCAAGCTTGTACAACCACTCTGGAAGTCAGTCTAGAAGTTCCTCAGAAAATTGGACATAGTACAACCGGAAGATCCAGCAATACCTCTCCTGGGCATATACGCAGAAGATGTTCCAACTGGTAATAAGAACTCATGGTAAGTTTCTAATGCTCCAATTTAGTTTCACTAAGGTTTACCTTGTATTTCAGTTATGGTTAGTAGAGCCTCATTTACTGCCTTGGGAAGGCTTAGTCTTTGCTGGATTATGTATGAGTATAAAAGAAAACAAGAATTTAGACTAAAATACCACCTGTTCTAGAATTTAGCCCATCATTGCCTATATGAAAGAAAAATAAGGTTTTAGGTTCACTTCCCAGCCCCATAAACAAACAACTAGACAAACAAAAACCCAGTTTTAGACATACTTCATACTTAGAAATTATGAACTGTTACGTCAGCAACCTTATCTTTCCTTCCTTGACATACTTTTCTACCTTTAAACTCCACCTAAACTTATGTTCCACCACACCAGATTTAGCAGCATGTGTAGACACCTGATCCACTGAGGATGAAGCAACACTAGTTTAGGAAATCTAGTTCCTAAAGAAAAGTGATTTCAGGGATAATGTGCTGCGTATGAAGTTCCCTTAACTGTGGAAAATACCATATTCCTAGAGAGGAGGTTAGGAGTTAGGGTTCTAAATTAGAATTAGAATAATTAATCTCAGTTTAAAATAATTTATTATTTAGAATTCATGAACAGAGCCAGCAGATCTGCAGTCCCTTTCATATGTTGACATAATTGAAGGAAGTGAGATGGAAGGGATCTTGTTGGCTGTAGGAAGCATGAAATGGGGGGAATGGGAAAATCGCCTTAATTACAATTCAAATCTTATTCTGATCTGGTATGTATTTCCTCCAATGAAAAGTTTTTATGTGAGAATCCACCATATTTGACTTTGCAATATGGGAGCTGGGCAGATATCTAAAAGTTCATCCTGATAGGGAATTGGCATTTGGAACTGAGTGTTTATTGGCTCATTGATTAAATTTTCCTCCACTAAAATGAAAAAAGAGTTTGCTAGATATGACCTGAATGTCTTTTTACCCCACTCCAAAAACCTGAACAGTTTTGCTGGCTTTACAGAAAATGCATTGATATATGAAATTGGTTTTTTTTTGTTTGTTTTGTTTTTTGTTTTATTAGGTATTTTCCTCAATTACATTTCCAATGCTATCCAAAAAGTCCCCAATACACTCCCCCCCCCAGTCCCCTACTCATCCACTCCCACTTTTTGGCCCTGGCATTCCCCTGTACTGGGGCATATAAAGTTGGCAAATCCAATGGGCCTCTCTTTCCAGTGATGGCCGACTAGGCCATCTTTTGATACAAATGCAGCTAGAGTCAAGAGCTCTAGGGTACTGGTTAGTTCATAATAATGTTCCACCTATGGGGTTGCAGTTCCCTTTAGCTCCTTGGGTACTTTCTCTAGTTCCTCCATTGGGGGCCCTGTGATCCATCCAATAGCTGACTGTGAGCATCCACTTCTGTGTTTGCTAGGCCCCGGCATTGTCTCACAAGAGACAGCTATATCTGGGTCCTTTCAGCAAAATCTTGCTCGTGTATGCAATGGTGTCAGCGTTTGGAAGCTGATTATGGGATGGATCCCTGGATATGGCAGTCTTTAGATGGTCCATCCTTTCTTCACAGCTCCAAACTTTATCTCTGTAACTTTTTCCATGGGCATTTTGTTCCCAATTCCAAGAAGGGGCACAGTGTCCACACTTTGGTCTTCGTTCTTCTTGAGTTTCATGCGTTTAACAAATTGTATCTTATATCTTGGGTATCCTAAGTTTTTGGGCTAATATCCACTTATCAGTGAGTACATATTGTGTGAGTTCCTTTGTGAATATGTTACCTCACTCAGGATGATGCCCCCCAGATCCATCCATTTGCCTAGGAATTTCATAAATTCATTCCTTTTAATAGCTGAGTAGTACTCCATTGTGTGAAATTGGGGTTTTTAATTATCATTTTTATTAACTATCTAATTTTGTTTTGCAGTTTCTTTCGTTTTCTAGAACTGCATGTTGAACCCTGGGAACCATGAGCAACTACAATGTATCATTGGTAGGCCCAGCTCCTTGGGGTTTCCAGTTCCAAAGTGGCAAGGATTTCAACATACTTCTGACAATCTCTAGTGTAAGCAATCTCGACAGACGTTACTACAAATGCTCATTCACTGTCTGTCCCTGGGAACCTCAGGAGTGGATCCTTGAATTCTCTTTTGACCTGTGATAGCTTGTTAATGAAAGAACCTAGTGGGGAAACCCCCACTCAATTCCTGATTCAGCGTGCACCCAAGAATCACGAACAGACGACCATCTTGATGTAAAAACATGAGGTAGTTTAATGGTGGAGCTCTGGATTGAAATATATCTCATGCAGGAGACAGTGGTTTCGACCCCAAGGCTTGGAAGCTAGGGGTTTTTATAGAAAAGGGGTGGGGTTGGGGGAGGAATGGTCAAGGTTTCACATGATTGGTCCATTTAAACATTAGCAGCCTGTTAACATTTAACTTAGGTCAGAAGGGTGGGAGATAGGGAGGTGCCGGGCCAGTCAGGCATGTCTGGCATGTCATTCTCTTTATCTTTAAGGCTAAGTAGCCTCAGGAATGTCTTAACGACAGGCCTGCCAGGGCATGTCCTGGCCTGTTCTGCTATGTTCTCAGCCCCAGGTTTCAAAGCTCACAAACAACTCTTTGGGCTATTTGACATAAATTACATGATCACAGGTCTCAAGTTGTATTTTCTTTCATTACCATGTGGAGTTCTTGTTTTTCTCCTCTTACCAGGTTTGGCTGTCTAATAAAGAAGTAGAGGGAAGGCACTTGACAAGGACAGCTTGTTTAGTTCAGCTTGTTTTCAGTTTCTCTAGTAATGACAGAAGTAAAATAGAAAACATCTAACTGAGGAGCCAGTTCTACGGTTTTGAATAGCCCCTAGTATGAGAAAATCTCTGAGGTATAATTTCTTCGAAAGTATTTTCATGGCATTGTACTATCATGTTTTAATGACCCTTTATTTTTTTCAGTTCCAAAAACTGTTAACACTTGTGACCATGAGTAAGATGGGAAAAAGCTACTTAGGTCTGTGGAGAGGAGAAGGGTGAGCCTCTGCAGCTAGATGGTCAGCCTCTGAGTAATTGAGATTTGACTTTTTACCAGGTTGGGGATTTAGTTGAATATTGTGTGTGTGTGTGTGTGTGTAGACACAGAGAGAGGGAGAATGAAAAGGAGAGAGGGGAGCCGGGCAAGACTGACACTGTGTAGCTCTGGATGATCTGAAACTTGCTATGTAAACCAGACTGGCTTTGAACTCACAGAGACATCCTGCTTCTACCTCCCTGGTGCTGAGAGTAGAGGTGTGTATCATCATGTCTGGGCTTAGGATGTCTTGATGATTTTGAGAAGGGGATAATTGCGATCAGGCCCAGTTTCACTCACCAAGAGGTGATTATTACTATTATTTATTTGTATGACTTCCTCTGTCTCTCTTTCAATGTGTGTGTATGTGTGTGTGTGTGTGTGTGTGTGTGTGTGTGTGTGTGTGTGTATATGTGTGTGTGTCCTTGCAACGGTCTGAGGTGCTAGTCTTGGGTTGTGATTCTGATAAGAGGGAACACTGTGTACACACATGCATGCCCTTCCCAGGCACAGAGAAATGTTTTCTTTCCTTGTGTAGACAGAGTGCTAATTAAAGCATTTTGAACATACTGATTAAAAGCAGCCATCCTAACTAAGCTGCTCAGTTATTTCTCTTCTCTTACAAATGTGTCTACCATCTCCTGTGATCTTTTTTGGGCCTGTCCAGTAGGGCATGCAATTCATTCTGGACTGGACAGGATTGGGAGGGGAGAAGAGAAGGGAATGGTGGCTCAATTGGGCAGCTAGGATCTTGGCCTGTTAGTAGCCTTATTTTTAACCCCTTAACTGGTATAGTTTAAACTTGTCCAATAACAGTGTCCAATGAAAATTTGTGCCTCAAAATATTTATATTATGTCAAGATTATTGTTTCCAATGCCATGCTTATTTTAATTACCTCTATGATCATGCGTATTCTGCTTTTTATATAGAATGGTTGGAATAATTTTCAGTGATCATCAGGTTCTTTAATTAGTAGTATTAAGAAGCAGTTAAAACCTGATGGTGTGGGGCTGGTGAGATGGCTCAGTGGGTAAGAGCACCGGACTGCTCTTCCAAAGGTCCGAAATTCAAATCCCAGCAACCACATGGTGGCTCACAATCACCCGTAATGAGATCTGATGCCCTCTTCTGGTGCGTCTGAAGACAGCTACAGTGTACTTACATATAATAAATAAATAAAATAATTCTTTAAAAAAAAAAAAAACCTGATGGTGTGCCTTAAAATGTGTAATTAAATGGTTGTCTTATGTAATGATACCTGTGAAAATTCTATCAAAGTTTGGTACATTAAAATCTCTCAATTATTTATTATCTTTTGTAATAATATATAATAAAAAAAGAAAGGCTTGAAACATTTAGTCCCTCAGTTTTAGGGAATATGGCAATCATTATTATATTGTTAAAGGGCCTAGAGGAGGATCCAGCATACAGTGTAGAGGACAACAAGCTGTAAGGTAAATGTCATGTATCCCCCAAGGATGGTTTGTACTGATGGAGAAACAATGACCTAGGATTGTTGTCTGGGACAATTTAATAGTCTGGGACTTTCAGGTGTGGTCCTGCACTTCAACTACCACAGGTCACCAAGCTGCTTACTACATCCATTCCTTCACTTCTAGTTAAAAAAAAATGTACTTTTTCTTGTACTGAAGAGAAAACCCTGTGGTTTTACATTCCTGGTTACCACAGAGCTCATTTTTGACCATAGTTTCCTTTTGCCCTCTACAGAAAAAATATTTTTTATGGATGTATCTAGTTCTTAGGATGTTAATGTCGTGTTAGTGTAAATGGAAAGATAGTCAAAAGATGTTTTCTAGAATATAAATTATGTTGTTGAGATATACAAAGTGTGACTACATTGCTGACTCTATAGACATAAAACATGCATGTGCTGATGGCAGAATCCCAGCAATCAGAACACCGTGGCAGGAATAGTCCTCTTCATTTGAGGTCAGACTCTACATCAAAGTGACATTCCAACCCGTGAGCCCCAATTTCTGCTTCTGGCCTGCATGGATTCTCCACATGTATTGAGTTGAATTTCTTACCCTTTTCTGCAGCTGTGTCTGTGTATTTTCAAATTTTTATTGCTATATTGTCAGAGAACTAAATGCCATCAGGATCTTGATATTGTCATTTCTTTTTTTTCATTTTTTCTTTCTTTCTTTCTTTCTTTTTTTTTTTTTTTTTTTTTTTTTTGGTTTTTCGAGACAGGGTTTCCCTATATAGCTCTGGCTGTCCTGGAACTCACTTTGTAGACCAGGCTGGCCTCGAACTCATAAATCCTTCTGCCTCTGCTTCCCAAGTGCTGGGATTAAAGGTGTGAGCCACCACGCTCAGCGATATTGTCATTTCTATGGCCCATCACCAGCCTTATATTTGTAAATAGTTGTCCTTCAACACAGGCTGAGATGCTTGAAGTGCAGGCAGCTCTCTATGCCTAAAGGCAATCCACAGAAATTCTGGTGATGTCTCACACCTGATTGCTTGTAAAAAAAAACCTGACATCCAATTCCTGGGACAAGAACTGGAGGGTGGAATTTCTAGATATAAAAAGAGATGTAGGAGCCGGGCGTGGTGGCACACACCTTTAATTCCAGCACTTAGGAGGCAGAGGCAGGCAAATTTGTGAGTTTGAGGCCAGCCTGGTTTACAGAGTGAGTTCCAGGACAGCCAGGGCTATACAGAGAAACCCTGTCTCGAAAAACCAAAAAAAAAAAAAAAAAAAAAAAAAAAGAGAGAGAGATGTAGGGAGGAGAATGCAGATGTAGGAGATTTAGTGGGAGATAGAGAAGATAACAGATAGATGGGAACAGAGCCAGTGAGAGGTTAAGAGGTATCTATGTATGAGGTCATAGGTTTGAATTGTCTTAAATTTAAATGATAGCTAGGAGACCGCTCCCATGAAAGTTTTATGCTTTACACTATATAGAAACCTCCTTCTCATTATTTATAACACTGGTGTGTCCACAAACTCTCCCAGTAGTCATGTCCATACACCCTTGATTATCATAGATATATAACATTTAACCAGAGTGCTATTGGTATTTAAGTCAAATTAGACTTTGATTGGTTATTCCCAATAAATTCATGATATCGTTGACCTAGCATATTTTGGAAGAAGGAGAAAATATAGATCAAAGACTTTTTGGTTGGTTCTGTGTATATATTTCACTTTGTGTAGCTTGCAAAGCACCTTCCCATAACGAGGACACTGGAATATAAGAGTCAATGTTCTTGGAGGCACCAGTTTGACCGCTTCATATACAATGAGTTGTGTCAGTCCTGTCTTTAGCAATGAACACTTATTGTCAGTTTATAAAAAGCAAGCCCTTTGTTTTGTTGTCAGTGTCCTGCAATCTTTGGGTATTTTTATGAAACCACTTTGGCTAGCAGCTCACTTTATGTAACACAGTGAAAAATACAAGATCAACTGGAACTCCATCTGCTTCAGTATTCAAAGACTTCATTTGAATCATCTTCATACACTTATAAAGTCGTACTTTTCAAAAAAAAATTTTTTTTTGCAAACATCTTACTAAGAATACATCGAGCAGAACTCCATGAAGTCTTGCTCCATGGTGCTTTCCTATGCATTGGCAGAACCATAAGTGTGACAATGTATTATATAAGAGATCTAACTTGATGCGTTGATAAATGGTAATTTATGTACTTTTTCATGTCGTGCCCAGAAACTGCATGTGAGTCATTTGCTGAAAGCATAAAATACAGAGGCTTAAAGCACATTTCAAAATGCATATACAGTTATGGGTATGGTTGATAAAAGTCATGTTTATAAATGTTTGTTGTCTTGATCATGTGGACCCAGTTACCTAATCCTTTATAAAACTCTGTTAAAGATTATTGTTCACTATCCCATTCTTTCCCTCATGTGATGGTTCCCTTGATGTTCTAGAAACACTCCAAAGCTCTCTATTAAGGTCAGTCAGAGAGATACAAACAGACAACAGATTACACAGATAGACACAAACATGGAGACAAAAGGCAGACAGAAAAGGAGAGCTATACAAGCAGCATTCAGGAAGTTACAGATTTAAACTAACTGAACAGACACAGAGGATGGAAGGCACAGGGAACATGAAGTAGAGAATTCAACTTTGGACTCACACTTAGTTAAATGCTCTGAGGGAAAAGCTTTAATTTCTTTCCTTATCTCAACTCAAATGCATTATTAATCACCAGTATGCTTAATCTATTCACTTATGAAGAATCAATTAACTTGTGACTTTTTTTGTTCTGCATAAGTACAATATGGGAGAAACTCAAAGTTACCATAATGGGAAACAAGTAGCCCTGCCATTTGAAAGGTGTTCATGGGCTTCGAACCCTGTTCTTTAAAGACAGTCACCAAGGTCTGAGTTTGTGCTTCTGAGCTCTCACCTCCATGCTTAGCTAGAATCCATTTTAACCTCTCACAGTCATCAAAACAGATTTTAAACCCTGGAGGTTACCTGAGAATCCTGGAACTCATTAAAATCTTGAAAAGAGTTGACTTCCTAACAATAGTCTAATGAGACTTGGGTAAATCTCGAGTCTTCTTTCCCCAGCTTATACTGATATGTATGGGTGTACATACAGTGTTACAGTGAACAATCAGGAAACCATTTATGAACAAACAGTGCAGAATGTATTGTAATTTTACTAGTTTTTTTCTTTCTTTCCTTTTTACTTTCTTTTCTTTTCTTTTTGTTTTCTATGTTGACAAAAATCTAGACAATTTTTCAAAGGAGTTTCTCTTTATTGTCTCACCCTTCAAGCAGTAAATAATATTGTGCCTTGACCTAACATTTTAATTCATCATTTTCTTTGACTGAGGGAGGCATCCATCTCCTCTACCTTTTCTTTAAGTCTGATAATCTGTCTCCCACAGGTTCTTTAAGTATTATTTTTATTTGCCTTACTGCATTTTCTTTTCAGGGTCTTTTGGGAAGGACATTTCTAAGCACCTATTGAACTCAATTTAAATATTTTATATTGTCGACATTTCCTTCAGGAATCTTGTATTATTTTCTTGTTCATCGTTCATTTTATTCCTCTCTGAGTGGATTTTCATGGTTTACAAACTTTAATCTCCTTGATCATGACTGTGGCTTTTCAATTCTTTATCTTGGATATCATGTAAATTGTGCTCCTTATAGAGTACATATATGGTTTGCAGTTTGAGAAAAGGACATTTTATCATAGTTTCTGTTTGTTTTGGGTTCTGAGCATCAGAATGTAGAGGAATTGCTTAATTGTGTGTATTTTTAGTCCAGAGGGCTAGACTCAAAATATGAGAAGTTAGGCAGGATCCGTTGTATCTGAAGGGTTCAGAATCCAGGTGCAGTGTCCTACTACATCCAGCTCTGGTCTAGTCTGGCAGCAACTTTGTGGAGAAGCTGTGCAGAGTAGGTCCAGGGAAGTTGTGTGGAAGGCAGCCTGCAACAGAGTTGGGGGAGGGGTTCCTGATGGAGAGTGTGTGATTCCTGTGAAAGACCCATAGCATGAGGACTCCCCCACGTTCTGACTCAGGAGAGGCGACACCCCAAAATCACCCACAAGAAACGATCTTGCTGCAAATTGCAAGAGGATTTTTATTCAAGAGCGCTCTCGGGCCCATGGCCATATACCACGCAGGGGTAGAGGACCATGGCGCCCCGAGTAGCTGAGTAAGGGGGTATTTAAAGGAAGAAACCACAACTCAAGGAGGTGGGGAGGGCGTTGTTGGAAAATACCAAAAATACCAGTTAAGAGTCACAAGGAAGTATAAAGTCACAAGTGTCAGGTTATCTCTCAAGACAGTTTCTAAGAGCCCCTAACAATCTAAGAGCCCCTAAAGATAGCACATTTGCATTGCAGGTTCCAGTAATGGTCAGGGTGCCTTTCTTTGAATGAACACTCTTTGAACCTAGGAAGCAGGTGGGTGGAGGAAGGAATGTCGCTATCTGTTTTATGACCAGCACCTGGAGCACTAAGCCACAACAGCCACACTCCCAAGCCTGAGCCCAAAAGCCTCGAATTTTGTTACTTCTTCACCTGCATGAATTGATGAGTTTAAGGAAAAGACAAATTAAAAGCAAAGGAAAAACAAGCAAGCAAGCAAACAAGCAGAAATCCAAAACAAGAAAAATTGCTGTGAATAACTGGGAAGCTAATGAAATAAAAGGCCCGGAAGTAGGTGGGCCTAGAAGAATTTCAGGAAGCTGTTGAATATTGGGAGGGTCCAGAAGGAGGGGCTAGGCAGAAGTGAAGGGAAGTTCGGCCATTTCATCATTCTCTTTGTTTCTCGGCTGCCTCATGGTAAGGAATTCCTGGAGGGAGACTCATGCCCAGTATTTGCAGCACCTGAAAATTTCCTTAAGCTGCAGTTGCTGTGCTGGCCTCCTAGGATATTCAGCAGCTGGTCCTGTCACCTTCCAGGTCAGAGGAGCTGCTGGGCTGGGAAATGGGCAGGAGCAAGGCCAGCATGTGGAGCAATGGTGCATTTTCTGCTGCCACTCTTACAATTTTGTTGTGGATATCTTACCATTGTCAGAAAGTTTGAGACCCTGTGAATTGGGTTCATGGTGATGTTTTAATAAATTTTATGATTGCCAGAATATTTTTTTAATAACCCCATAGATCCTTGGCTGTCTCTGTAGTTTTAAATAGGGATGTAAATGTATATAGGGAAATGTAAATGAGGAAAATACCTAATAAAAATATTAAGAAAAAAAGAAAGTTACCGTGAGGGTGTCTTAAGATGTTTGTTGAGAGTGAATTATCTGATATGAGGTGGTTTTCTCCAGAAGGTCTACTTGCTTTCTGAATCACCTATTCTGTCCACTCTAAATGTTTTCCTGTCCTTGACCTGTGTTCTTATTGATGCTCTGTGTTGCATTAATCCCCATTAGAGTGGAATAATTATTTTGACCTTTTCTGTACTGTTTGCTTTAGTTTTGAGTCTGATTGCCTTATTTCTGAGGTATGTTTCTTCTCTTCTATCCTTGAGAGCTTTTATACTGAGCAGTGTCTACTTTTTTACCACAGGGCTGTATAAGTAAGTTTCATTCTCCTACTGTCACTGTAATTTGGGAGGATTCTTGCCTACATCTATTAACCTAGGCTTAGTCATGTAAGCTTCTAGTCTCCATACAGTATTATCTAAGGCCTAGTGTGTTTTCAGCCTCTGAAATTTGCTGCTGAATAAGCTCCCTGCTTTTTATTCCTTCTCAATGCTTACCTGGCTGATTCAAATCAGTTTTTCCAGCTCTAACTCCTCTTCCAGCTGAGTTCTTCTCTCAGACACTGAATTGTTCCACTAGGCCTTAAATTAACTGTTGAAATCTTTTCTAAGCTTCTGACTCCTTCTCTTTCTCCTGTTCATTCTGTCTTTACCTATGGCTACCATGTTCTATCTTCAATTTGACTCTGTAAAACTCTCCCAGTAAAACTGTGTCCTTCTCCCTCTCTGTGGCTCTACTCTCTCAACTGTACTGTACTCTAGCTCATGCACTCTACTGTATTCCTTTATTATTCTCTTCTTTGTGTAATATCTTTCTCTGTCTCAAGTAGCTTCCCTGTCCTCTCATTACAGCAAAGTTGGGCATATCTCATTCTGTCAGATCTTCCTCTAATATTCCATATTTTCTCTCATTCAATTAGACACCGCTTACAAACATGGGTGTGTTCTTCTACATATAAACTGTAGTTTTGATATTTTGGATTAAAGTGAATACTAAGATCTTGCCTGTACTAAAACTAGAGCGATTAATGTTGTGTGCCTTGGGCTGAACTGTACCCTAAGTCACAACAGGTTCAAGTATCCCTACCCAGTGTGATGTCAGTTTACTTCTGTACAATTTCTTCTTCCTGAAATGAAAACCAAGATCCACATATACTACTCTTCATTATGTTGATATCTGTTTCTTTTTTTCTGACTTCTACTAGGGTCTTTATTATAATATTCTTTGAAGATTGGTAGATGACATTCTGTTCTTTATGAGATTATGTTCCTTAGGATTTTTAATTTGGAAGATTTTGCTGGCAGTGTAGGTGGCAAAGTATGGTTCACTTTGTTCTCAATTCCTTGTGTGCAATAGAGCTTTACTGTGTTGTATATGAGGAATACTTACTAGTTCTCTTGTATTTATTCATTCTTAGCAAGAAATTTCTTATTTCCTATGACCTCATGAAAAATGTCTGCCTTATTCTTTTTTTTTGTTTTGTTTTTGTTTTTTGAGACAGGGTTTCTCTGTATAGCCCTGGAACTCATTTTGAAGATGAGGCTGGCCTTGAACTCAGATATCCCCCTGCCTCTGCCTCCCAAGTGCTGGGATTAAGGGCGTACACCACCACGCCCATCTGTCTTATTCTTTTGTGCATACTTTCATCAGTTCATTTTCTAAGTAGGTTTCTTTGTTTGTTTTTTCGTTTGGGTTATTTTTGTTCTTGTTTGGTTTTATGAGACAGGGTTTCTCTGCAGTCCTGGTTATCCTGGAACTCACTCCATAGACCAGGCTGACCTCAAACTCAGAAATCTACCTGCCTCTGCCTCCCAAGTGCTGGGATTAAAGGCCTGCTCCACCACTGCCTGGATCTAAGTAGGTTTTTGACTAAACAACATGTCCTAATGAATTACTACATTCAAGTTTACTTTATATACTGTCAATACTAGTAGCCTCTTACTTTGGGTTGCCAGTTATTGTCTCTCAGGGCTTGAAAATATTATTCCAGTGACTCCTGATTCTAATCTATGTGTAAATATTTATTAGTATTGTATGCTACTGTAATGTCGCCACATTGATGGTAAGAGACAGGAAAAGACAATAGGAAAAGAGATGTACATTGTTATAGCACTTAGATGTGACAAAAGTCAGATACATCTGGGAGTAGATAGAGCCAATCTGTAATAGCCTTCCCTAGGGAATGCTAAGCTAGAATGCTATGTTCTTGTACTCAAGAGTCCCAGTGTCTGAACACACTACCCATTAATATTATAGTTTGCCCACTTTCAAAATATTGGGATAAAAGAAGTGATAATAAAAATGGACTGGAAGGCTGATAAGGACAGAATAAAGTCTGTTCAGAATTAGATGTGAATATGAGGAAATGCCAGTGTCAAGTTTTAAAGTCAAAGCCCTAGTATTCCTATTGACTTCTTGGTGGCTGTGAAACCATGGGTTATTCTTTCGATCCTAGAATGAGCTCTTTTTCAGTCTCCATGAAATGGAAGATGTACTTTTCCTGTTATACACATAGACTAAAAAATTCCCTGATATACATTCATTCCATGTATTTACTATTGTAGAAACTAAAGCCCAACATCTCTCACTGGTGCAGGAATTTAGGATCTGTTGCTGTAAAGTTGACAATACTCAGCCTGTATGTCTTAGGCAAGATTCATAAAGTGACATGCTCTGCAAAAATGTCCTGATTATTCCATGAATATTTATGCATTCCTATGCCTAGTTTTTCTAGCCCACATAATGTTGTCTTCAAATGCCTGGGTCGTAGAGATTTACAATTATAAATTTATGACAGCATTATATTTTTCTCCAAATCTACTTTTCTGTTGTACAGAAATTCTTTTTTTTCTTTTTTTGATTTATGTATTTATTAATATGTAAGTACATTGTAGCTGACTTCAGACACTCCAGAAAAGGGCGTCAGATCTCGTTACAGATGGTTGTGAGCCACCATATGGTTGCTGGGATTTGAACTCATGACATTAAAGAGCAGTCAGTGCTCTTACCTGCTGAAAGATCTCACCAGCCCCAGAAATTCTTCTTGCCACTTAATTTTCCATCACATGAATTAGGGATTATCTTCCTTTTTTATGCATATTACAGCTGTTAGAATATTTACAGGGAAACATTCTGGTAGAGGATTTGTATTATCTGTTTTCTTTGCTATTGCAGATATTACAAAGCTCCTAAAGTTTTTTTTAATCTCTGCTATCTAATTCTCCTGGTGCTAGCATTTTCAGGTGAATGGTGTTTGTACAAAATCAGTGTGGAGGCTTTTGCACATCCTTGTCTCTCTCTACTTAGTAGGATAGAATGATGACAGATGTCTTCAGTTTTTGTAGTGATAGGTTTAAGATGATGGCTACTATGTTTATTAGACTGAGTGATATTCTTTTTCTCTCTTTTTAAAAGATTTATTTATTTCATGTATTTCATGAGTACACTGTCACTGTCTTCAGACACACCAGAAGAGGACATCAGATCCCATTAAAGATGGTTATGGACCACTATGTGGTTGCTGAGAATTGAACTCAGGATCTCTGAGTGATGTTCTTTCTCTTCCACAATCTTCAGAGATTTCATAGTGATCCACTGTGATATTTCGCCCTAGGCCTTTCATAGATACACTGACATGGTTGAGAGCCTTCTCTTACTGATTGTATGTACTTTGTGCCTTGAGTTATTTGGTTTGTGATTCTTGAAACAGTCTTGCATCTATGGCATGAAATCAAGTTGAGTTCATTTTCTGTATCCATTAGAGAGAATTTTTTTATTATTTTATTCATGCATATTTCTATGGTCATTTGCTTTTGCATCCCGGTACAGACAGCTTTGTGTGATGACTGCACCACATTCCCTTTCTTTCTGTATTCTGCAATATTCTCTGTGTAAGATGATTGTGGGATTTTCTAACAAAATTTGTGAATTCAGTGCTGCACCTATTTAGTTCTCAGACAGTGTTAGAAGACACTCTGCAGGTCTGGGTTTCCACACTTGCTTAATGCCTGCCTAGTGTTAGGACATAGACAGTTTTCTTGTTCACTTCTTCCTAGGATATCATTGTTTTCCCTGTTAGTTCCCATTAATTGTGTATGACTTTCTACAGCATTCCATCATCTGCTATGCCCCAGTTTCAATGAAAACTAATGAGTCACCAAGACAACAGGACACACATAGAACATAGATATACTGTATCTGCCTGGGAGAATGAAATGTAATCTCCTCAAAGGATTAGGTATTGTATTCTAATATGATGTCTAATGAAACACCATTCAACTCTAGGCATCATTCATGGTAGGAACTAGCCATTTGTCCTCGACTCTAGTTCCAGGAAGATAAGTTCTCAATAACAACCCTGATAATAGTGTTTTACAGTCTGGATGCATATGCTCTGTGTTTATGTCAGGTGCCCACTGAAGTCAGAAAGACTCCTCAGATTATACGTATATTCCTTACTACACTAAATATGTCACTCCATGCTCTCATGTCTGTAGAAGTGTCAACAAGATTCTTTGTATCATCTTGCTTTTAATGTCCTTTTATGTGGTTTATCATTGTTTATTACATAGTTGTAGTAATTTCATTTTTGTATTTTTCAAACCCTGTTGTGAAACTTCAAGAAGAGTTCCAATATTTGAAACTGGGAAAAAAAGAATAAAAAAAAAGGATGAGTTCTTCTCTGGCAAACACTCCACAGTTTAGTGTGCTGTCCATATTTCTTTGAAAAATCCTTGTTTCATTCAAACCATTCCATAGTTCTGTTATCTATATGTGGTCATATTATCTAAAGGGATTTTTTTCTATGCTCTTCATTTTCTTCTGGGATGAGGAGTATTTAATGGTTAGGTCTTTTCACATATATAATACCATTATATTTTCTGTGCAATTTCCATGGACTGAAAACCTGCAAATCTCAAAGGTAATCTATTGTAAATGATGCTCAAAAAATATTTCGATTGGGAATTTCCACTTTGGATTGAGTTTTGTCCTTTTATATTAGTGTGCAAGGAAGGTCTCATGTGTCACTTAATTTGCTTTGGAGATCCTGTGCTCAGTCTGATGGTTATCTGCAAGCACCACAAATGCATTTGTATTGGTCAGACTGTGGCATAGCCTCAGGGGATAGCTCTACCAGGCTCCTATCAGCAAGTGCGTCTTGGCATCTGTAATAGTGTCTGGGGTTGGTGTCTGAAGATGAGATGGATCCCTAGGTGGGGAAGTCTCTGGATGGCCATTTACAGAAGCTTTACAATTTTATGAGGTCCCATTTGTTGATTCTTGATCTTACAGCACAAGCCATTGCTGTTCTATTCAGGAATTTTTCCTGTGTGCCCATATCTTCGAGGCTTTTCTACACTTTCTCCTCTATAAGTTTCACTCTCTCTGGTTTTATGTGGACTTCCTTGATCCACTTAGATTTGACCTTAGTACAAGGAGATAGGAATGGATCAATTCACATTCTTCATACTCATCAAAGGTAAAATCCTCCAAGAGGAACTAACATTATGGATGGTTGTGAGCCACCATGTGGTTGCTGGGATTTGAACTCAGGACCTTTGGAAGAGCAGTTAGAGCACTTAACTGTTGAGCCATCTCACCAGCCACCCTTATTGTTAGTTAAAATGGAGAGAAGGTTCACATGAAATTACATGAGTATATAGTCCACTGTTCATTGGGGCAGCCCCTCTTGAGGAAGCAGAATAAGCATTAAAGTACAAACAGCACCAGAACAATCCACATTTTGTTCAATCCCTTTTGTTCAACTAAAAGGCTCTTTTCTCTCACATATAAACTAAGCAAAACTATTGAATTATGAAATTTTAAAAGTAAAAGCACCCTAAACACCCAAGCCATCTATCTTCTCCATTTAGATAAAGCACTCTACCATCTATCCTAACTTAAAAGGCTTACAATTCTATACCTGAATTATCTCCCGGTTTTAACTTGTATCTGAAAACCATCAAATCTATATCATGTCAGTCAATGCTAAACATCTTGAGTTAGCTATGAGAGTACAACAAGTCTTCAGCACCTGTAAGAAATACAAGCACGACCTAAATATTACCTGAAAATATAGGAAACGTAAAGCATAGCTTCCAAAACCCAACCAAACAGTAGATACAGCTGACAACTTGGAGAGTCCCTCACTTCTCAAAATGGTGGAGCATCAGTCTTCAGCCTTCTGGCCAAGATCATCTGTCAGGACTTTGTAAAGCAGAATTTTGAAGGACTGCTTAGCCTGTCTTGACAGATCTATTAGTTGCTCTTCCACATTTTATGTCCTTTTCCTGGACAGGACTTCTGTCTGTAGATGAAGTGAGGCAATTCTTCTCTGGTGGCTATCTCGCCACAACTGGAACAACTCCACTGATGTGCATTTCATGTTTATACAAAGAATGGGATGCTGTCAGGGACAGACATGTCTCTAGTCAAATGATTTTTTAAAATGAAATTGCCTTATTGTTATATTCTGTGGGATTCTGATGCCTTGAAAACTATTTATCTATGCAAAGTATATCTGAACTGTTAAGTGATTTCAGTGGAAGGTTTTACCTCAGAGAATGAAAAACAGTCCTACGTTGTGTCAAAAATTTGTAGATAAAGCCTTATTGGAAGTTAGAGAATTATTTCCAGAAGCGTACATACTGCATTTTATGGATAACATTCTGATAGCTATGGAGAGTAAAGAGCAAACAGAACAGGTTTTGAAAATAACTATAGAATGTTTAACAAGGTATGGGTTAATTGTAGCTCCAGAAAAAATTCAGCATAATAGACCTTTGAGCTACCTGGGGCACTTGATATATAAAGATTATATTTCTTCTCAAAAGGTCACCCTTAGATTGGATAAATTAAAAACTTTAAATGATTACCAGAAATTGTTAGGGGATATTAATTGGGTTAGACCATACTTGAAACTTACCACAGGAGATTAAATCCCCTGTTTAATATCCTAAAGGGAGACACTCATCCTAATTCGCCTCGAGTTTTAACTCCTGAAGCCTTACAAGCCATTGCTTTGGTGGAGGAGAGACTTACAGAGGCCAAAGTACAGCAATTGGACTATACTAGGGAATGGGAGTTTTTAATCCTTAAGACTACTTATACACCTACTGGGTGCCTCTGGCAGGAAGGAGTGCTAGAATGGATTTATTTACCTCTTACGCAGACCAGAATGGTGTCTTCTTACTTGTTTATGTGCTCATTGTTAATTACTAAGGCTTGAACTCGTTCCAAAGAATTGTTTGGTAAAGAAATGCAAAATATAATTGTCCCATTTAACAGACAGCAATTTGAACAGTTATTACAAAATGATGAGAATTGGGGAATAGCGTTACAAGGATATACAGGACAGATTAAGTATCATCTACCTAGACATCCTTTAATTTAATTTGCTAAAAATGCTGAATTTGTTTTTCCTAATAAAGTTTCCAAAGAGCCTCTGCAGGAAGCACTCCTGCTTTTAACAGATGGTTCCTCTAATGGCAGGGCAGTGGTGTATAGAGAAAATCATCCCCCTATAATAAAAAGGGTAATAGAGTTTTCCGCTCAACAAGCAGAAATTGCTGCTGTAATTCTAGCCTTGGAAAATTTTCCTGAGGCTTTTAATCTTTATACAGATTCTAAATATGCCACAGGCCTGTTCCCAGCTATAGAGACGGCCTTGCTTTCTGGTGATTCTAAAATCCTAAAGCAATTACAGCAACTGCAGTCTCTAATTCAGAGTAGAAAAGAGAAATTCTTTATAGGACATATCCGTGGACATATGGGACTTCCAGGTCCACTGTCCTTAGGAAATTTGTTAGCAGACAAATATACAAAGGAAATAATCATGAATGCCATAGAAAGAGCTCAGCATAGTCATCAGCTACATCATCAAAATGCTCTGGCATTAAAAAGGATGTTCCAAATCACTAGGGAACAGGCTAGACAAATTGTGAAGCAGTGTCAGCATTGTCCTGAGGTATATCACCCCAAAAAGATGGGTGTTAACTCACGAGGTTTTAAGGCACAGGTCCTATGGCAGATGGATGTTACCCATATACCGGAGTTTGGAAAGTTGTGCTTTGTGCATGTTATGGTGGATACCTTCTCGCGTGCTGTCATGGCCACTGCCAGAACAGGAGAGGCAGTAAAAGATGTTATACAATACTTGCTGGCTTGTTTCTCATACCTAGGTGTCCCAAAGAAAATAAAAACAGATAATGGGCTGGCTTATATTTCTAGGGCATTTGCAAAGTTTTTGAATCAGTGGAATATTGAGCATGTCACTGGAATTCCTTATAACCCACAAGAACAGGCAATAATAGAAAGGACTCATCAAGTATTAAAGAATCAGCTTGATAGGGTAAGAGCAGCTAATCAGTTTTACTCACCCCATCATGCTTTAAATCATGCCCTGTTTGTAATTAATCATCTTAACACCAGTGAACAGGGAGAGACTCCTATGATGAGATATTGGGGACCGGTTGCCTTTAAGGCACAACCATTAGTAATGTGGAAAGATATTTTGAATGGAGTCTGGAGAGGTCCAGATACCTTAATCACTTCGGGGAGAGAATATGCATGTGTTTTTCCAAAGAATGCAGAATCCCCCATCTGGATCCCAGACCAACTCATCTGACCGGCCCTGCCCCTCCCTCGCACAAAGACTCTCGAAGAAGAGGAAGAGGGAGCAGGAAGAGCGAGCACTTGCAGCCAGAATGAAGAAGCTCTCCCTATCCCCACCGCAGACTGCAGCAACCAGAGCTGCGCTGGTACCGACTTGGGGGCAGCTAAAGAAACTGACTCGTGAGGTGGAAGGACTGGTGCAGAGAACCGGCGAGACATTCTCCTCTGAAACAATATTTGTGGCCATGCTTGCTTTAATAGCTACGCAAGTGACTGCTGTAGCAGGAGGTAGTTTTTGGGCTTACATACCTAACCCACCCCTTCTTCATCCAGTCGGGTGGAATGAACAGAATTATATTAAGGTCATGACTAATAATTCTGAGTTGATGGGTGGTTTCTTGGATTTTGGTAGGGACCATCATATTTCCAAGCGTGTTAATTATGAAGGGAGGTCTGATGTAACCCCTATTTGTCTAGCGCTTAAAGGGGCGGTACCAATAGGGTGTTTGCCAGTCAACTATAGATCCTTTGTGACTGATGCTCCTGACTATGAGGATAAAATTAAGCGCTGGGTATGGAAACTGCAATCCAGACGCTTGGATATGATAAATATAATGAAACTTCTGAAACTGTATCTAGTTTGCCAATCCCCGATTGTATGGTAATTACCAGAGATAAAGATAAAGACTATACTTGGAATAGTATGGCTACTGAGTACCCTGTTTGGCTAGATTGTGGATTTAAACATTCAGCCACTGTTTTTCACCCTAGGGGAACTCAAGACTCAGTAACAGATTTTTCAGTCCAACGTCCCAATGCTAACTTTACTCGCTTTTTAAAGCAACTCTCGGATATTCAGTTTCATGGATTTGATCCTGATATGGGGAATGAGACTTTGAAACGTTATTTTACTCTGGGCTTTGTAGCCCCAATTTGGGTTGGTCGTTCTATTGCTCATGATACTATTGCTATTCAACCAGAATTGTTTAGACGTGTTGCTGCTACTAACACGATTTTTTAAAAGAAACCCAAGGCTCAAGTGAACTCCCTTATATCTGTGAAAGCTTGCGTACCTTATCCATATGCTATTTTATTGGGAAGTTCTGACAGAGTTAAGATCATCAATCTTGGCAAGTCTTTTCATATCCAGTGTAATTCTTGTCAATTAACTAATTGTGTAGATCCTAATTTAGACAAGGAATCTGCTGTTATGATTTTGCTTAAGAGACCTGAGTATGTTTTACTGCCTGTAGTGTTAGGAAATGATCCTTGGTTTGAGAATTCAGGATTGCAAACTTTAAAAAGACTAAATGAACTTATTAGACCTAAGAGATTTGTAGCAGCTTTGATTTTAGGAATTACTGCCTTAATTGCAATTTTAACTTCCTTTACATTTTCTACTACAGCCTTAGTTCAACAACTACATACCACTCATTTTGTTAATGATATGCATAAGAATATCTCTGTAGCCTTGTCAGAGTTGTATATTATAGATAAAAAATTAGAAGCAAAGGTTAACGCCCTAGAAGAAGTAGTGCTGGCAATAGGGCAAGATATTGCTAATATTAAGACCAGGTTAGCTACTAAATGTCATGCTTCTTTCCAATACAATGTGTCACCCCCTTACCTTATAATACAACCACTGATTGGGAAAAGACCAAAGCTCATTTACAGGGAATATGGAGAGATACCGATATTTCTCATGACTTAGAACAGTTAAAGGCAAAAATTTCAGATATTAGTAAAAGCCATCTGGATACTTGGAACATTGATGTATTGGCTAGAGATTTGAAAAACAACCTAAGTGCATTGAACCCCCTGGATTGGGTTCAATATATAATCCAGCTTGTTATTATTTTTGGCATTGTTTTATTAGCAATCGTGGTGTTTCCACTCATCCTTAGAGTGCTCCTGAGGTCTGTAGCTACGACGAGGCGGGACATCCTGGAATTTCGGCTGAAAAATAAAAAAAGAAAAGGAGAAATGCCATGCACTCCGGTCGAGTCAGTTTGACAAGCTGAGAGGCTTAAAAGCTGCTCATGAAGCAAAAAGGGTTTCAAGGAAGCTCTCTTCAGGGAGTCTGGCACTCTCTCTAACCCATACATTAATTTTCCACTCCCGCATTAGTCTAGTGTATGGATCCATGTGCTCTTTATTAGTATTACCCTATTATAAGTGCCTTTTAAGATTGAATTCTGACATAGCTAAAGCCTCCCCCAGTGTTCCAAGATCCCAGATAACTGCAAGAAAATTTAACCTATTCAGTAGCTAATTAAACATTACAATAGACAGAACTATTAGCTCAACGGGTCTGCAGAAAGAGCCTGGGAATCTCACTGAGATAGAAATATTTAGTACAGGCTACATTCCATACCTAAAGCAAGCTGGTGTACTCTCCTGACAAATGGGGATTCTCCAGATAAGATAAGAATTAGCAAGACCTAGGCAGGGCTGCTAATCTCTATTGTAAAGATTTAACCCCTGGTATTCTCTGTATTATAAAAAAGTCTGATGCTCGACCTGACAATACATTCAGATTCAACACCTCTCCTGTGTGTATCTGTTTGTCAATTAATCCTACGCTTTGCCCACCTGCCCGTGAGACCTGTTCCACACAGACACAGGGACCCAGAGGGTCTACGGCATTCCAAATAATTCAGTGAGTCTACTTGGACCTATTTTGTCAACCATCACCATATGCTTGCTGTACCATAGACAAGAAGTGTGTGTATAAATGGTTATAGAATGAAGACAATCATTGTGTGAGGGGTACAAGGTAAGATGTTCTTCATTGATCATTTCTAGAAAATTTTCCATGAACTGAAAGTAACTTCTGATTTGATTCATGATCTTTCAGTCATTAAGCAGTGAGGCCTAAATCCACTGATCATGTGCAATGAGACTCAAGAGACTGTCCACCTGGTTGCAATTTCCAGACTGTTAAGAGCTCCTCAAGCCATCTAATTTTCATTTGCCTGATGTGTGAGTTTCAACATCCCTGATGAAGCAATTGGCAGAAAATATCTATGATCATTTGAAATCAAGGGCCACTATTGCTTCTTCTCGTACTTAGGTTCTACCAATGAGGAGGTCCTGTTTCATCAAATTCCAATATTGAGACCAATGAAATGTTATCTTTCTGTAGTTTGACCATTTCCTTTGTTTGTTTGTTTGTTTGTTATTGGTTTTTTGTTTGTTTGTTTGTTTTGAGGCAGGGTTTCTCTGTATAGACTTAGCTGTACTGGAACTCACTCTGTAGACCAGGCTGGCCTTCAAATCAGAAATTTGCCTGCCTCTGCCTCCCGATTACTGGGACTAAAGGCGTGCGCCACCACGCCTGGCTCTAGCCAAATGTATTTCCAGGATGGTTGGATTTCTAAACTGTGCATGAGTATGCACCTCATCTACTCTAAAAAGGATTTTTCTCTAAGATTTACAGATTCATGATATTTGTATGAATGAACTCCTACATGAAATTAAGATGAAGATAATACCTTAGTAGTGAGTTTTTGAGTTTTGTTCAGAATGTATATTATGAGATGTGCAAAATATTAGCATTCCGTAGATGAATTAAGAAAAGAATGGCTTGGGAGGCAGAGGCAGGCAGATCTCTGAGTTCGAGGCCAGCCTGGTCTACAGAGTGAGTTCCAGGACAGCCAAGGCTACACAGAGAAACCCTGTCTCAAAAAAAAAAAAACAAAAAAAAAAAACAAAAAAAAAAAAAACAAAAAAAACAAAAAAACCCACAAGAAAAGAATGGAAATCTATTCCATTCCTTACAGTAGAGTGGAGTATTAAGTCACAACAGAACCAGACATCACAATGTTTTTAATATGTGTCAACAGTCAGCATTTTTCTGAGACTTATATGACTTTTGTTCAGTAAGTGTGTATTAATGACTTCCGAACCATGCAGAGACACAGGAAAGTCTGGATAGCTATCCTTGTAATCTATGAAGCCATAATTTCATTCATTTTTATAGGTTTTTCTCTCATACTTCATTGAATTTAAGAGAGAGAGTAGTAGACTTCTTGCTGAGGCTCTGACAGCTTCTACATATTTTCAGTTTTGAGCCTTTTTATCTTCACCTAGTAATACTTGCCTGGAGCACTGAACTGAATCTTACCTATTTTAGTTAACACAAATCACCATATGTAAAACAGTGTTTCTAACTCTTTTAATGCTAAACACTGACATAGAATTCTAATTATTTTTAGCGGGGCAAACTACCCTGCAGTTCAGTGAATGATATCTCAGTTTTAAAACAATTGGAAATATGTGTTTCCCTGTACTTTTAAGCAATGACTGTGACAGGGTCGTTACATCCCAAAGGGACTGTTATCCATCAGTTGAAAAGCACTACTATTAACTTTATAATACAGGTTTGCAAAAATATTCATGACTTCCCCATATGTTTTATGTGAGGCATTTCCTGGGAAGATGCAACATATATTCATCTGAGTATCCCAAGGGCAAACTGAAAACACCAAAGCAACCTTGTAGAATCTTTCAGCTTTATTGGAGTTAGTTACAGGACAATAGGAAAGGAGTGTTGAGCAGATCACAAGAGACTCAGAGTCACTTGTTATCCTATAATGTGAAACAAGCATTTGAGAAGAATTATGATTACTGGATACTCGAAGCACACTTCACATCTGTAAGCATATTTATAGAATAAAGAATATGCTGTCTGGGTGGCTCAGTTTGCCAGATACTCTTTTAAGTATATTTTTTTCTTAATTGGTTCATTTGAATTAAATATACAGAACGTTACCAGTTTTATTAGATATTTTGAGGATTGTATTAAAGACCTTAATAGTTTCCTTTTGAAATGGATTATTTCTGTCTTAATGAAAGTGTTACACGATACTATCTTCTGACTTCCCAACTTGTCTTCATCTTGTAACATTTCAGGGTGAACAAATAAAAAGGTGTCATGAAAAGCTTTCTACAGCTGGACATGGTGGTACATGTCTTTAATCCCAGCATTCAGGAGGCAGAGGCAGGTGGATTTCCGAGTTCAGGGCCAGCCTGGTCTACAGAGTGAGTTCCAGGATGGCCATGGATATAGAGAGAAACCCTGTCTCTAAAAAAAAAAAAAAAAAGAAATGCTTACTACATTTTCATATTTTCAAGTTTCTCCCAACATAGTTGACATTATTTAAGATTTGAACATTGCATGAAAATTTTCACAAGATTCTCATAATCATACTAATTCTCTACTGTGGAGCCTCAAGTGTTGTCAAGAATACACCGTGAATAAAACACAGGCCACATTTTCCCCAACAGAAATACTTTCCCCTAAAAAGTTCTTAGATGTTCTCTCTATCCTGAAGTGAAGTCAAAGATATTTCTTCATACAATGCATGCGTTAAGTTTCTAGCCTATAAGTATTCACCTTCAATATATTTGAAAAGTTCCTCTTCTGTAACTATTCTCTAATGAATTTTAAGATGATGTATCTCGGTTAAGGATTGTCTCATTCACTTCATTTATAAAGCTTCTCTACTGTATGAAATAATTGATGATTTCTCAGACTGACATTGTGATTATTGTATTTGTCACGTACAAACTATTTGTAAGGTTTCTCTCCTTTATGAATTCTCAGATGAATACTAAGATGGGATTTTTGGGGAAAGCACTTGTCACATTCATGATATTTGTAAGATTTCTCTCCTGAATGAATTTTCTGATGAATTCTCAGTATGTCTTTTTCAGTAAAGCATTTGTCACATTCACTGCATTTGTAAGGTTTCTCTCCTGTATGAATTTTCTGATGAATACTAAGATGGGATTTTTGGGTAGAACATTTGACCCATTCACTACATTTGTGAGGTACATAATGGGGGGATTCAAGAATAACATTGCTAAGCTTGTTCCATTTTGAAGACTTCCCTTGAATATTCATGTGATCATGGATAATGTACTGGCTGTCTTCATCCAAGGCCTTCCCATACTTTGCACATATGAAATGATTTTCTGAAAAAAAAGGGGGAGGGATTAGAGGTGACATGAATTACTTATATAAGAAGTAAGGGATTCAATAATCAGTGATCTCATTGATTCGTACTCTCAAGAGAGGTTTTTTTCTCTCTCTCTTTTTTTTTTGAATCATTACATGTATCTTCAGAAGAACCTCAAATGTGGTTTATATCAAAAGACTGGAAATGATAATAGCGTGCTAAATTTTATTTTCAAATTGGACATCATATCCACCTCAAATATAATAACCCAGAATTGCTCCTGTCTTAAGGAAAAAGAGGGAAAAAGAATGGCAAAGAGGATGAAAGTAAGGCCATCCAGAGACTGGACCAAAGAGATGCAGATCCTTGCTGCCAACCATTGGACTGAGCAAGGAGACTACAATGAAGGAGTTAAGGGAAGGACTGAAGAAGCTGAAGGGCTTTCCAACTGTATAGGAGGAACAACAATATCAAACAACAAGACCACACAAAGCTCCCAAGGGGAAAAATCACCAAACAAAGTATACACATGGAAGTACAAATGGCTCCAGCTTTATATATAGAAGAGGATTGCATTATGTGGCAACAACAGGAGGGGAGTCTCTTGGTACTGTGATGGTTCAGTATCCCAGCATAGGAGAATCCTAGGGGCATGAGGTGGGAGTAGGTGGATCGGTGGTGGGGCATCATCATAAAAGCCTGGGGGAGGGTGGGATATAGAGTTTGCAGACAGGGAATGGAGAAGGGGCATAACAATCGACAAGTAAATAAATAAAATGACCAATAAAAAAGAAAATTGTACTTTGCATAAGCTGGGACAAATAAATGATCCATCTGCAGTGAATTTTCAGAAAGTAGAACTCTAAATAATTTATCTCTAATTCTATGGTTACAGTTCGATTCAGAGTGACACTGAATCAGGTATAAATTTGGTCAGGTATAAATTCATGATATAGCCGATAGTGTCAGGGAAATCACTAAATAGGTTTATTTCAACATCGAAAATGCTAGGATAAAGATCATGTTGTCCCAGATCTAAAAACAGAGATCAAATGTCAAAAAGTTAAATAAAAAAAATTGACCAAACCAACACCTCTATATCCACTTGAAACCTTGTATATTTTTAGATTCACAAATAAGGGAACATTTTAAAGAAATAGTAAGATTTTTTTTACAATTGCAACTATTATATGTATAGAAATATTATTTCTTGTTCTGGATATTTAAGTTATTACTTGAACTTTTTTAACTTGACTGAAGCTAGATAAGTGATAAGGAGTGACTTCAGAGAATATAGCACTGATTACTTTTCCAA
Source organism: Mus caroli (assembly GCF_978045245.1). Taxonomy (NCBI): domain Eukaryota; kingdom Metazoa; phylum Chordata; class Mammalia; order Rodentia; family Muridae; genus Mus; species Mus caroli. The sequence goes on along the minus strand of NW_028227261.1, from coordinate 8,857,163 downwards.
AGAAAGCAGAGAAATGTAAAGGAAACACAATGAAAAAGTTATGATTTTTAACTAGAATTTCCCTCATTCAGGAGTCTCAGGATATCTCAGAGCATGTACATAAACACATAGTAGGAAAACTGAAAGAAAGAAACAGGAATTCAACAAGAAGTTCATTCTTACCCACAAACAACAGATTGTTGTAATTCTCCAACATCACATCCATGTACAATGACTTCTGAGCAAAATTGAGACATTCCCATTCCTCCAGTGAGAAGTCCACAGCCACGTCCTTGAAAGTTAACAGAGCCTGTAATGGAAAACTACCTATTTGATATGGGACAAAAATGCTTTGCAATATTCAAAAACAAGAAGTAATTAAGATATCCTTTTTGGGGCTGGAGAGATGGCTCAGTGGTTAAGAGCACCAACTGCTCTTCCAAAGGTCCTGAGTTCAAATCCCAGCAACCACATGGTGGCTCACAACCATCCATAATGAGATCTGATGTCCTCTTCTTGTGCATCTGAAGACAGCTACAGTGTACTTATATATAATAATAAATAAATGTTTAAAAAAAAGACATCCTTTTTGATTCAGATTAGGAAGGAAAATATTGAAGTACAAATGTTTTTGAAAAGTGTTAGGGAGATGTGTCTGTAGATACAAATTGCTGCTATTCCACTGACAATCTACAGAATGACTTACTATAATGCTCACATTTGAAAAGCTTCTCTAGTTAAAAAGACAGAAAAGAAAAAAGAAAAAAGAAACGCTCTCATCTTCAAGAATTGTCCGTGAATTACTGAGACCTTCACAGCACATGAAAGAGTTGCCACCATCACTCTTTTCAAAAATTTTGGTGTGCAGTTTGGATTGTATACTGTCTTTTAATGTCATTTATTATGAAATTTGATTCCCAGCATCCACGTGGCAGTAAACAATAGATTGTTAAACCCAGTTGTTTAAATTCCAATGATCTCTTCTGAACACTATGGACAGGAGGAATACATAGCACATATTCATACATTCAGGCAAATGTAAGTAACACATATTGAAGAAAAATGAACTTTAACTTTATTCAAAGAAACTTTCTAAACTACTAATAGACTTCCTTATATTTCTTTTTCTCTGAGAATGCATGATATAATTTCAAAAGCAGTAAACATTTATAGAACATAACATAAACTTTTGATGTCTAGATGCAGTAATGTACCTTTATGAAATATGGGTTGATAACAAACAGAATCCCAGTGTCCCATTAGAGATAGTCAAGTTATGATAAAAAAATATGCTTTTAAATTTTACAATGTCCACTTTGTTTAAATATAAACACTAGCTTAGTCTTATGTGCAGCTGTGTCTCACGTCTGTATTACAACATGTCCATTTGACAACCTGAGGCCTAAGTTTAATGCGACACACTTTCTAGGACAAACAGGTAGAATACTAAAATGCAGAAATAATGGATGAACTAAATGTCAAAGTTTTTTCTTTAAATGCAATAGAACTTGAACATCAGGGCATCATACACTGAACGTTCCATATGACACCGAAAACGAAATGCTTTTAGAAATTACATTATGAGAATGTATTCAAAACCATAAAATAGAAAAAAAAAATAGGATGAGAGAGCTTTAAAATTATTTAACATTTTACATATGTTGGCACAATCAATATGCATAACCATAATAACAATAATTTCAATAATACCATATGGTATTTCGCTATATAATGACTTGATATGTATGTATAAGTGTGGCCTCCCTTCCCCCAGCCTGGAACTTGCTTGCTCAAGGGTGGAGCTACCGGCTCATTCGTCCTGCCACGCCCACTGCTGGAACCTGCCTTTGCTGCCTGGAGGCACACACGTGTTCGTCCTGCTACTGGACCCTGAGTTACTTGGCGGGATATTGGGTTCCCTCCCCCTTCCTTTATAACTGAGTGTCTGGAAATAGTAAAATTGAGCCTTGATCAGAACTTGTTGTCTTGGCTCCATTGTTTCTTCCGCCCCGTCTAGATTCCTCTCTTTTCAGCGAACTGCCATTTTCAGTTGAACCGTTCGTGTTGTGGACTGCGGGCAGGCCGCAACATATAAGCATATATCATATGTGACAATGCATTCCAATAAAGTACAATCATTTTTCGGTCAAAGTGCGTTTTTAAATTGAGGAGAATTATATTAAATATTCATTAAAATTTAATGAATGTATTAATTTAACTGAAAATTTCAATCTTCAAATTATAAATTTTTTGCTTCAGAGTTTGACCATATGTATATCAGAATTGCACTTTTCATAGAGAAGTGTGATCTATCATTCTTCCTTTGTTTATCAAAAATTATAATATACAGACTATATATTGTCTTTATTGAAAATATGCCTCAAAAATATAAACCTGCACCACAAACAAATGACTAAAGAGTAAAGGGTACTTGCTGTTTCTACTTTAAAAACTAATCTAATTCTCTCTAAATATATTGCAGCTCACTATTATGTCTGAATTCAGTCCCCAGGGTTTGGTGCTGTACTCATGGTTTTAGGGGCATAGTGTATCATTCAGTGTACGTAAAATCCTTCAGATATACACTTATGTACTTAAAGAAAATAGTATCATAATGAAAAATAGAAACATTGACATAACACTTCAGTTTTCCCTATGTAATGCAAATTTGGTTGGAGAGGATTGGCACAGATTGTATCAAGCCTTTTCCTTCTAAAGAAAAAGAGACAAAAAATAAGAAAGGACATTCATTTATGTTTATAAATTGATGGTTTATGCACAGCACCATAGTTATCCTCTCTAGAAAAATTTTACTAATATAGTTCATGTGATGAAATAGAAAGGTGAAGAAAACAGGACTTAAAGTTATTTCTGAAACCAAAAAGAGAAGTAAATAACTATTTCTATACTGTGAATTTTCCACAGGGACAGTATCTCTCTTGAGACAAATAGATTTCCAGTGTCAACCTTGATTACTATGTGACATGAGGTGTGAAAAAAGTGTCAGAATACAGAAATCTGTATCACCTCACAATCACACTAATAGTAAAAGAAAGACATTTTCCTTCCATTATCTGTGTCCCTAGGGAGCTAATAATATATTTACTACTAGGATTCAAGACAGTGGATCTCTTATAATTTTACCTTCTACAAATTCTACTCTTTCATATCTTCTTTAGTGATGTGAATTTATACTTATTTCTATATCCTCATTCACAAGCTAGAAACCTGACCATCCCTGAAATGCCATTTATGTGGCACAAGAGACCTTACTTCACACTAATATAAAAGGACAGAACTTATTCAACATAGAAAATATCCATCGGGCTGGAGAGATGGCTCAGCGGTTAAGAGCACTGACTGTTCTTCTGAAGGTCCTGAGTTCAAATCCCAGCAACCACATGGTGGCTCACAACCATCCATAACAAGATCTGGCGCCCTCTTCTGAAGTGTCTGAAGATAGCTACAGTGTACTTACATATAATAAATAAATAAATTTAAAAAAAAGAAAATATCCATTAATATGTTCTTTGAGCATCATTCTAATAGATACTATTTGAGACATGCAGGTCTCTAGTCCAAGAGAATTATATATCCTCAAAATATAAAACTCAAGTTAAAATATAAAGCCACTACATGCATGAAAGGAAAAAATATTAAATTATCATTATTACAAAAGAAAATATAGATCATACAGAATAAGCCCTTTAGATAACATTTCACATAGAGAGATTAAAACATTTGGATGACTTGAATAAAAAGAGATTTTTTTATAAAGAAATGTGGAAAGGACACTGACCTGTGGTGTATTTACCAGAGACACACTCATTCTTCTTGTCCTTCTCCCAGGGTCTCTGTGAAGAACAAAAATTGAATTCTTGAAATTTCACAACAAGGTCTGAATGATTCAAAGGTGAAATAAATACAACACCATTACAGACAATGCTAAACCACATTATAAAAAAAAAAAAACATTAAAAGCAAAATGATACCAGGAATCTTGACAATGTGCAGTCATGAAAGCAAGTTGTGATATATTTAGACTGTAAGTGTAACCTAGTTCCTGCCCACCACCCTAGATTCTCAAAGTTTATTCACAACACCTCACATAGAAACCCCTGCCACCTGACCTAAATGGCACACAGCAAAAGAAAATTGAGAGGCTGGAGCTAAAGCAATTTGATAATCTTAATAAAATTCCCCTACCCCAAATCACTAATGCAATACCAATTCTCATGACAAAATGAATTATGAAATAAACTCAAGAGGCATGAAAGACTCCAAAACTCCCAAAGGGAGGCACTTACTCAAGCCTCGGGACAGCCGCGCACCCAAGAAGACACTGAGACCGGTACTTAAGATGTATAGAGAGTAAGATTTAATACAGCAACGACAAGAAAGCATACAAAAAGCACATATACCAGATATCTGGGGTCGAAACTCATGCAGCCTGCAAGGTGCAGAGGAGATTCGGCAATTGGCCCAAACTTTTCACAGGCTTTTATAGGAAATAGCCAGGGGAAAAGTAGAAGTTTTACGTCACCAAGGTGTTCTGCCAAGGGGCTTTACATAACCAAGGGGTCGTGTCCTATATTTTGGCAATGTACTCGATCTATTGGAACATTCTGGGGTAGTACCAGGAGGCCCCTATCTCAAAAATGTTCTTGGAACAGTCTTCAGTTAGGAGGGGTAGGACTAGGTTTGTTCCAGGAGACCCCTTATCTAAAAAATGTTCCTGGAGCAGTTTCCAATTGGGAGGGGGTACCTTGGGGTAAAAAGTTCAGGAGTGCTCCGGGAACAGTCTCTGGATGGGAGGGGTAAGAGAGTTCAGGAAAAGTTCAGGTGTCCAGTAATTTTCCTCTTTCATTCCCCCCTTCTTTTAGTGAATAATTCTAATCTTAGAATTTCAGATACTGCATTTACTCTATTTTAACATGGGAACAAAAACAGAACAAGAAGCATTAGTAAACAGAACTAGGCAGGGGCCTTTTGAGCGAGGCTTGAGGGTCTGGGCATGATGCAGGTGCACGTAGATCAGATCTCTGGCTGGAACTGGTGAGACGTCCTTGGGGTACCCAGCTCGTTCACTGTCTCGGCTGTTGGGATCCCTGGCGCGATGTCGTCCGCGTACTCAGTCCAATCCTTTTCAGTTGTGACCAGACCACCTGCAAGCCTTTTAACTTAACATACAGAGCATTATTAACAACATAGGTTTAAACACATTATTAAAAACAGTAATGGGCATAGGAGTTTCATAAAGGACTTTAAACAGAGTAAAACTGAATCAAGAGATAGGGCATAGGGAAGGAACACCAAGTCCATGCCAGTCTCCACAATTAATTTTGTCAAGGTCTGTCATAGGAGTTTCAAACTAATTTTTATCTATCCTGAGCTCTGAGGTCTATACACACAATGTAATTTTTGACCTCTAAATACTTGGCCACACCCTGACTTACCTGGGCAACATTATCTGACACTATTGCTTTTGGCACTCTGAACCTTGAAAAAAAAATTTTCTTTAATAGTCTTCTTGATGACTATGTGAGCAGTATCATTTATCCATATTGAGAACGTCTTTTTCTGCAGATGTCAACAGCTTTCTTTGTCTGCATATTGTTCCATACAGTGGCAAAAGCATACCCGCTGTCAGTGTCATTTATAAAGCTTGTATCAAAACCACAAGTTCAGCTTTTTGGGCTGAAGTCTCTTTAGGGAGGCTGCTGGCCTAGATCACCTGCTTTCTGTCCACTGCTGCACTGCTGTCCCCGCCTTCCGCTTACCTTTAACCATGAGGCTACTGCCATCCGTGTAGGGTAAAAGGCTTAGTCAGATCTGGCAAAGCCAGAGCGGGGGCTGCAAGCAAGGCTGCCTTTATGCTGTCAAAGGCTTTTTGGTGTTCCTCAGTCCAGGTGAATGGGACTTTTTCTTTAGTCCAGAGTCTGTAAAAGCCCACCGTTCCCAGAAACTCAGGAACTTGGCGCGGGGTGGTGGGGGTTGGGATCAGCATCACAGTCTTTCTTCTTGGCTTCGGTGAGCCACTGCTTTCCGTCGTTTTGGCACCTCGGTACGACATAACTGAGCTTTCTTAGCCGATACCCGGTACCCCAACTCACCCAGTTCATTCAGGAGCTTCTAGGAGGGCCAGAATTTTTTCTTTGTCTTTGATGTCTCTGCCTTCAGCCAACCGCAGGGCTTGGGTTAGCGCCAGGAGTTCAGCCTTCTGAGCCAAAGTTCCTTCGATGAGTAGGTGAAGACTCAGCAGGTTAGCAGGGGAAGCGAAGGTCACTTGTTCTGTCAACAAAAAGCTCTAATAATGTGTCCATCAGTCAGGGAAACAATTGAATCATGTGTCCTTGACCAAAAGCCATCATGTGCAGACAAGCAGGCCATCCCTCAGTCACCAGGTCTAATTTTTCAAGTGCCACTGGTCTTTTAGGGTCCCAATTTCTGAGTAAGAACCTCTTTGGCAATACTTTTGTTCTCAGTCACATTTAGGAGTCCCAAAGTTGGGGACAATATTAGGGCAGTCTCAATAGCATCTAAGGCCATCCAAGGTTGTTCTTTATTTCTTATACGAAAGGCTGTTTATCTTTTTAATGCAGCAAAACCTGGAATCCACAGTTTGCAAAGACCTGTAGTGTCCAGGGACCTCTTAAACTTGCTTTGCACTGGTCAGTGGAGGAATATGAAAACACAGTCTCTTTTTAGCTGCATCAACAGGTAGGCTACCAGTCTCTTTTAAGGACTCAGCTTCTGTGTTAGCACCCCTTCTGTTATCTCTTTACTTTTAGCCACGAACAGGTGAAGGGTTTTGTCTTGAGGGGGGGGGGCTCCTCTTCTTTTTGTTAGGACAGTCTCTCACCCAGTGCTCTTCTTTTTCAACAGCAAACACTCTGATCTTTAGCCAAAAGCTTTCTTTTTTTGTTGCCAGGTACTAAGTTTTCTAGTCTCCCTGACTTTTGTGACCAGCATTTCATTTCTCTTATCTTTTTTTAGAAAATTTTCTGGCTCCTTATTTCTTACAGATCATCTCTAAGTGCTAGTATTATTAGCAAGTGTCACTTTGCTAGGTTCTAGTCTTTGTCATTTATCTCTCTTTGCTCCTGTTTCTTAACTGTAATGGAGATCTCATATAATGTCTCTCTTTCTATCTATATATATCTCTTTCTTGTCTTTGCTTACTTTGAATGTTATCTATTCTGTCACTTAACTTTTTCATAGTTTACCTCTTTTCACTGTTAGGTCAGATTGTCGGGGCATTAGTCCCACAGAGACGAGACCTCATCAGAGCCTGGCAGTTAGACCCATAGGTGCTCCTTACCTTGTATGTCTCCCTCACTGGAGCCCAGAACAGACTTACTGCCAGCAACTCAGGGCAGTGCCTGAGAAGAGAAAACACATGGGGCAGAGAAGGGAGTGCAGTTCTCACATCAGACCACTGATATTTCAAAATGAACACAATTTTTTCTTCTGTTAACAGTTAGCAAGAGACAGGATACAGGGGACAGGGAATGAGCCTTCCTCCCACCCAGGAGGCAGGCAAAGGCTGAAAACAGATCCTTTGATGTGAAGAGCCCAGCGCCGGAATGAAGAGCTGCACGCCGGAATGCGGTGTAAACTCCTGGGAGTGGCAAACAAACGCTGGCAGGCAGAGGCAGCAATTTAACTATTTAACTACCTGATAGACGCTTGGTGCTCTCTGCACTGTCTTTGGGGAGGGAGCACGCAGTCAGGCAGGCACAAGGGAGTGCGGGTAGACTCTGGGGGGGCCAAAGGAGGGACGGCGGCTGTAGTCGGCCCCTCCCCAGCTGTGGCAGGCTTCACGGCTATTCCGGGACTGGCAGGCGGGGGCGGCAGGCCGCTGCACTCACTATCAGCATAACTGTGCCGCCAAAGCCGGCTCTGCATCTAGGTTTTCTTTTGAACAGCCTGGGGCTCCCCAGCCGAGTGCGGACCGTGCGCTGCCTTTGTCGGCCGGTGGCAGCTGGTCTCGCCCCACGATGGCCCCGCAGCCAGGCCGGCCGGCGCTGCCCGCCCGCTGCGAGCCGCTGGCACTGCCTCGCCGAGAGCGCGGTGGGCAAGACCGGCCTGATGGTTCGTTTTTCTTTTTTTTTTTTAAACCATTGCTGACAAATTCTGTCCTGACGTCAGTCCAAGTCTACAGTCGACAAAGGGTTAACACACACACACACACACACACACACACAGTCTTGTCACGTGACCAAAACACAACCAGCCAAACGCCACTTTGACAGGGGTCGGATTCCACATTGACTCTTTTTCCTGATAGGGGTGGGATTCCACATCCACTCCCGCTCTGACAGAGAGAACACTCTCTCTCTCTTTTACTCTGCCAGGCAACAGCCAGGTCTTTTTGACTGTTCTGTACCCTGGGCACTCCTTTCAGGGTCTCCCTTGGAACATCTCTTTTGGGGTGCAGACTGTGAGGCCATAGACAGTCGTCCTCTCACAGCCACTGCCAGAATAAACCCACAATCTCAGAATACACAAATGCAGCAGTTCCACAACTACACACCCAGCAGATTGTCCCATTTCTAGAATAATAGCAAACAACAAGAGCAGACACAAGACTCAGACAAAAAGAAACCAAAAACAGCGGCGACTTCCCGTCGCCCACAGGCAACTCACAGATTCAGATGGCCTTTCCAAGGCCGGCCGGCTTAGACCTTCCACCAAAGTGATGGTCTCTCGGCCTTCAGAGGGGTCCGCCAAGCGTCCTTGACCCTCCCCTTGTCTTCCTGGGGCGTCCCCCAGGGCGATCGGACGGTGGACACCAGACACGTCTGTCCTACCCACCCCGCGCTCTCTATTGAGACCTGCTTGGTCTCCAGCCCGGAGCACGGTCTCTGGTGCTCGTACTGAGCACAGAGCGTCACGCAAACCCAGAACTGCGATCGCACCAAACAGCAGAACGGCCTACCTGGCCTCCAGATACAGAACACAGATACCAGACCAAAGCAGAACAGTAAATCTTACTTCTGAGTGGGTCCAGGACTTCTGGGTAGTCGCGCTGATTCCCGGCCAATGCACCAAATGAAAGACTCTAAAACTCCCAAAGGGAGGCACTTACTCAAGCCTCGGGACAGCCGCGCACCCAAGAAGACACTGAGACCGGACTTAAGATGTATAGAGAGTAAGATTTAATACAGCAACGACAAGAAAGCATACAAAAAGCACATATACCAGATATCTGGGGTCGAAACTCATGCAGCCTGCAAGGTGCAGAGGAGATTCGGCAATTGGCCCAAACTTTTCACAGGCTTTTATAGGAAATAGCCAGGGGAAAAGTAGAAGTTTTACGTCACCAAGGTGTTCTGCCAAGGGGCTTTACATAACCAAGGGGTCGTGTCCTATATTTTGGCAATGTACTCGATCTATTGGAACATTCTGGGGTAGTACCAGGAGGCCCCTATCTCAAAAATGTTCTTGGAACAGTCTTCAGTTAGGAGGGGTAGGACTAGGTTTGTTCCAGGAGACCCCTTATCTAAAAAATGTTCCTGGAGCAGTTTCCAATTGGGAGGGGGTACCTTGGGGTAAAAAGTTCAGGAGTGCTCCGGGAACAGTCTCTGGATGGGAGGGGTAAGAGAGTTCAAGAAAAGTTCAGGTGTCCAGTAATTTTCCTCTTTCAGCAAAAGTCAAAATATAATCTGAACACCATTGAATGTGGACAAATGACATGAGGAGGGAACAAAGCACAGGAATTCAAAGAAGGCAGAAACAAACTTAATGAAAGACCAGAGAACTCCTACAAGTGGGTAAGAAAATAATTACACATATGCAGGATGTGAACATTATATCCAGAGATATAAAAGTCTAAGGAATGCTCAATCTGAAATGAAACAAGAAATGAACTCTATAAGCCCGGTGGTAACTCAGTGGCCAATATATGAAGATACATCATTCAGACCAAGAAAAAAAAAAAAAAAAAAAGAAAAGAAAAGAAAAGAAAAGAAAAGAAAAGAAAAGAAAAGAAAAGAAAAGAAAAGAAAAGAAAAGAAAAGAAATCAGCCTGTCAATGAACGAGGTGTTTCATCCTAGCTGTCAGGGGGCTCAGGCAGGCATATTTATGTGATCTAAAAGCCATTCTGGTCTCTATATCAGGACACATGAAAGTCAGGAATAGAGTGTGGGAACCTGTTCTATAAACAAACAAACAAACAGGAAACCCCATACAAGAAATTGGAGCTTTGTTTTCTACATTGATATCAAAATCAGTGTAAACATTACAAGGATATTAGAAGACTGATTATGTAGGTGTGAATGAATGAATCTCCGATTAGATAATACATTTAAAGTTGGATCCTCACTGGGTCACAATGTTTTGAGGAATTTAATTGTTGCAATATTACTGAATAAAGTATGAAACTGAGGTTGGCTATGAGAAAAAAGAATAGATCCAAGCCATCTTTTTTATTTTTATTTACTTATTTATTGATTTATTTGGATTTTCGAGACAGGGTTTCTCTGTATAGCCTTGGCTGTCCTGGAACTCACTCTGTAGACCAGGCTAGCCTCGAACTCAGAAATCCACCTGTTTCTGCCTCCCAAGTGCTGGGATTAAAGGTGTGTGCCAGCACTGCCCAGCGACCCAAGCCATCGTAATTCTCTCTTCCTCTTTAATGACTGGGGTTGAGAATGTGATCTTTCAACTTTCTATTTCAACAACATGGCAATGTTCTATCAGTCCTCCTGTCATGGTTGATGGCTATCCTCTGGAAGCCTTACCCAAAGTAGTCTTTTTCTTCTAATAGATTCCTTGAACATGGTGCTTTAAGAAAGCAACAGACAAAAACCAATTACAGTAAAAGATATTCTGATTGGATTTAAGGTTGCCTTTCAGAGAGAGAATTCATGTCATATTCTGAAACCTAATCAAGAACAGGAAGTATGTTAGGTCATGAGAACTATGAGGCCATTTTAAGAAATGGTATCATCTAAAATTATCATACTCATATTGTGTTGTCTTCTCTCAGTAAAACGTAGATGAGCTAATGGACTCAGACTCACAGCATACATTTAGATGTCATGTATATATTTGAGGTCTAGATGCAGGAATATATCTTTATGAACACTTTTTTTTATAATAAGAACAATCCCAGTGTTACATCTAGTTTATAGATAGTAAAGTGATGGTGAGTAAAACTGTGCTTCCAAATTCTACAACTGTCAATATTGCTCAAATAAGAACCCAGCATCTCTCTTGTCTGAAGTTGGGTGTCAACAGCAAGTCTAAAATGCTCAGTTTGGATTTTAAGGCCTATAAATAGTAGTGTATCCTTTCTAGAAGAAAGAAATAGAGTTCTGAATATCAAATACAAGAATGACTTAAGAGAAATAAGTTTCTTTTTATTGTAGCAGTTAGGAAGTGTAAAATCAGTGTATACAAACAAAATTACAAACAAGACATGGAATCAAATCCTTGTGATGTGATTTAATAAGAATATTTTTTTTTGTTTTTTTTTTTGTTTTTTTTCGAGACAGGGTTTCTCTGTATAGCCCTGGCTGTCCTGGAACTCACTTTGTAGACCAGGCTGGCCTCGAACTCAGAAATCCGCCTGCCTCTGCCTCCCGAGTGCTGGGATTAAAGGCGTGCGCCACCACGCCCGGCAAGAATATTTTCATGAAGAAGAATTAAATGATTGTTTAATGAAGAATTAATTTGAGAATATTTAATGATATAAATAAAAAGTTAGCAATAGGTAGCATTAATATAATGTAATATTTTTGACTATATGGCAAAAATCAATACAGATAATAATTTGATAAATTACACAGTGGTTTCCCTTCAGAATGGTTAGACATACATGTATAACTAAATGACATATGTGAAAAAAAAAAGTGATATAGTAAAATAGTTTTTATAATGGAAAAGATCATAATAAGATGTATAAGAATCATACTAATACTTCATTATTTATGGATACTTTATTACTCGTGAATGTATTACTGGCACAACTGAAAATATGAAACTTGAATTCACCAATATTCTTTTCTTTATTATTTGAGCTCATTGATCTAACATGATTATAGATTACACAAAAAAGAATCATGTAAGGTTCTTTGACTTCATCCCTATTCTTTTCTTAATTATTTGAGCTCATCCATCTAAAACAGTTAGCTGTTGGACATATAAGTATCATTAGGACTGAAGAGATGACTCAGGGGTAACTGGCATTTGCTATTCCTGAAAGGAAACACAGCCTAATTCTGTCTTCACAGCAATAGTGATAAAAACAGCATGGTATTGGTACACAGACTGACAAGTTGATTAATGAAATGGAAGTGAAGTCCCAGAAATAAAACCACACACTTACACACACATGATTTTGAACAAAGAAGCCAAAAATATATAATGGAAAAAAGGAAGCAGAAAAATGAAAAGTAGAAAAATGAAAATAAACCCATATTTGTCACCTTGCACAAAGCCCAAATCCAAGTGAATCAAGGACCTCAACATAAAATCACATACACTCAGTCTAAAAGAAGAGAAAGTGGGAAAGAGCTTTGAACTCATTAGGCACCAGGGGATATTTCCTAAACAGAACTCGAATGTCTCATGCTCTAAGATCAAGAATTGATAAATGGGACCTCCTGAAACTAGAGAGCTTCTGTAAGGCAAACAACATAGTCAGTAAGACAAATCAACAACCTACAGATTGGGAAAAAAAAATCACTAACTCCACATCCAATAGAGGGCTAATATCCAAAATATATAAAGAACTTAAGAAGATAACCACCAAAAAACCAAACATCCCAGTCCAAAAATGGTGTGTATGACTAAACAAAGAATTCACAACTGAAGATTCTCCAATTACTGAAATCCACTTAAAGAAATGTTCAAAGTCCTTAGTGATAGGAGAAATGCAAATCAAAATGACCCTGAGATTCCATCTTATAGCAAACAGAATGGCTAAGACCAAAACCTCAGGTGACAACACATGCTGGAGAGGATGCTGAGAAAGAGGAACACTCCTCCATTGCTGGTGGGATTGCAAACCGGTACAACCACTCTGGAAATCAATCTGGAGTTTCCTCAGAAAATTGGAAATAAATAGGTCTGAAGTCCCTGCAATACCATTCTTGGGAATATACCCAAAAGGTGGCCCACCATGTCACAGGGGCATGTGTTCCACTATATTCATAATGGCCTTATCTGAGATAGCCAGAAGCTGGAAACAACCCATATGTCCCATGACAAATGAATGGATACAGAAACTGTGGTTCATTTACACAATGGAATATTAGTCAGCTATTAAGAATGAAGTCATCCTGAGTTTTTTAGGCAAATGGATGGAACTAGACATTATCATCCTGAGTGAGGTAACTCAGATCCAAAAGGACATGCATGGTATAGACTCAATAATAAGTGGATATTAGTCATAAAAAAGTCCAGAATACCCAAGATACAGTCCACAGAACTCAAAAAGGTCAACAAGATGAAGGGTCAAAGTGAGGAGGACTGAAGCCCTGAGGGACAGGAGAAAGAATGGAAACAGGTAACCTTGGGAAGTAGGAGGTTTGGGGACCCTCCAGAATGTACTATAGACCTGGGAGGTAAGATACTCTAGAAACCCAAAAGGAGGGATTAAATGCCCTACAGTGGCAGGAAAGAACTTTTGGAGCACACCTCGGGCAGAGAGACAGGGCATTGAGTGAGGGATGGGGTTGCAATTCCACAGTCAAAATTCTGACCCATAATTGTTTCTGTCTGAAAGAATTACAGTGATGGAAATGGAGAAGAGCCTGAGGAAAAGAAGGTCCAATAACAGGCCCAAAGTAGGATCCCAAAGTTGCCAAACAGTCCTAAAGTTGTCTGTTTCCATTCTTTCTGCTGGCCCATAGGGCTTCAGTCCTCTTCCCCCACCCAATATCATAATATCAGATTATGATTCCTCAAAACCCTGTAACCTTTCAAGGGGAGGCCCCTAGGCCTAACATTATACCTGAGGCTATGGAGCAATCACAAAGACTATCATGACTGTCTTCTGAAACACCCAAGAGCAGTTGGATACAGATGTTTGCACCCAACAAATGGACAGAAGCTCCTGACCCCTGTGGTTGAGTTAGGGGAAAGCTGGAATAAGCTGAGGAAGAAGGGCACCCTGTAGGAGGACCAGCAGTCTCAACCTGAACCCCCAAGACCTCTCAGACACTCGATCATCAACCAGGAAGCTTGCACCTGCTGATAAGAGGCCCCTAGCACATATGCAGTGGAAGAATGCTGGGTCTGGGTTCAATCAGGGAGCATGCACCCAACCCCTGTAGAGATTGGAGGCTCCAGGGCCTTTAGAGGTCTGGTCAGGTGGGGAGGAGGAGGGGATATCCTTATGGAGACAGAGAGGTGGGTAGGAAGTGTGGGATGTGGAACAGTTAGAGGATGGACCGGGAGGGCAATAAAATCTGGAGTGTGGGAAAAATGGAAGGAAGGAAGGAAGAAAGGAAGGAAGGAAGGAAGGAAGGAAGGAAGGAAGGAAGGAAGGAAGGAAGGAAGGAAGGAAGGAAGGAAGAGAAAAGAAAAGAAAAGAAAAGAAAAGAAAAGAAAAGAAAAGAAAAGAAAAGAAAAGAAAAGAAAAGAAAAGAAAAGAAAAGAAAAAAGAAAATAATAATAATAAAATAATTTCTATATCCAGGAAGTGCATCCAAGCAACATACATAGGAGCTGCTATGCTTAAGAACAAAACAAAGCAAACAAACAAAAACAAATGTACTTCTGTTTTTGTTTTGTTGTTTTTCTAGGAGTAAAGGTTCTAAGGTTTTAAAATGCTGACTCAGAATAATCAAGAGAGAACCTGGAGTAAATGATTGTGATGATTTGTAATTCCTAAGGAAGTAGCTCATGCAAAGTAGGTTTCACCTGCAAAGAGCTATTTAGAGACTTGTCTCCAGAGTACAGAACTGTCAACTTGCATCCATCATTAACAACAAGTCATTCTCCCACCACTACCATTAGCTCCTTAGGACTCTTTCCCACCCAAGGCAAGTTCTCTGCATCTGTCCACCATGATTGCTCTCCAGAATCTCAACCTACATGAACCATAGCTACAGGAAGGGGAAAAACATGGAGTAGGAGAGCCTTATAACTCCAAAATAAAACAGCAAAGTCATTAAATGGGATATTCCTTAATGCTTTTGAATAGGAGTCTTCAGCACAGTATCCCACCAACACCTATAGAAAATTCTTAATGATATAAACCACATGATACAACATAGAGAGAGCAATCAGAATGCTTAAAGCCTGTCTGAAAATTGCTGGAAGCATTTCTAACTCATACAACATACTTAGAATTCACCTTATTTCATTTGACCTGCAGAAACAGTACATGTATTTATTAAGTGTGTTGTACTTTTTTGCAGAAAACCACATCATGCAATGACGCAATCTAAATGGCAAATTTCATGGATTTCTTCAATATGATAAGCTTGTCATCATATTTACTTATAACCACTCATATCAGTGTCTAATACACACTGTTGAGAAGAAAAGTGTAGCTTTCTAACTTACTCCTCCTTCAAGATGGACTTGTTTCTGCTTTACTTGCATGCAAAACTTGGTGTGAGGTCATTTATCAATTGAAACTTACCTGGGCTATTTAAAAGGTAGAATGTTACATTTCAGCTTATAAAAATCTGCTTAAAGGCGGGGCGTGGTGGCTCATGCCATTAATCCCAGCACTCGGGAGACAGAGGCAGGTGGATTTCTTAGTTCGAGGCCAGCCTGGTCTACAAATGAGTTCCAGGTCAGCCAGGGCTATACAGAGAAACCCTGTCTCAAAAAACAAAAAACCAAAAAACAAACAAAAAATCTGCTTAAAACTTCATGTGAATGCTAAATCATTGTTGGACATATAGGACAATCCAGCTACTGAGTGCCAGAGAGAAATTAGTGTTCAGGACCTTATAGCACCAAAGAACATCCTCTTAAGCTTGTCCCTGTGACTATATCCTCTCTTAGATCTGCTTCCTGCTTTCTCTACAAGCTTCCAACAAGCAGATCCATTATGAGCTAACACATGGACTCTTAACTGATTAGGCTAAACAATTCTTCAATTCCCTACGCCTTGTGGAAAGACCTTCCCATACACATGCAGAAGCATGCCATACTATTCTTCTAGACTGATTTTAGACAATATTAAATTGTTCATTTTATTTTATTTTGTTTAGCCTTATTTATGAATGTTCTTCCTGTGTGTGTATGAGTGTGCCATGCTTGCATGCTTTCTCTCAGTGGACATCAGAGGAGGAGGTCAGATTCCTACAAACTGGAAGTATAGGTGGTTATAGAACATGATGTGGTGCTAACAATCTAATCCTGTTCCTCTGCAAGAGCAACAACTTCTCTTCAAATTTCATCCATCTCTGCACATGTAACATATAACCCAATTTATATTAGTGAATGGTTCTTGTTTAATAACCATGAACTGTTTTATAGTGTGGGAACATGACTAATCAGTGGTGAGGATTAAGATCTGAGTCTCATGCTTATACCTTACATTAGGAAAATGGTGGAATCTGATACAATTCATTTTCCTTCTGCACCAGATTTCTTGGTTGATGGGATGCTGGATAACAGCATTTTCAGGTATTATAAATTCCTTCACAATTAGGGTGCCTCCTCATAAAAGTTAATACCTAAATACTTCATCAATAGGATAAACCTTCTTTTCTCGCATTACAATGAACACATAAGAGTCCCCAGCTCTGGGTTCCATTGCTACAAAATATTTTTATCATACATAGGGATCCTTCCTAATTGGTAAAATATTGATATGAAGGGCCAGCTGTCCTTTAACATATCCAGGCTTCATATTTCCTCTCACTCTCTTTCCTGTACTGTTTCTTGTGTCCTATACAACACCTCCAGGTCATTTTTAAATTTTAAATAAAGTTTATTTATTTCAATTTTTTAGGGAACATGATCTTTGACTGCATGTTGCTCTGTAGAGTTCAGAAATGCAGAAACTATAGCACCCAGACAATGGTAAAAGATATTCTGGAAAAAAATTCTGGAAGGAAGAAAAGTGCCCAGGCAGTTACAGGAGCCTGAACCTGCATAGTGCAAGAAGTGCCCTTAACTGGAGAACCACATCTTTGATTCTCAATTAGGAGTTGTGGAGACATAAATCAATAAATATTGGGACAGGATTCACGGAGCATGAAGGCTACCTTCTTAGAGTGTCAGGGTAAGTGCCAGCACAGTCAGGAAAGACACTTGCACATAAGTGAGGTGAGAAAGATATTTTGAGAAATTTGACAGTGGGACACTGCTTGTGAAAGACATTTTCACATAATTATGTACGTGACAGCTTACAAGCATGAAAATGAGTCACTCAAAAATAGAAAAAAGAAAACATCTTCAATAACCAGTGCTGGTCTAACTAGCAGTCTGCATGTAGAAAAATGAAAATAGATCCACATTTGTCACCTTGCACAAAGCTCAAGTTCAAGTGAATCAAGGACCTCAACATAAAACAAGACACAATCCAGGAAATAGAAGATAAAGTTGGAAAGAGCCTCAACTGTCACAGGGAGAAATTTCCTAAAAAACTCTAATGGCTCAGGCTCTAAGGTCAGGAATTGACAAATAGGACCTCATGAAACTAGAAAACTTTTGTAAAGCAAAGGACATAGTAAATAGGACAAAGTGGCAACCTACACATTGGGGAAAAAATCTTCTCTATCCCCACACTTGATAGAGGGCTAATATCCAGTATATATAAAAGACACAAGAAGCCAACCATCAAGACAACCAAACAACCCAATCAAAAAATGGGATAGATACCTAAACAGAGAATTCACAATGGAGCAACTGTGGAAGGCTGAGAAACTTCAAAAGAAACGTTCAAAGTCCTTAGAGATCAGGAAATATAAATCAAAGCAAAACTGAGATTCCACCTTACACCAATCAGAATGGCTAAGATAAAAACTCAGGTGACAGCACATGCTGGCCAAAATGTGGAGAAAGAGCACCACTCCTCCATTGCTTGTGGAATTGAAATCTGGTAAAACCATTCTGGAAATCAATCTGGAGCTTCCTCAGAAAATTGGAAATAGATATACCTGAAAACCCAGCTATACCACTCTTGGGCATATACACAAAAGATGCCCCACCATGACACAGGAGCTTGTGTTCCACTATGTTCAGAGTTGCCTTGTTTGTGATAACCAAAAGCTGGAAACAAACCAGATACCCCATAGTGGGCGAACTGATACAGAAATATGGTTCATTTTCACAATGGAATATTATTCATCTTTTGAGAACAATGACATCATGAGCTTTGCAGGCAAATGGACTGAACTAGCAAATTCCATCTTGAGTGAAGTAACTCAGACCCAAAAGGACATGCATAGTGTGTACTCACTAATAAATGGATATCAGCCAAAAAAAAGTATATAATACAACCTAAATGACTAAAGAAGGTTAAAAAGCTCAAGGTTCCAAATGAGGATGTCTCAATCCCACTTGGGAGAGAGAAGAAAGCAGTTATGGGGGAAGAAGGAGGGAGGGACCTGAGTGGGAATAGGGACAGAGAAGGGAAGGGGAAACATGATCAGGCATTGTGAGGGATGGTGGGGGGGGGGGGTAGGACTGAATCCCTGAGGCCCAGTAGAAAAAATGGAAATAGACAGCCTCAGGTGGTAGTCTATGGAGGTCCATCTCACATGTTCCAAAGACCTAGGAGGTGAGAGACTCCCAGGACTCAAAGGGAGAGACCTCGGATAAAGTGCTCTACAGTGGTGAGGGGGGACTTGAGAGTCCACCTCCAGTGGAGGGACAGGTATCAAGTGGAGTTGCAGTCCTATATGCACAATCTTTGATCCAGAATTGTTCCTATTTGAAGGAACTGCAGGGACAAAACTTGAGAAGAACATGAGAGAAAGGATGTCCATGGACAGGACCAAATTAGGATTCAGATCAAGGAAGGGGAGGCACAGGGCCCTGACACTGTTACTGATACTGTGGTGTGACAGGAGCCTGGCATGGCTGCCCTCTAAGAAGTCTAACAAGCAACTTAGTCAGATGCAGATTCTAGCACCCAACCAATGGATGAATTGGGGAAAAGCCAGAAGCAGCTGAGGAGGAGGGTGGCCCCATCAATATGCCAGCAGTCTCAACTGGACTGGACTCCCCAAGATCTCTCAGAAAAGGGACCAACAACCAGACAACATGCAGCAGCTGACATGATGACCATGATAAATAAACAGTGAATGACTGCCTGGTCTGACCTCAGTGAAAGAAGATGCACCTAACCCTCCAGAGACTTGAAGTGCCAGGGACTGGGGAGGCCTGTTGGAATGCTGAGGTATGGGGATATCCTTTTGGAGGGGTGAGGAGGAGGGATGTGTTGGGGTGCAGAGAAAATTTTAGAAATTTTATTTAAAAACTCAAGTTAAGTGTCTTTAGTGTAAAAATGACACTTGACTTGTATACAACTTCTATATGCAATTTTATGAATAGTGTTACTATGAATATATTTTATGCTGAGAGCATATTGCATAAAATATATTGGCATACAAAATCAAGAAGGAGAAATGGTAGAAACTCACTGGTGGCTGCCAGGGCAAATATATATATACACATGCACAAAATGAGTCCTTTGAGGATAATGCCCTTGGAATGATTCCCTCATTATATCAAATCTGTTAAATACTATCACAGTTGGACATCTTCCTCAACAAGCATGGATCTGCATTGTGGCATTGTTCCAGGAAGTTCTCAGGTTCCCAATCAGTAATAAATATGAATACAATGACATTATCAGACCTAGCTGTTATAGACTTCATCTCTGGCCACCACTCTTGAAGGTTCACATGAAAGACAGAATATGTGATAATGGTCTCCTGCCATACATACCAATACACATACAAACACATATATGTATACATACATACATATGTTGATGCATAAATAAAAACATAAGAATTCATTCTGAACATGGAGATACTATTACTGAAGAAATCATGTCATGACCATGATATCAGCAAATATTCAGTGCTTTTTATGTATTTCATTGACCTTATATTTCTCTCATGTCAAATATTTCTCTTGGCATTTAACAGGTATATAAAGGATGTCTTTCAATGCCCCGGCCTCAGAAGTATAGATTGACAATGGGAAAAAGGGAAATATTGATTTCCTAGGAACAATAAACACGAGGCCAGGGAATAATCAAGAGTAGAAACCCAGGCTCTCAGTGTTCCTTCTAGCACTTTCTCAGGAATAATCAAATGCAGCACCAAATTCACAAATTTCTTCTGAAAAAAAAAACCCACAAAAAACTTGCACAGAAAACAGTGCATAATACAGAAAGAAGGGGAATATGTTACAGTCATCATACAAAGCTGACCTTACCTGGGTCCAAAAGCAAATGACCACAAAAACATGCACACAGAAAATAATAACAGTATGGGTGCACCAGGGTAACTTTTAAAAAGTTTCTCTCTAACAGATGCAGAAAGTTAACTCAACTTGATTTCATGACAGTGACTCAAAACTGTTTCAACAAGCACAAACCAAACAACTCAAGGCATAAATTATGTACAATCAGTGGGAGAAAGCTCACTGATAGATATATGTCAATATATCTATGAAAGGCCTAGGGCAAAATATCACAGTGGATCACTATGAAAGCTCTGAAGAATGTGGAACAGAAGGAACATTACTGAGTCTAATGAGGATAATAGCCAACATCCTAAGCCTATCCCTACACACACTGAAGACAGCTGTCATCATTCTACTCTACTCAGAAGACAAACAAGGATGTACAAAGCCCCCGTGCTAATTGATCACAGTACAGCAGTGCTTACAAAGAGCAAGTAAGCCTTAGAATATTTTCAATGATCAAATAAGGATATGAGGAAGGCAAGTTTTCTCGAAATACAAGAAAGATAATTCTTTAAATCAAAACCTGCAAGTACCCCAAGAGAATAATCCAATCTGATAAAATACTTAACACGATATAGAATAATACAAGAAAAATACAAAAAAATATATATACCGTTTGGTTTTATACATTCCTAAAGAATAATCTGATAACTGAGAAGACCACTCAGTGTCTAAAAGGTTCTTGGATATGCTGATTTAGCATACAAACTGCTAAAAAGGGGCTCTGTAGGCTGATGGGTGTAAGGTGTCATTAATGGTTATCCCTAGGTGCTGACCCTTGTGCTGTAATACCATCCTGTCTGACAATGTATGTTGACCGGTGTAGTACTGACAAGTAGGTACCAGAAACTTTACTGGTTTGAACTAAAGACAGGCTACAGAAGAAATAAAGACATGGCACTGGAAGCTCAGCCCGAAAAAGTGAATTTTTAACTGGCATACTGCCATATGTAGAAATACGGAAATACATTAAATTGTTGGTGTTTTCAGCCTAAGTCAGACAAACATGGTTTGAAAAGGGAAACTGACAATTCAGAGAGAGCTGAATAAAAAGCCAGCAGTGGGGAAAAGGCAGCAGTGTAAAAGAAGGAGGAAGTGGAGTTGTGGAAACCCATGCTGTCATTTACCATGGAACACGGAATTATGAATAAATGACAGCATGGATACCCATCCAAAACCTTCCTCAGAACATACATGAAAAACAAGGATAGGATGAAAACATGAATAACAAGAAACGGGACAGGGAAAGCAGAGATGCTAACTGTGTAAGCACTCTGGGACACTTCAAGTGCGAAGGCCATTCACCTGAAAAGGAAAGCACTAGGAGATTTAGATAGCACAGATTAGAGTAAACTCTAGGAGCTTAGTAATACCTGCAAGACCAAAACAACCAGATAATGCAAATCCTCTATCAGAATGTTTCTCTGTGAATATTCTAACAACTGTAATATGCATGAAATGAGTATAATCCCTAATTCATGTGATGGAAAATTTACTGACAACAGGAGTTTCTGTAAAACAGAAATTGGAGATGCAGGGAAAAATACATTGCTGTCATAAATTTACAATATGTAAAAGTTGATGCTATGGTTATTTGTAGACAGCATCAAGTGTGTAATAAAAAATGGGCATAGGAATACATGAATTTTCAGGGAGTAATGAGAATTTTCAAAGTATGTTACTTCATGATTCTTAGCTGTGACATACAGACTGAGTATTGTTGTCATTTCTACCAGCAACAGACCATAAATTCCTGCTCCAGTGACAGATGCTGTACTTTAAATTCAAAAGGAAGAAATACATAAAATGAATGTGTATCCTGGAATTGTTTTGTCTAATTGTATAATAGGAAAAGCACATCTTCCATTTCATGGAGACTGAACAAGAGCTCATTCTAGAATGGGAAGAATAACCCATGCGTTTACATTCTTCCACCATGAAGTCAACATGAACACTAGGGCTTCGACTTTAAATCTTGCAACTGACATTACCTTAAATACACACCTGATTCTGAATAGACACAATTCCACATGCTTGAGCCTTCCAGTCAAAGTTTACTACCACTTGTTTCATCACATCCGTTTTAAAGTAGATAAACTCAAATTGCAACATGCAGTGTTCAAACATTGGGACTCTTGAGTACTAGAACACCATACCATTGTAGCCTAGCATTCCCTAGGAAAGTCTCTCAGATATTGGATTCCTGTACTCCCACCTGTATCTGCCTATTGTCACATCTAAGTGCTGTAACAATGTTTATCTCTTTCCAGATGTCTTGTCCTAGCCCTTACCATCAAAAGAGGTGATATTATATTAGCATACAGTAGTACTAAATATTTATCCATAGCTTAAAATCAGGAGAGCATGGAATCATATTTTTCAAGCCCTGAGAGAAAATAACTGGCAACTGTAATGTTAAATTCAGAAAAGTGGCTACAAGTATTGACAGTGTAAAACGTATATTTGAACTTAGTATATATAAGTTTAGACACCTTTTTACTCAAAAACCTAAATAGAAAATAATCTAATGAAAATATGCACAAAAGAATAATACATAAAATTTTCATGAGAACTTCGGAAATAACACATTTGATGTGAAGAATGAATGAATATAAGAAAAGTAGGAAATATTCCTCATGTTCCACATAGTAAAGCTCTCTCTCTCATACAAGGAATTGAGACAATATGAACCATATTTTTGCCACTCATAATGCCCACAAACCTAGATTGTAAATGCTAAGGAATACAGCCTCACAAAGAACAGATTTTCATTGACCAATCATCAAGAAGTTCACAATGAAAATGTTGGTAGAAGTCAGAATAGATAGCACAGCTATCTACATAATGAATACTATTATTTGTGAATCTTGGTTTTCAGTTCAGGAAGAAATTCTGCCAAACTAATCTATTGTGTAGGGATATTCAAGCCTGTTCCGACTTAGGGTGTGGTTCAAGCACCTTGTTCAAGCACAAGACACACAACTTTCCTCACTGTGGTTGGAATACAAGCAAGCCTTTAGGATTTGCTTTAATCCCAAATAACGAAAGTACATTTACTAAGTAGAAGGAGGTGCACATGTTTGAAAGTGTTGTCTAATTGAATGGCAGAAAATGTGAAATATCAGAGAAAGATCTTAGAGAACAGGATATGCCCAACACTCCTGAGGTGAGAGAGGAAGGGGAAGCTACTTAAGGGAGAGAAAGACAGTACAGGAAGAAGAGAATGGTAAAGGAATACAGTAGAGTGCATGGGCAGCAGTACAGTACAGTTGAGAGAGTAGAGCCACATAGAGAGAGAAGGAAACTGTTTTACTGGGAGAGTTTTACAGAGTCAGATTGAAGAGGGAACATGCTAGGCACGGGCAAAGACAGAATGAGCAGGAGAAAGAGAAGGAGCCAGAAGATTAAAAAAAAAGATTGCTACAGTTAATTTAAGGCCAAGCAGAGCAATTCAGTGTCTGAGAACCAGGCTGAATGAGTCAGCTGGGAGAGTAGTTTGAGCCTGAACAGCTGAGTTGACCCATCCAGTTAAGAGTTGAAATGAGGCTAGGCAGTGGTGGTGCATGCCTTTAATCCCAACACTTTTCTGAGTTCGAGGCCAACCTGGTCTGCAGAGTGAGTTCCAGGGCCCCCAGGACTCTACACAGAGAAACCATGTCAGGAAAACCAAAAAAATAAAATATTTTTTTTAAAAAGTAGTTGAACAAACAAGAAAGGGGGAGTTTAATCAGCAGGAAATTTCAGAGGCTGAAAAAACTCTAGGACTAAATAAGATTATTTAGAGGCTAGAGGCTTACAGGACTAGGCCATGGTATTTAGACAGAGGCAGTCAGCCTCCCAGACAATAATTATAATAGGAAAATAAAGGTTAGTTTTACAGTCCTGTGGAAAATCTAATACCACTCACTATAAAAGTTTTCTAGAAGGTAAGAAGAGAAGAAACACACCTCAGAAACCAAATGGAAAGAGATTTTAAACTAAACCAAACAGTCCAGACAAGGCAGGAAAGTGATTATTCCATCCTTTTTTCTTTTAATTTTTATTTGATAATTTCTTCATTTACATTTCAAATGTTAACCACTTTCCTACTTTTCTCTCCAAAAATCCCCTATCCTATTGCCCCACCCCTGCTAACCAACCCACCCTCTGCAGCTTCCTGGTCCTGGTGTTCCCCTTTACTCTGGCATAGAAGTTTCACAGGACCAAGGGCCTCTCCTCTCATTGATGACAGACTAGGCCATCATCAGCTACATATGTACCTAGAACCATGAGTCCCACCATGTGTTTTCTTTGGTTGGTGGTTTAGTCTCAAGGAGCTCTAGGGATACTGGTTAGTTCATATTTTTGTTCCTACTATGGGGCTGTAAACCCCTTCAGCTCTTTGGGTAATTTCTCTAGCTCTTTCATTGGGGACCCTGTGCACTGTCCAGTGGATGACTGTGAGCACCCACTTCTGTATTTGTCAGGCACTAATAGAGCCTCTCAGGAGACAGCTATATCAGCCTCCTGTCAGCAAACTCTTGTTGGTATCCACAATATAAGAAGGCCAAATTCAACAAACTGCATCAGTGTGAACACAATTCAAGGACTTAAAATCATGTAGACTGGACCGAAGATGTGATTCAGAAAGCAAGTGCATCTTCTGGAGAAGAACAACTCAGATCAGACCATTCACTCTGTCAACAAATATTGTGGATGGACTCTCTGGTGGTAGCATTCAGTGTCCAGAAACTGCTATGCAAACTGGGGGCAGGAGGCAGAGTTATCAATGGCCATACCCAGATTTGTATCCTGTGTGCTACAATCTCAATCTGCCTGGCAAGGCATGACCGCCAGTATCATAGTGGCAAGGCTAAGGCTATCTGTGGGTAACAATAGGCTTTCCTGTTCAAGCTGAGGCCAGCTCTTCAGGAAAAACATACATAGACTAAACAGAGAATCTGGCTAAAATCCAATAAAATCCAATGAAGGTCACAGGCCCTGGGAGGGAATCCAGGACTGACATCTGCTTCATGTGTAAATGGCCCCTTTCAAACACATTAACTGATGCTGATTTCAGTCTGGGTAAAAGAAACATTGATTTCGATGGGCAACAGCAAATTTCCCAGCATCAAAATTAATTAAATATTGACATGAACTGACAGCTGACAGCACTACCTACCATGGGAAATCCATATCATCACATCTAATATTCTTAGTGAAATCTTTCAGAATCATTAATGAAACAGAAGCTGGCAAAACCAAATTCATGTCCTCTTTGTACTGGCAGGTGAGCCCCACCCCACCCCTTGTTCAAAGCCTCTAACACACCTGGATCCTTCGATAGAGTCTCCTTGGACTTTACCATCTAGGGCTCTTAGATTTGATTTATATTCGTGCAGATTTGGCTGAGAAAATGTAGACCTGAAAATGGGAAAATATCGTTCAAAAAGGACCTGGACCTTTTCATGTGACAAAAATGAAAGATGCCAACACCAGGTGAAAGGATAAATATGAAGGAAAGAGAAGATATCATGAGAATGTCTCTTTTTCCCTGAGGATTTCAGTTTATCCTAGAGTCAGTCACACAGTTAACACAGAGTCCTTTCCCAGAAACACTGAGGAACAAGGAAGAATGTAAGAAAACTATTGTGACAGGCAGGATCCAAGCATTTCCACACCTGCAAGACATCCACAGTGCAGCACTCAACAAACAATGACTGTGCATGGGCAAAGTGCTTTTCATGAAACAAGGAGTTATTTTCCTTAAGAAAGTGAGCAATCATAATTATTCCAAAGGTGAAGTCTAATTTTGTCCTAATCCATAGTAAGTTTTCTATTTATAAAAATAGCTTGGCCTAGAGTCATCCTCTCACAGCATGCTGGGCTGAACCTTGGGAGGATTCAAAGAATTCAGGAGGAAAGGCTAACTGGGGTAACTATTAATAAATCAATGAAGACAGGGATTGGGATGGTGCTTTCTTGGCTCCTGGTTAACTCTTGGCCTGACCTCTATTCTTCTTCTCATCTTCAATTCCCTCCCCCACTCCCCCCACCTGATGAACTGGTTCAGTCTGGACCCAAAGAAATAACTCTGAATGCTTTCTCCCTCATGCTGAAATGCCAAAAATTAACCCCACCACCAGCCCAAGAACCAGGTATCTTCTAGCAGCTAGGCAGGGTGCATGTCTTAGGAAAATAATAAAGCCTCACAGAGAAATGACAAGGACATATAAAACTGGCTGTAGGAAGTGACCAAAGTCCATCTCTTGGT
The DNA here is from genome assembly GCF_978045245.1 of Mus caroli. Classification (NCBI taxonomy): domain Eukaryota; kingdom Metazoa; phylum Chordata; class Mammalia; order Rodentia; family Muridae; genus Mus; species Mus caroli. The sequence continues at coordinate 8,830,527 of NW_028227261.1, read as the reverse complement.
CAAGATGTACTATTTTAAAAAGCTTTCCAACATCGTAGAATTGGTTTTTCTCTGACGACAATCAGGGTTAACAGAACCTACTATATATCTTCTCCTCAGTTGTACATTGCTGCAATCCTGTCTTCATGCTTCAATGAAACCTAAGGTATAACATTAATGACTAAGACTATGAAGACGCATCTCTGAATGCTGTATTTACAACAAAGACTGCATATACCTCAGTGTGAAACTAACGGAGACTAAAACTTTGTTAGGTTCATGTTAGTATTTACAGTTGGTGCTTTAAAATGTAAATTTTCTAATTCAATTAAATCTCTACCTATTGCCCCATATGACAAAGATCTACAAAGCTCTCTCAGGAGGCCTACTCAGTTCCCTGGAGAAAGGGAAATGAAATGGCAAATGGAGGAACAGGGGAGTTATGAAAGCATGAACGAGAAGCCAGGTGTGGTGGCACACGCATTTAGTCCCTACACTCAGGAGGCAGAGGCAGGCAGATTTCTGAGTTCGAGGCCAGCCTGGTCTAC